>NC_090266.1:279319476-279628920 GCF_040414725.1 Anabrus simplex
TTTTCCACCGACGTACTCATATTTTAATTCAAAAGTAGACCTATACTGTCAAAAAATTATATATCTTTAGCAGAAAAGACCTGATTCTTTTTATTTATTCTATACTCATTAGAAGAGTTAAGACGGTTCACGTTTTAAACGCACAATTTTTCGAAGTTGTTTTACGTCGCACCGACACAGATAGGTCTTATGACGACGATGGGACAGGAAATGGCTAGGAGTGGGAAGGAAAATGACGTGACCTTAATTAAGGTACAGCCTCAGCATTTTCCTGGTGTGGAAATAGCAAACCACGGAAAACCATCTTCACGTCTGCCGACAGTGGGGTCAGAACTCACTATCTCCGGAATACTGGATACTGACACACACATTTTGAAATTAAGCAGGAGTGAATAAGTTTTCGAATAGATCAGGAAGGTCACTGGTTGTATAATAATAATAATAATAATAATAATAATAATAATAATAATAATAATAATAATAATAATAATAATTACTTTACTCAAACACACTTGTGAAAACATCCTGCAGTACTACCGGCAGATAATTATGAACAGTCAGATAAATGTAAACCATTTTTCTAAAGAACTCGACATAAATACGATGTTGTTATGATGAAAACATTTGTGGATCAATCTCAACAATAACGCAGAGTACTTCATTTCCTATTACTTATAATTAGCTTCTCAATGTCCTCTGCACTCTCAGAAATAACGATGTAGTCAATTACTTTCTTACTGTTATTTACGTTTCCTTGTTTTAAAGGTCTCCCAGCTTTTTCTCAGCTCTTTCAAATCCTTTGCTGTCTCTCCTGAATGACAATGTCAGTGACAAATCACCGAGGCATTTTTCAGTTTCCCGTGAACTCTCCTCTCCCTCCGAGTATTCTTCCAGATTTATTTTATTGCCTGCCCTATACACATTACTTGTACAAGATGTAAGAAGGTTTAAGTTTTATAACTTTATCAAGCTGAGATTCAAGATAATGCAAGCTGATAGTTTGTTAGTAAATTTGGTTCCATATATAACCTGATACGTCCATCTGTATAGCATCTGCGTTAATAATAATAATAATAATAATAATAATAATAATAATAATAATAATAATAATAAAAATCCATCCATTGGTATATATTTTATGGGATGCCGGAGTGTTTTGTTCTGCAAGAGTTCATTAACGCACCAGAAGCAACTAGATGGAGTTGTCATATGAAAATATTCTCAATTGCCACGAATCTCAACTAGAATCGAACCTGCTATCTTGGGAACAGAAGAGTATCGACTAACCTGCCGCACGAACTGGGTCTGCAGTTTCTTCATGTCTTCACTATTATTATTATTATTATTATTATTATTATTATTATTATTATTATTTGATTATTATTATTGTAGTATTTTAATATTATTATGGATTTCGGAGACAACGAGGTGCCCGAATTTACTTCGTATGAGATCTTTTACGTGCTAGTAAATCTACCGACATGGGGCTGATGTATTTGAGCATCTTCAAATACCATCTGACGGTTTGTCAATGAAGGTTACAAATCTCTTCATATAGTTATGAGGGTATTTAGGGGTTGTAGTAAGGATATAAAAGAGAGGACATGTAAGTCTCTGGTAAGATCACAATTGCAGTATAGTTCAAGAGTATCCCTCGCCAGGATTTTGATTCGAGAACGGCAAGAAAAATAAATTGCAGCTCGATGTGTTCCGGGTGATTTCAAACAAAAACATCAGCATTACGAAAATGTTGCGAAGTTCGGGCTGGGAAGCCTTGGGAGAAAGGAGACAAGCAGCTTGATTAAGCAGTATGTTGCGAGATACCACTGGAGAGATGGTGTGGAATGACATTAGCAGACGAATACTTTTCAGTGGTGATTTAAAATGTAGGAAAAGTCGCAAAATAGTTTGAACTTAAGGTGAAAAATGTGTGCAAATATTAATTTATAGGAAGGGGAGTTAGGGATTGCAATAATTTACCGAGGGAATTACTCGATATATTTTCAAAGTCTTTGAAATGACGATAATGATGATTGTGATGATGATGGTGCTTGTTTAAAGGGGCCTAACATCTGAGGTCATCGGCCCGTAATGGTAGGAGATGGACGATATGATCTGATAATTCAAATTTTAAAATGTATCCACTGACTAGAATTTAAAGCAAGTGAAGTTGATCGATGATTCTGAATTTAAAATAATCATTGGAGCTAATTCGCAATACCTTACTTTCTGCAAAATGCTAGATTATAGATAATGGTAGAATAAGCTATTGCCTCAAAATGCAGCTATATATAATGCAAATTACTATTCTAAAACACATTAAAATATGGAAACACAAACTAAACGAGAGTCAAATTAATAAGATGCAGTAAAAAATAATACAAAGTCTAAAACGAAACACTACGTTTATAAGCGATAAAACCAACCACTATCCCTGATATAACACATGACGAGATCTGCTGACTGCTCGTCATCTCGCAGGATGATGGAAATGGTACTCGGGAGTTTTAGACTACGGCACAAATCGACCAGGTCAATGCACTCCGTAAGGATGTGTACCATGGTAAAGTGATCACCGCTAGTATACACCGGAGGGGGTTCTCCATTCAGTAAATAGGAGTGCGTTTTTATACCGTGGCTGATCCGAAGACGACATAATACCACTGCTTCCCTCCGAGAATCCCGAAGGGAGGTCCCCCATTCCTTCGTTGTACCTTTTATCGCTCTCAGCTTATTTGGAAGTCGAGTGGTTTGCCACTCCATCTTCCAATGGGGCATAACCAAATGTCTCAGCTAAGAGCGAATATCACTTGCTGGAATCTTGTAAGGCAACGGGGGCAGTGTAACAGCCTCCTTGGCAGCCTTGTCAGGTAACTCGTTTCCATCTACACACATATGGCTTGGGAGCCACATAAACGTGATTTTGGTGCCTGCATCCGAACACCCGGCCAGCAGGTCCCGGATCCGCTGCACCAGACAGTGCCGAAAGAAACGTGTATAAGTAGACTGTAGCGAGCTCAAGGAGTCGGTACACAGCAGAAAGTGTCGGCACTCATCGGACAGTGCGTACCGCAGAGCTTCACAAATAGCATAGAGCTCTGCTGTGTACACACTACAGGTTTCTGGGAGAGCGAAAAGAAACCTATCATTATCGCCAACGAAAGCACAGACCACATTCGTGTCTGCCCTTGAACCATCAGTGTAAGCGAGGACAAAATCTGGATACCTGCTAACAACGGACATGACGAGCCTCCGATAAATCGAAGGGTCTGTGTTTTCCTTCGGGCCAGTGTGCAGATCCAGGATTATTTCAGGTTGTCGTACCTTTGAAATTATTTAGGAAAATATTAGGTAAATGACAGATATAGAATCTGCCATCTGAGTGACTGCCCTAAAAGCAGGTCAATGGTGATCGATTGATATCAATTTTGAGTATCAAAGCTGGGGCCGTACGTTGGCTAACATATTGTTTCGTGCCAGTTCCGTGGTAGCCCCTTTCGGTACTTCCTGGAAAGGGCTGGTGGCTCAGACGACCTGGGATTGCCCAGCCGGCTTGTGAGTTTGGGCCGGCCTTTCCGTGTATTTTCCTCGTCGGCCGGCTTACCTGTGAGTTTCTTGGAGATTCAACGGGAATATTCTACCTGTAGCTACCTCGCGAAAATTCAGGCTGAAATCAGCCCAGCTATAAAAGTGGAGGCTAGCTGCGTATAGTCAGTCAGTGCTGGACTCGGGGTCAGTGTTGGACTCCGTGGTGCATTCAGTGAGAGACTCAGTGCGTTAGGGTTCAGTGGCTGGGCAGAAGGCGGCAGGGGTTTTGGCTGCCGCTAGTGTCACACCGAGGTCTGAATGAGGATCTGTTTTTGTGGTAATGGAGAGTCCATTGAGTAGGTGGGCTGGAGACGACGGAATGGAAAACGTGTACTACCTGAGTGTACTGTATGTATTTATGTGTACAGAAGATCGCCGTGTGTCAGAGAGGGGGAGCCGCTACCGTGAGTGTGAGGGTAAATGGACCTGTGTGAATATTCGCTGTTGTATCGTTCTGCTGTTGAATATGTTGCGCGGTTTGGTTATTCTCTGCATGTGACTCTCTGACTTACTGGACTGTCGGTGGAATCGAACCAATGAACAGTCATTGTGTGTTGAGTGGCCCGTAGTCCTGTGTTCAGATCAGCTGTATGAGGTGACTGGACTTGGGGAAAATGAAAGTAAGGAATAAGCGTCCGCAGGTATAGCAACGGGCTGGACCGCCTGCTGCGCCGTAAGGAAGAGGGACTTGTGAATAGACTTGTAATTAGTAAGTTTTGCCATTCATGGTTAATTCGAATTGTGTGGGTAAATATGTGTGTGTGCATTTACTGGGTCATCCTGAAATAAATTGGTGTAACGAAACAGACGAGAGTTTTATTCGTAAAAATATGTTGTGGAAACTTACGGGATGGACTTTACCTCAACAGCCACTGTTCGACGTCCAGGCCCATTAAAGGACTGATGAATATTGGGTTCATGGTCCTCATATGGAATGGAGCCTGTGATCTTGGATTAATATGATAATGAAATTGTTCTCACACTCAGGTAGACGATGTATCATACGAACATACCCCATACTCAGAATATGACAGAAGAAAAAACTAATTAAATAAGTCGAAACAAGTAGTATTTAAATCAGGGCCTCTCAGGGTGCATGCACCGGTGCATTGCGCGGCGCAAGGTGCAACAGGGGACTTCGCTAGTTTGACCAGAGTGCAGCCCCCACTCCTAGATTTTCAGCAATACCGCTATCTCTCTCTTTCCCTACGGCTGTCTCGCTCGCTCCAGCTGACTCCCCTCTTCCTCAGTTGCTCCGCTGCGCTCCGCTATCCGAGCCGCGTTGAGCCGAGCTTAGCTAGTCATCCCGAAAAAACGCTTGTCCGAGCCGAGCCGAGCCAATGTACGGTGCACAGAACCTCTGCACCTCGGTTTGCACACGTGAGATTTTCGGCGTTTGAGAGGCTCTGATTTAAATCAATATTTCAGATATTTATCAATATTTAAAAGTTTGATTGTTTGATAAAATTTTAATGACAACTTCACACCGAAATATATTTTCGTTTGCGTATCAGGTGCATAACCTGTCATTTTGTTAAGAAGGGAGCCATAATATTCTGTGTCGACTCAGTTTAAATGTAAACTTAAAAGCATTCAGTCTGCCGAACAAACAATTTGACAATAAATATTACACTATAATATACCTGTAAATTATATTGTTAAACAAGGAATAAAATACACAGTATTACACAAAGAATGACACGTTTCGATCTTAAAACGAGGGTCATCAGATTTTATTATGTCACATTCAATATTAGAAATTTTTATTTTTATTTCTGTCCAAGCATCTATGAATTTAAAATTTGGAACTTATCTTAATGAAGCTCTACTTCGTCACCATTTCAGCATACAATGCATTGTATGACGTGACAGAATATGATGATGTCATTTTGTAACGGTTCATATGGCGTTACAAGCATTCATCTGTATTATTATTATTATTATTACTTTTATGATTATTATTATTATTATTACTTTTATGATGATGATGATTATTACTATTATTATTATTATTATTATTATTATTATTATTATTATTGTTGTTATTTAATCCAATTCTGTAGTCTGGTGTTGCTATGTATTAATTAATTATCGCTTGCATTATTGTATTCAACTTATTGTATATATATATATATATATATGTGTGTGTGTGTGTTTGCATTAAAATCATGTAGAGTGAGACTTACTGCCTAATATCAGGTATGGATATATTTTGTGAAATAACTTTTAGACATTGCAACGTATGGCGTTTAGTGTTACAGTAACTATTGAGTCATCGCTCTGTCATTGAATGCATTTAGACTATGAGATAATTTCTGGGAGTTTCTACTTTGCCTGAGAGTATTTTATCACTCTATGTAATACTTTAGAGCTGGGTGGTAGTTACATCATATACTCTTTTAGAAATGACGTGTGTGTGACATCTTATGTCTATATAAGATATATGTCTCCTATAGCAGGAGTTCAGTTGGTTGGAAGGAGTTGAATGGAGAGACTTGCCATGAAGTCAATTGAGTCAATTGGAAGGAGACGGATGGCGAACAATGATATGGATACATAATACTGGGTGTCCTTGGTTATCATAACAATATCTCTAGTCGAGCTTGATTGTTTCCTGAAAGAAGAGACCATCAGCCTATAACGGAGTCCCGGTTACGCAACTGAAAAGAAAATGAGTTATAACCCCAGTATCGGTCACCTTAGAAGCGGTTTACTCTCATCTCCTCACAAGCAATCCAGGCTAGTACACAGTCTATAGCTACTTTCTCCCTAAACGTAGCCCAAATTCATTACAAATACCCATTGCAGAGAAGACGTCACGTCAGTGTAAGTCGTCCGACAGACATCGCATGCACTTAGTACACAGGTTTATAGATCACAACATGCTTAATTCCGTAAATGAACTAGAACTTAAATTTGTTGTCATTAAAATATTGTCCCATGCAATCAAACAAAATAATCCAGCCAGAGAACACCCGTCATTATGACGATGACCTGATGATGATGATGGTCATGGTGGTGTTAAAAATACGCATTACATTATGGCACCTAACTATTTCGGTGTAGGCTCCAACTATACGTATTTGCATAGTCATTGCTCAGGGTAGACATCCTTCGATAGATTTAGGATAATGTATAGTCAAAAGTCAACAATAGAACTCATGTACACAGACAGGTTTCAAGTGGTTCACCTCGCATTACTCACTGGGATTAGGTCTGATAACCTCTCCATAAGCAGTAGCTAGTCTCACAATATCGTGGGCAGTGTTTGCTGAGAAAGAGAAGCGAAATGCTGATTGCATTGTGTTGAAAATAGGTTGCACCCCAAGGGGGGAGAGGAGGACACCCACAGGTCGCTTTGAACTCACGGCAAGACCTTTTACTTCCGAATCACGATTTCTTACGGTCTACAAAGGATTAGAATTGAATTTTATATTGTCCACTGAGAATTCACAATGGGAGCACGGAACGAGCGAGTTAGCTTATAAAGAGTGGACTTCTTTGTCGTTTGAGTGCAGTGACAGCCACTGAACGATTCTTTTCTCTTTACAATGCTAGTAAAATAGAATTTAAATATGTAGACCCTTCTTAAATTGTATGACTTTTTCTTAGAGGTAATGCCATCCACTCGCATCTCGAAAGTCAGATTTCTGAATGCCATCTCTTAAAATAAGCGTGGTAGATTCCAGTCACTTCGATATTACAGTCTTGACGTACGTAGTGGAAATGGTATAACAGTGAGTAAAATATCGCGGTTGTGCACATCAACTCCCGCACAATGATTTCTTTCTGGAATTGAAGTACATTCTTTTAATTTTTAATTTTTGTTTACAATCTGCTTTACGTCGCATCGACACAAACAGGTCTTATGGCGACGATGGAATAGGAAAGGCCAAGAAGTGGGAAGGAAGCGGCCGTGGCCCTAAGGTACAGCCACAGCATTTGCCTATTGTGAAAATGGGAAACCACGGAAAACTGTCTTCAGGACTACCGACAGTGGGGTTTGAACCCATTATCTCCCGAGTGCAAGCTCGTAGCCGAGCGCCCCTAACCGCACAGCCAACTCGTCCTGCATATATGAGTAAAGAACTGAAATCAGAGATAATGCTTTTTGCGGATGATTTTATTGTGAATTGAGTAATAAATAAGTTACCAGATGGTGAGCAACTGCAAAAGACCTCGACAATGTTACGAGATGGACTGCAGGCAGTGGTATGGTGATAAACAGGGATAAACGTCAGGTTGTGAGTTTCGCTCATAGGAAAGGTCCTCGCCGTTTTAGTTACGGCGTTGATGGGTTGAAAGTTCCTTATAGGGATCACGGTAAGTATTAGATGTTAATACACTGGCGGAAAAGGATATCCAATCACCATGAAATAAGGAATATTGAATACGTAAATTTTGGCAATAAATTTGTCCAAGGTAACATATTTAGTTGATTAAAGGTACAATACTACAGCTTAATATCCGCGCGAGGAAAGCCATCGTAAATGTGTCATGCTGATCCATTTATAACCGGTGTAATTGCCTGCCTGTCGAATGCAGGCATGCAAACGTGCATGCACTGTGGCGTAGAGAGTGCCGGATGTCAGCTTGTGGGATGGAGTTCCATGCCTGCTGCACTTGATCGGTCAATACAGAGACGGTTAATGCCGGTTGCGGATGACGCTGGAGTTGTCCTGCAATGATGACCCATACGTGCTCGATTGGGGACAGATCGGGGATCGAGAAGGCCAAAACAACAAGTCGACACTCTGTAGAGCACGTTGAGTTACAACAGCGGCATGGGAGCGTGCTGCTGGAAATCACCCTCGGGAATGCTGTTCATGAATGGCAGCACAACAGGTCGAATCACCAGACGGACGTTCACATCTGCAGTTAGGGAACATGGGATAACCACGAGAGTGCTCCTGTTGTCATAGGAAATTGCTCCCCAGACTAGAACCTCCGTTGTAGGTCCAGTGTTTCGAGGCCATAGACAGGTGGAAATGCAGGCTCTCACCTGGCCTCCTTCTAACCAACAAAAGGCCATCACTGGCACCAAGGCAGAACCGGCTTTCATCGAAAAACACAACAGACCTCCAATTCATCCTCCAATGAGCTCTCGCTTGACACCACTGAAGTTGCAGACGGTGGTGGTTCCGGGTAAATGGAATGCTCACCGCAGGGAGTCTGGCTCGAAGCTGTCCTTCAAATAATTTATTTGGAACAATTCGTTGCGTCACTGTGGTGGCAACTGCCGCTCGAATATTTTTTCAGTCTGATTTTGCTGTATGGAGGTGAGAGTTGTACGGGCTCAGGACATCTGATGCCTATGTAGGAGACAAGTGGATGTGGAATTAGTGAGAATAACAATTGGTGCAAACAGGTGGAAATATTGTTATGACGGTATTCGTAATGAAGAAACAAAGAAGGAACAAACACACTGGCAGTAGCTGCATCAACCACCTTCGATGGTGAGGTTGCACGAGGTGAAAGTCCCACCTAACATAATTAACAAACAAATGAAATAGACGAACGGACGGAAGAATGGATGTAAAATATATCGCTCAATAAAGTTGTCATGAATAAGTGCAAGGAAGGCGTATATGAAGCAATAGGATTCTGTAGAATTACACGGAATGTGACATACCTTTCAGGAAGTATATTGGACCATTTTTATCTGATTTCATGTAAGAGAATTCAAAGAATCACAATTGAATTTTTAAAGTATTTATATTCGCTGCAAAGACTCGTGAAGCAGCCAATTTTAATATTATGTTCTGTGAGTAATAAGATCCTAATTTCCGTAGGTGAAAACCATGTCGAAGTTTAATAGTGGTGTATTAACGTTATCAATGTCCCATAAATGGTTTAGCATATTTCAGAAAATTTATAATTGTGTTAAAGGAAGTAATCTCAGCTAACGGGTAAACTAATAAAGGAAAATGACCGGAGAGAGTCATTTCTATGAACATTTCACTAAAATAGTACAGTACGTTTTCAGACAGATCTCATTCATTCAAAAATGAGTTTAAATTCGATGTCCTAATGAACATTCTTTCACGCAGGAATAAAACGGGTTACGCATATTCCATTATCATAACGTGTTAATTGTACAGCCTTCAAAATCATTATGGAAGATACTTCTTTCAGTTAACGTGAATATCTCTACCGAATCTTTAAACATTTTAATGCATTTCGTTATTCTATGTCGAGACTAAGAAATACTGAGACAAGTACTGCTTGAAGCTTGTTCAGTACATGTTAAGGTGGCGTTAAATTAAGTTAGGGTGAAAAATACTGCAATCCACAAATTGCTTAATTCCATGGATTATTTTAATATTTAAAATTGTACAAATATCCTCGGAATTTGTTAAGGATATTATTTCAATAATGATAATAAATTAATAACAATAAAAATAATAATAATCTTCCTGACAATTTCCCTAATTTAGTGGAGTCAGCAATTATGTGGATTTGACCCAGCTTTACGTTCGGATGCCTTTCTTAATTCCAATCTCACATGGAGCGATATTTTCACTATTGCATGTTCTGCGGTTGTTGGTAGCGTAACCTGTTGTAGTTAGATGAAGAAAAATATATTAAGACCAACATGAACACCCAGCTCACATCCAGCAGAATTAACCATGCGAAGGCCGGGAATTGAACGTGGGGCCTTATGTACCGAAGGCCGTACGTTGATCATTCGGTGAAGGGAACGAGTAACCTTCTTCAGCGTGTCCCGGATATTTCTGAGGTCACTTGAACAACTCAGGCTCATTTTGGTTTTTGGCCGGGGGGGGGGGGGGGGGGTTAAGGCTGGATACACATCCAGAAGCCACGTATATTTTTCAGTTGAAAATTGCAACCTAAAATCTACCTGTGTTCGAACTTCGGCGATTTGGGTGGAAATCCATCAGCTAAGCTACTACTACTACTACAATAATAATAATAATAATAATAATAATAATAATAATAATAATAATAATAATAATAATAATAATAATAATAATAACAGTAGTATTAATGAATGCTATATTTCACTCATAGCAGTGTCCTTATTCAGGCTTAAGTTCCTTGTACGGAGAACTTGAAACAATATTTCAGTTATCGATATACAGTAGATGAAGGGTGCAGGCAGCTCCTTTCTCCACAGACGAGGCGTCTCCTCACGAGCCATCGACTCAGAGTAACATCCGGTCCCGTAACTCATCTATCAGACAAACAAACCTATATGTAACACCCAGACAACGCTTCATGTTGCGTTAAAAATTGCTGAATCCCGGCCAAAAGCTCGCTAAAAGATTTTCTGAGCCGTAGTTCCTGTGTAAAAGAAGACCAACAGGAAGTCAACCAAACACGCATTTCTATAGAGGAAGATGAAAGATATATGTGGTTTATCTTCAAGGCGAACAAGCACTTATAATCCTTCCTTTCAAATATAAAAGTGCTGAGAGGGAACAACTTGAAACAAGGTCACTCATTTGTAGAGCTGCGCAATATTGTTCAGTAACTGTATAGTGAGTGCGCTCTGTTAATACTAACGTGGGATAATTTTAATAACTACATTTCATCTAATAATATATCGTAATGCTCATCAATAGAGATGATAGATTTTAGTGTTTTAGAACAAATAATTTAACACGTAAAACATTGAACTTAGTATTTTTTTAACATTGTTAATGTTTTATTTAGCATTTCATAGAGTTTCATAATGGAAGTGGTAATTTCGAACGAAGAAGTGCATATTAAGTGTCATCGTAATAGCTGCTAAATTTTCTACATTGTCAGGTTAAATTTTCAGAAAATAATTAAATGAACACATAATACTGAAGTGAAATTTTGAACATTAATAAATATGCACGTTGTTATGGGACAACTTATTCAAATATATATCCACATGGATTAAGAGATAACTATTCAAAACTATAAATTATTTTCTTTTTCATTTGAACACATCCATTTAAAGGTTGACACAATACATTTCAGTATCTCATCCTCATAGACATGAAGTTCGCCTACAGCGCGTCGACTCGAAAGACCTGCACGAGGACTCTCCGGAGGCCACACGCCATTAATTAGCCTGACATTCATTGGGAACGTTACCATTCAAGATAGTATGTGAACGTGCATAATTTGAAGCACTCGCTGAAAGTTTCATGGAAGATATCTGTTTAACGTCACACAGACAAAGACAGGTCTTACCGTGACGATGGCAGAGGAAAGGGCTAGGAATGGGAAGGAAGCGACCTCCGTGGCCTTAACTACGGTACAGCCCCAGCATTTTCCTTGTGTAAAAACGGGAAACCACACAAAACACTCTTCAGGGCTACCGACAGTGGGATTAGAACCACGTTCTCTCGAATGCAAGCTGACAGCTACGTGACACAAGCCACGTGGCCTTGTACGATGTTTCGTAGAAGGTAACAAGACAAATGCATGGGATGTGACCATACTACTTGGCAGAACCTCTGTAAGCCTAGTGATTTAAAGTCAACTAAATGCGTGACGCAAGCAGCGCACACACTCGCTGTGCCTGTCTTCCTTTTATACATGATAATGTCACATTAATGTGTAATTTCACCGTTATTTCTCGGAAATGCATACCATTCTCATTTTATACTCAATCTCGCATTTTCTACCAATTTAAGAAATCACAATGTTTAACTTAATTGTGTTTGAAACGTCAAATACATTTAATTTTACAACATTTCGCCACTTTTGGCATTTATCATCTCTACTCAGCAGTTGACATTATTATAGGGGTTTTGAGTGTAGCAAGGAAGTAAACAGCAATATGTTGGTGCGATCTCAAATATGATAACACATCTGTACTCTTTTAAGGAATGTTTGAATCCCCAAAATAGGATAATGTGATATTTTTAGATTTTCGTTACAAAAATAAATTAACAATTTCCTGTTGAAATTAATGTATACTCCGCTCTAGAAGTAGGTTTCAGATGGTTACTGAGTTAGAGTTAAAATTATTCATTTGTGCCAGGTTCCCTGGAAAGCTCCACATTTCCAAAACCAAATGATAAACAAGGCTTTATTTTCCACTAATCTGTTGAAACAGCTAATTAATTTACGTTGGTACGATTACCATAAAAATTATCGCAGCCTGGAATGAGATGCTTTGTTTGTAATATTCCGTGCTTCATTGTAAGAGTATGCAATTAATGGCAATCTTTTTGGTCATTTGACATTTTCAATATAATACCTCCCTATATCTTACAAATTACAGAACAGAGAATATACAAATTCTAATCAAGAATTTAAAGAAACTAGAAGGGACCACTGAACCAAAACCACAGCAAGCCTGAATCATATATGCCTACTCTTGTGCAATATATGTATTGTACCAGGAAAAGCCTAGGTCCTCGTCCATAGTTATCAAAAGAAATGTTGTTCCAGCATATAAGATCCGCCCGACGTATGAACATTTAAGTAAAAGAATGTTCCGGTATGTACCAGACTCCACGAGTGCGCTAGGCGGAGTCAAGTGACGTCACCTATCGTTCAAAGCTCACCTCCCCTAGAGATATTTCTCGAAAATATCTTTCTTTTCGCATGTTTTCAACGCCTGTACCAATTTTAATGGAGCAAACGCTAAATTGTAGCGGACGTCATAAAAATTAATCCCTGTGAATTTCAAATTAATCCATCCCATGGTTGCTGAGTTATAATGATTTAAAATCTAACAGAAATTACGCACTCACGGTCACATGGCCGAGAGAAACTACCCCTCCCAGCGCCAGCTATATATGCCACTGGGTCAAGGTTAACAGGTGGTGGTGTTGATTTGAGTTCAGTTCATTGCAAGCAGTCCAGTCTAGCAGTGTAGTATGTGTATGAGTAAGGGAGAGGGGAGACTGGCCCTCGCATAGTATGTTCGTGCAGTCTCGAAGACAGTACTTTCCGTCGTGTTTCGCGGAGACGAAATTACGGAATAGAAATCGCCATCGTACTTGAAAAAAGGACGTCGCACCGTAAGTAGTCTATTGTGCCGCGACTACGATATAATTTACAGACATTTCGAAGTATAACACGTACGAAATCAGTGAAGTTCGAAGTTATATATTGGACATTCACAAACTAGAACATGACGTGTGGACTTAATTAATTTCACACAATTTTAAATTACCAACAGAAACTGTCGTGTACAGTAACTCTAACTACTCTAGAACTTATTTTCTGACATAGCACATCCTTGGACTGTGTCTCTTTATTTATGTGCCATATTAGGACATGGCGTGTTACAGTGATAAACTTAGTGAAAGTTAAGATCATTTTCTAAAATAATATAGTTCTATCAACATTAGAGAATCATTTTTATCTGTCGGGATAACGATTCAAAGACTGTGGTCAGAGACGGTAATGAGAAATATTACGTATTCGCACTGTGTTGGACGTTCTCAGTGACGATTTAAAATAGTGTTGTTTTTTTTTTCAACAAGGACTGTGATCATTCAATTGACGTCCTAAAATTAACATACAAACTGGACTGTGTTTAATAGTGAACGATAGCATCTGTCAATACTACTTGCATGTTCCGTGTGTTAAAATCATGTCCACGAGCAGCAGAAATCTTGAGAAAATTCTACAAGATCCAGCTACCTTCAACATCATTTCATCTATGACGTCAACGTGGTTTCTTCGTGGAACTTCAAGTTCGAGTCATCATCCGCACCCGCGGAATGTTCCAGATTCTCATCAGTATTTGTAAGCCAAATTTTCTTTAAAAAGTGAGTAGTCACAAACTGACTGATCTTTTTTTTCTCTTACCAATCCTGAACAGTGGTTTACCCAGTGCTGCATGTGACGATACTTTGTAGTTCTCCATCATTACTCAAAAATCATTTAATGATAAATCTATTTTCAAAATCTATTTCACAGAAGAAAGACTTTAGGAGTTTCAAGTGTTTTAAGTTTCAAGGCTAACAAACTGAGAAACTCTCAACAGAAGTTCAAATTCTTATTTTCAATTATAAATGTGTTCATGTCATGTCATAATACTTAGAAAGACTTTAGGTGAAACTGACACTTTGTGCTTTCGCAAAAGACTATCGGATCTGTGAGATTTATTTATTTTCACAAATTGCACTCAAGAAGATTTACGTTAACCCTTTTTGATTTCGACATATTATTTGAATCCCATATCAACATTGCAGGGTGGTGGATTAATTAACATTATTAATATATTGTTTGAAAAAGGTATAACCATCTATTATTCGCCCTGCGAGTCTATCCTGCTCTGTACCGGCTCCAAACCAACTTCCACTACCTGAGATCCTTCTCATGCCTTATGCACCAAATTTTCCTGGTACAGTATCTCTTAGAAATCGCTTTCAAGCCAAGCCAAGCCATGCCCCATGGCGCAACAGTCCCGTAGGGCCATGTCTGACCAAGCGACCGCTGCTCAGCCCTAAGGCCTGCAGATTACCAGGTGTCGTGTGGTCAGCACGACGGACACTCCTCGGCCGTTATTCTCTGCTTTCGAGACCGGGGCCGCCATCTCACCGTCAGATAGCTCCTCAATTTTAATCACGTAGCTGACCTGGACGGGAATCGAACACGGGGCTTCCGGGTAAGAGGCAGGCATGCTACCCCTACACCGCGGGGCCGGCTTAGAAATCGCTTCCATTGAAACGAATTCATAAATTATCCCAGAGGTTTGCTGGGGCAATAGCCGCAATTTATAGACGCTTATAATGCCTTTCCTGGCGAGACATAGTGTTTTCAGTTCGGTATGTCTCCTGGAATCTTCTAGAGCAATTTTGTTACTTTCGTTTATCTGTCTTAGTCTTATCCTTGGATTTGATAATATGAAAGTGACTCAGATATGAGCAATGCTAGTAATACCATTCCGTATACAGCCAATACCTTCTATGAACGGTGTAAAAAAATGTTGCTCGCAGGGTCTGTTGGCGCACGCATTTCAGTGGGCTTGGCAACTTCTTGCTCTGTCAGGAAACCAACGGAACACTACCTCACTCCTCATTTCCCTAGTGCGCCTCTTCAATGATGTCTAGGACAGCTAGTTGTGGAGTTGTTGAGGATCCAACCAGCCTTCGGGCTGAGGACTGAACATATTTACAGACGCTTTTAGGGGATAGATATTTTCATTATAAAGTGACCAAGACAGCCCTTGTATCTCAGCTCAAATGGTTACTTATGCGTTGGGTTCTCCGTTAATACATACTAATTCATATCATAATAGAAAAATGTTGAATAGGCTATAGACTAACTTATTATACATTCTCTAACATTAATGGATACAAAGAGCAGTAACGTTTATATTATACTGTATTTTTTAAAGAGAGGGTAAAGCTTAAGGGTTTTTACCATGGATTAGTGTTTGCGTGTGTCAGAACAATTTAGCGATCATAACTGCTTTCGACTCCTAGATAAAGTTTACAGTTTAGAATCCATAAAATATCCTTTCCACAAGAAGCCCTAGGTTGCGATTCGGAGAAAACTTTTTCAGTTCTGATTTTGTGGTTACAATTAATAAAATATAAAGAGATCTAAGTTTTTCAGACAATTAGGTATTGTTCCCCAAGCTCAGGTCAGTGATATTTGAGGATATCTGAAATCCTTTTTGTCGGGATTTCTGCACATGTAAAGTCTCCAGCTAAACAACATTCCGAAACCATTATCATTTTGTATGATAGAGAAACAACAATAGAATTAGTTTAGCTATGTTGTTACTAAACCAGGCACGCAAATTAAATTCGATATAAAAGAATAAAACCGTTCACTGCAGGGTAGTAAGCCCATGGAACGTTACCTAGCATCGAGTAAGCCCCTTCTCTGGTCCGGTGACGGGCAACGACATGACGAGCCATCGATTACAACAAGAACTTCACTACCATGTGCATATTTTCATTTGCCCGCATTCTGGCAGCCCGTGTGTAAATATTACGTGCGAATTTATTCCAACAGCGGGCAGATATACCGCAATTCTCTTGGGAGACTTAATTAGTTTTCTTCTAATGTGTTACCGGAGATCTTACATGCTGACATCGGAAGACATGGAGAGCCGGATGGAATGCTTTTCCGCTTTCACAAATAGGAATAATTCAGTCGGGATTGAACCAGCGATCTTATAATCACGAGGTCAACTCTTTAGCACTAACTCATAGAGGGAGCTAGTTGCATCGATTACACAATCAGACAAAAGACCTCCGGAGAAAGATGAATATGTGATACCGATGTAACAAACGGACATATCTCCCAATCGTTATGATATCTATCGTGCATAAATGTTCAACGGGGCTCATGTTTGGTAAATATGGAGGCTACACCAGTCGTTAGACCTATCCGCAATTCTGTTCAATGTACACTGACTGACAGAGCAAATGCAACACCAAGAAGGAGTGGTCAGAACTTTATGCCAATTGCAGGGTAGACTGACGTCACTGAGGTATGCTCATGATGTGAAATGCGCCGCTGTGCTGCGCACGTAGCGAACGATAAATGGGACACGGCGTTGGCGAATGGCCCACTTCGTACCGTGATTTCTCAGCCGACAGTCATTGTAGAACGTGTTGTCGTGTGCCACAGGACACGTGTATAGCTAAGAATGCCAGGCCGCCGTCAACGGAGGCATTTCCAGCAGACAGACGACTTTACGAGGGGTATGGTGATCGGGCTGAGAAGGGCAGGTTGGTCGCTTCGTCAAATCGCAGCCGATACCCATAGGGATGTGTCCACGGTGCAGCGCCTGTGGCGAAGATGGTTGGCGCAGGGACATGTGGCACGTGCGAGGGGTCCAGGCGCAGCCCGAGTGACGTCAGCACGCGAGGATCGGCGCATCCGCCGCCAAGCCGCCAAGCGGTGGCAGCCCCGCACGCCACGTCAACCGCCATTCTTCAGCATGTGCAAGACACCCTGGCTGTTCCAATATCGACCAGAACAATTTCCCGTCGATTGGTTGAAGGAGGCCTGCACTCCCGGCGTCCGCTCAGAAGACTACCATTGACTCCACAGCATAGACGTGCACGCCTGGCATGGTGCCGGGCTAGAGCGACTTGGATGAGGGAATGGCGGAACGTCGTGTTCTCCGATGAGTCACGCTTCTGTTCTGTCAGTGATAGTCACCGCAGACGAGTGTGGCGTCGGCGTGGAGAAAGGTCAAATCCGGCAGTAACTGTGGAGCGCCCTACCGCTAGACAACGCGGCATCATGGTTTGGGGCGCTATTGCGCATGATTCCACGTCACCTCTAGTGCGTATTCAAGGCACGTTAAATGCCCACAGCTACGTGCAGCATGTGCTGCGGCCGGTGGCACTCCCGTACCTTCAGGGGCTGCCCAATGCTCTGTTTCAGCAGGATAATGCCCGCCCACACACTGCTCGCATCTCCCAACAGGCTCTACGAGGTGTACAGATGCTTCCGTGGCCAGCGTACTCTCCGGATCTCTCACCAATCGAACACGTGTGGGATCTCATTGGACGCCGTTTGCAAACTCTGCCGCAGCCTCGTACGGACGACCAACTGTGGCAAATGGTTGACAGAGAATGGAGAACCATCCCTCAGGACACCATCCGCACTCTTATTGACTCTGTACCTCGACGTGTTTCTGCGTGCATCGCCGCTCGCGGTGGTCCTACATCCTACTGAGTCGATGCCGTGCGCATTGTGTAACCTGCATATCGGTTTGAAATAAACATCAATTATTCGTCCGTGCCGTCTCTGTTTTTTCCCCAACTTTCATCCCTTTCGAACCACTCCTTCTTGGTGTTGCATTTGCTCTGTCAGTCAGTGTAATTGTATGTAAGGAATTTCAGATAACATCACATATGATCACACTGATATCTCCTATCATTGTGAGCAACATGAAGTCCTTAAACTGCTGAAAATGTCACTGAAGATGTGCAACGAAGCAGTGCGGACATGTCATGTGATCATATCCAACTGCAGCATATAACCATCACTAGTATCACAATGCTGTCCGCTCACGTATCAATACGTGTTTCCAAGCACGGTGCTCTGCAGCCGATCACGTATAAATACGTGTTTGTGCAAGTCTGTCTTCTGATGCCATCTAACGGTTATTGAGGAACTATTTGAAGATGATCTTTGATGTGCCTGAGTGGTAGAAAAACTACGCTTCTTTTAGTACTGGTTTTGCCCGTTTTAGTGCGTCAGTTGCATTTGTTTTAGCCTTCGAATATCTTCCGTGTGCCCATCAATGCTAGTAAACAAAAATGGCAGCCCCGGTAAACAAAAGCAGTGGACTGACTCCTGGTGATATTATACATGAGTTATACGCTGATAATTTGTCATATGTTTCCCGTGATTATGAGGAGAGTGAAGATGAATTGTCTAATGATAATTCTAGTGCTAGTGTCATGCATTTATGTGGAAGTGATGCGTTGAATGACACGTTTAATGCACCATGTGAGCAATGACCTGATGCTTCAGAGAGCAAAGATGGTCTACATGTAAGTACTGTTGATAATATTCTCCCTATTTCTGGCAGTGAGTGGCCTAACAGGATATTATACTGTTTTTGACGTCTTTCTTGTGGACGCTTGGCGTTAAAATTTCGCCGAGTGAACCTGAAAATATAGGTTATGATGTCAAGTTGTTCATTTGTAATGATTTGTTGGCGTATATTGTGGAGGAATCAAACAGATATCAATACCAGAGTGAACCAAAATATAAAATCTCACCAAAAACTTTAAAGTGGACAGATATAACTGTGAATGAACCTAAAATTATTAAATTATGATACCGTGCAATGACTCCATGTCTCTGCCAAAACCTTCCGGACACAGAGGCTAGTTATACATCAGATGGGCCGGACAGCAATGTGGTATGTACGGTGCCTTGAAGAAAATTAGGAATATGAGTAATGCTTGAACGCTGCCGTCAGTCCTCAACAACCGACACAGTGGCACTCTAAATCACGCCACATGGTACTCGTCCTCGTGAGTGATATATCGATTTCATGATGTATACTGTGTCCGGTGTCTTCGTGTTAATGGAGCCATCTACTCTCGTATCCAAGGGGATCAAAATAAAGTCGCATTTATTTATATCATGTATTGCCTCTTTCATCCCTCATTTAATTTGGATGTGATATCCGCCACTATCAGCGGTTTATTATTGTGAATTATTGTACCTATAATATTAGTAATGACCATTAGGCACTTGAGATCACTGTGCTCTCCACGGTAGGCGGTAATTCCTCCCAGGAAATATTCCTAGTATACACGCAACAAGTTGGCGGGAAGAGTACCTAATGTCCGTACAAGTTAGGGAATAGGATTTCCCCACAACACCTGCACCCACTATCAGACTCAGTTCGAAGAGAAATGATTCACGAGATCACATATTAGCCAGTCTTCAATAAAACTTGGAAGGTAACACCTCACAACTGATACAGGTCGCGGCATCTCCATGCACCTTTTATATATGTATACACACCTCAAAAAGTTTGGAACATTTTAGGAAGTACGTTATATAGCAAGGCGTGTGTAGTCCCGTTGTAAGAAGTAGACAGCACTGTGCACACACACGCAAAAAGCCCGGTTCGCACTAGATGTGCCGAGCCGTTCTGAGCAAGTCATGATCCGGGCGTGGATCGATCCAGACCGATTCAAACTATACTTTCTGCAGTCGAGCCGATCCACGCTCGGTCCCCCCTTTCTGTTCAGTCTATCTCAGTAGGTCCGCTGGTAAACAGTAGGGCCAAAAATTAAAATGCCTTCTTAAATCGAATCATTAATTAAAATTGTCTTGATTTTAGATGAAGAAGAAGAGAATGGGCCCACACGGAGGTTCTGGGTGCATCAAATGCTTGCAAAGCGAAAAGAAGGATGAGAAATTTTCACCCAATTTCCATAGTTAGTTGACGATGAATCAATCTTCTACCAGTACTTCCGGATGTCGCATTATGATTTTATGCGGTTGTGGGGGTTCATTGAAGTAGATATTCAACAGATGAATACTTCGTTCCGAGAATGCATCACGTCGGCTGAAAAACTTGCTGTATGTTCGAGGTAAGTTAAACATATTTTTGCTTTTGTACAGGAATGATTACGGATTAATTTAGGCAAACTCTAAAAATTAACTTTTTTAAATATGTTAGAGAATGCATTACAGAAAAGTATAGTAAAATGTGCTTGTTGAAATATGTAGCCTATTTTCACTGATTCTATTGAAATGCTGCTAAAAATTGACAAGGTTCCCTGGGGCGGGTGGTTGCCCAACAGAGGAATCCGAATCGGAAAGAATTTGGTTTGGATTCTGTGGGTAGCCCTGCGATATCAATTGTGGATTGGGAGATGATGGCAACGGTGGGGAAGTGAGATTTTCCTGTGGTGAAATGGGTGATGGTGTAGAAAATGTGTGGTCCGAAGGGGTTCTTTTAGAGGAACGGTAATAAGGAGGAGGATGAGGTTGTTGTTGGCTATACTGAAAGAAAGGTTGTGGTTGACTTCCTTTTTCTTCAGTATCTGTTATAATTTTGAAGATTTGATGCTTAGCTACAAATTGAACGAATTTGGAAAATTTCCTTAAGGTACCCTTCGTACACGAAGAAAGTGGTCTATCTGAACGTTTTCCCTATCTTTTATTTCTTTTGTTTCCAGAACATGTTTCACCAGCAGACTAGTTGCAGTCTGCTGCATTCGTTGTTTTTATTACTTTGAGTTAATGTTACTGGAGTTTTACATTGTGAAGTAGATGGGCTGCTATTAGCTATAGACGTTGCTTTTGAAGAGCGATCAATCTCCTCTTTTCTTGTATGTTCGTACGTCTTGTTTTACATAATTTTATGTCCTTCAGCAATTTCAAAGTGAAGAGTATACGAGTAAAAACAATTATTGCATCTTTTGTTCACTTACCTTGTCCAACTTGTGATAGTACATATATCACACCCTCGCACTATATGTAGAAGTGAGAGAGATTATTGTCAGTATTCGATTTATTATTATTATTATTAATATTATTATTATTATTATTATTATCAGTATTTCATTTGTATATTTTGTCATTTATATTTGTAAGTTGGGAGATATCCACATATGTAGGTATGATTAATTTGTTTTGTACTGGGAAAACGTTGCTATATTGGACTCCGGTAATTTGGATGACTCATGCGGCCATCCCAGCCTGATGAGTTGAGCTTCTTGTTGTACTAGGAAAGTTCTATGACTCATGTAAAACACCAGAGAGTTTGTTTATATCTTGGGAGCAAGAAGAAGTTCAGGGCATGGTCTTGACAAGAGGATCACTCATGATTGGCTGGCAAGGATCAATCTCGGCGAATCATGTGAGACCTGAGGTCTATGTATACGGCGACATCACAGCGGAAGAGAACTACAACAGACACTCGGTACGGACAAGAAGGAGTGCTGACGCTGTACGAGAAGGAAGTAGTGCGGACAGACTGTACGGGAAGAAAGTAGTGCTGATGCACGGTACTGGAGTGAAACGGCTACAATGAACTGGACTTCAAACGTTCGTGGTACATAGTCTTGTTATGTTCGTGGAAAGTGGATGATCGACAAATTGTGGAGTATTTACGCATTAAGTATTGTAGCACTTGTGGCGGCTTGGCATTATATGTTGGTGAAAGCTATTTCAGACTTCCCATAATTTATGTTCACGATCGACAAACGTGTATTACTCAAATGTATATACCTTTACAACAAGTGTTGAAGTCTGTGAACACAGTATTACGTGGTAAAGTATCTGTGTGATCTTATAACTGCCGATTAAGAGAATCGACAAGTCGTATTGATACAGAGACAGTGAAGGGTATTTATCTACATATATGTACATTGTTCATCAGACTATCTACAAATTGTAGCTAAGTTCTCGCTTTCGTTTTCCCACTGTTTTCATTATTGTTGTTGTTGTAAATATGGAGTCTTTCAGCAATCTTTTGTGTGTGTATTATATGTATAATTTTGTGTGTTGATGAGGTGCTCATGCACGGATTTTGTTAAGAATATAGTTAGCTATTTTAGAATCAGTGGAGTTATTGATGAACCTAGGTGCAGTTCCTACCTATTTAGTCGTTTTCAGGAGGTTAGGTAAGGCCTGCAGCATATGTACCAGTACGCAGCATTATGTAAACGCCCTGGGATATAAAGAATTATCTTGCTCTATCAAAATTCGAGGGAACCGTTCTGGTGACTTCTGGCGCCCATACTAAGGACATTTCGATTAAATATTTTTATTAATTTAATTTATTTCAAATTTATTTATTCAGTTATTTCTTTATATATTTTATTGATTATATTGTATTATTATTTATGGGTATTCACAAATTGTTACAATTGGCTTCCCAGCGTGTGGCTGAATGATTGGTACATCTGTTAGGCTTATAAGCGTAGGTGCACTTGTCAGGTGTGGATGGAATTCTACAGACTATGACAGTGAAGTGTTTTATATGTTTCATGTGTATTTTGGAGTATAAAGAAATGTTGTATCGTGTCGAGTATTATAGAATTAAGAAATAGAGAGGTTGTTAAAGTTGTTGGTACTAAGAATCAGGATAAACGAGGCCAAAAGTATTCCACCACATTGAGTTTATCTAATTTAAGTGAGAGTAGCGAAATGGCTGATAGTAGGAAAGATCAATTGGCAACGATAGGTGAGGAACCTAGTAACCCGTCTCAAACTCAGAATGTAGGGGATCAAGGCGAGGCTTCAATGCTCATTATGCTTAAATCACTACTTGATAGTCAGAGTAAAGAGTTGAAGAGTGAACTGAGTTTTTAAGTAATGAAATATACAGTATTAAAAGTGAATTAAATTCAGTTAGTACGGAGCTGTCCAGTAAGATTGAGAAGCAGAGTAAGGAGTTAAATTTAGCTAGTGTTGAATTGTCTAGTAAAATAGATAGTTTAAGTAGTGCTGTGAATGGTAGAATAGATAAATTAAACCAGAAGTTTGACCATCAAAGCAGGGAAATTCAGGAGATCAACAATAAGGTAGAAGCTCAATGCTTGGAATTGACTGAGAAAATTGAATGTCGCTTTTATATAGTTAGGAAGGAATTTGTTGATAAACAGCAAGGAATGTGATAAGAGAATAAATATAGTGGAAGATAAAGTCGAAGAAATAGATAGAATTAAAACCATCCAGAATGTTTTAGCGAAGCGAATGGATTAAAAGGCTGAGAAATTGGAGAAAGACCTCAAGTCAGTAGAGGGAAATGCCAGAATGGTAGTTGAAGAAGGAATTAAAGCATGTCATGTAAAGTTAAGGCAGGAGATCAGTCAAATCCAAATAGGAGCAATATATGCAATAGGTACGTATCTTGTACGAAGGACTCTGAATTGCCCAAGTTTAATGGTCGGCAGTCTAATCCGATGGAATTCTTGAAAACTGTGGAGAAACGATTTTCCAAGAATCTTCACGATGGTTTGATTGAGTGGAGTATGGTTGATGAAATGTTGGATGTTGCATTTGTTGGAGAAGCGAGATCTTGGTTTCAAGTTTATAGACAGCGTATTTCGGGTTTGGAGGAATTTAGGGAGAAATTTAGTTCTAAATTTTGGAGTAAAGCAATTCAGGGAAGGGAAAGAGATCGCGTGCTATTTGGCAAATATAGACCTCAGGAAGGTGTGTCTATGACGGAGTATTTCTTGGCGAATGTTCTGATCAGCCAGAATATTGAAGGTCTAGCATCGGAGAGAGATACAGTCCGCCAGATGTTGAGGCATTTTCCTGAGAAGGTCGGATTAGCTGCATGTATGCAGAATATTGTTACGATTAAGGAATTAGAGCAGCTGTTAGAGAGGTTTGATGCTTTGGAAGGGCAGGGGAGGACTAGGCAAAGTGAAGGTAGAAATTACGGGGATAATAGAAGACAAGGTAATCAGGTAGGGGGAGATAGGAATAATCAGAATTTCAGTCATTCTAGGCAAGGGAATCAGGGTGGTAATTCCGTAAGGGGAAACAGACAGTCTAATCAGGGAGTTAATCACCAGGAATATTTTGGCAGAAGACCCAATCAAGGGGAATCAGAAAGTAGGGGGCGTACGGATCAAAGACCTCCAGATCAAGTGCAGAGACATGATAATAGTGAACAAGCTGCGTCAAGTGATTTAAACCGGAATCGGACTTATTAGTTGGGTTAGATAAGCAGTCCGATACCGAAATTCCTATTCACGCGATGAAACAGGTAGTTTTGACGCAGGCGCCTGGAGAGCTTGTATGCGTGGATCTGTATGGACCGTTAGTGTCTTTTCGGTATGGATACCAGTTCATATTTGTCGTATTAGATGCCTTCAACAAATACGTCAAGTTGTATCCCCTGAGAAAAGCCACAGGGAGAGGGTGTGTCAATCAGATAATTGACAAGTATGTGCCTGAGTTTGAAAAGCCACTCAGGATATATATCAGACCATGGATCACAATTTTTCTCAAAAATCTTGAGAACCAAATTGGCGGAAATTTGGATTCAACATATTTATTCGTCGATACGATATCCGCAAGGGAATATGTCTGAAAGAGTCATGAGAGAACTCGGCAGGTTGTTCAGGTCGTATGTGGGCGAGAAACACAGCTCATAGTTTAATCGCCTGGACGATATTGAGCGGTGGTTTAACGTCACTAAGCACGACAGCACTGGGCATTCTCCGATTGAGGTTCAATTAGGTACGAAGCCTACCAACGAACTCGCTAGAATACTAGGTTTAGCTACAGGAGAGGCGGTACCCAGGGATATCTGCATCCAGCTGGCTAGGGATAATTTAATTAAGGCAGGTAATAGGAGAATTCGCCAGCAAAACGGGAAAGTACAGGACGAGTTTGAGGTGGGTGACGAAGTGCTTCTCAGAGTTCCTCATTTGTCGAATGCCGATCAGAAAACTATGCATAAGTTTTTTTCAATTGTATCAGGGTCCATACACTGTGGACAGTAGAATAGGCAAGTGTGCTCATAGGCACCTAACCACTGACAACAAGGTCTTTGGGATATTTAATATCTATAGTCTTCGCAGATTTTAGAGATAGGATCTGCACCTTGGATGTATATATTATCACTTTTAATGTATGTGTACAGTAGTAAGAAGGGATTGTATTCATGGGTGTATGAAACAATCAGTGTTGTTTGTATATAGTCATTATTGTTTGGACAAATTGTATTTCGCGTGTGCGAATACAATGCAGTAGACGCAATGTATATATCTGTATCACAGTAGTTTAAGTGTTCAGTTATGTCATTCTAAGGTTATTTATGAAGTTCTGTTTTAGGGCGAATCATAATATGTGATATCATCGATTCACCAATGGGGTGTTATGTGATAGTACATATATTACACCCTCGCACTATATGTAGAAGTGAGAGATATTATTGTCAGTATTCGATTTATTATTATTATCAGTATTTCATTTGCATATTCTGTCATTTATATTTGTAAGCTGGGAGATATCGACATATGTAGGTATGAGTAATTTCCTTTGTACTGGGAAAACATTGCTATATTAGTCTCTGGTAATTTGGATGACTCATGCGGCCATCCCAGTCTGATGAGTTGAGCTTCTTGTAGTACTGGGAAAGTTCTGTGACTCATGTAAAACACCCGAGAGTTTGTTTATGTCTTGGGAGCAAGAAGTAGTTCAGGGCATGGTCTTGACAAGAGGATCACTCACGATTGGCTGGCAAGGATCAATCTCGGCGAATCATGTGAGACCTGAGGTCTATGTATACGGCGACATCACAGCGGAAGAGAACTACAACAGACACTCGGTACGGACAAGAAGGAGTGCTGACGCTGTACGAGAAGGAAGTAGTGCGGACAGACTGTACGGGAAGAAAGTAGTGCTGATGCACGGTACTGGAGTGAAACGGCTACAATGAACTGGACTTCAAACGTTCGTGGAACGTAGTCTTGTTATGTTCGTGGAAAGTGGATGATCGACAAATTGTGGAGTATTTACGCATTAAGTATTGTAGCACTTGTGGCGGCTTGGCATTATATGTTGGTGAAAATTATTTCAGACTTCCCATAATTTATGTTCACGATCGACAAACGTGTATTACTCAAATGTATATACCTTTACAACAAGTGTTGAAGTCTGTGAACACAGTATTACGTGGTAAAGTATCTGTGTGATGTTATAACTGCCGATTAAGAGAATCGACAAGTCGTATTGATACAGAGACAGTGAAGGGTATTTATCTACATATATTTACATTGTTCATTGGACTATCCACAAATGGTAGCTTAGTTCTCGCTTTCGTTTTCCCACTGTTTTCATTATCGTTGTTGTTGTAAATATGGAGTCTTCCAGCAATCTTTTGTGTTTGTATTATATGTATAATTTTGTGTGTTGATGAGGTGCTCATGCACGGATTTTGTTAAGAATATAGTTAGCTATTTTAGAATCAGTGGAGTTATTGATGAACCTAGGTGCAGTTCCTACCTATTTAGTCGTTTTCAGGAGGTTAGGTAACGCCTGCAGCAGATGTACCAGTACGCAGCATTATGTACACGCCCTGGGATATAAAGAATTATCATGCTCTATCAAAATTCGAGGGATCCATTCTGGTGAACTCTGGCGCCCATACTACGGACATTTCGATGAAATATTTTTATTAATTCAATTTATTTCAATTTTATTTATTCAGTTATTTATTTATATATTTTTTGATGATAATTTATTATTATTTATGGGTATTCACCCATTATTACAAACTTTCTTTGAGATTTAGGGCCACAGCTTCAACTTGTGGTTCTTGTCGCTGTATTTTTTGTGCAATTAATCATACAGTACTTGATACTCACTTGCTCACTCACTCACTCACTCACTCACTCTTTCGTCGTCCATGGTTATCGTGAAAATGAGGAGCGGCATCATGTTTATTCTTCGCCCTGGCGCCATTCACGCGTTCCCACTAGATCGACATTGATGATTCCAACCAAGGCGTTCCGGTCTCAGATCGGATAGAGACCGATGAGATAGTCAGTTTATCTTTCTTTGCACGGCTCGGAACATGAAGTGAGAACGATTCCATTGAATTTAATATAAGTTATTTTTAATCAGTCTTGATCGGAACGGCCCGGCACATCTCGTGTGAACCGGGCTCAATTCAATCGGAACGGCCCGGCACATCTAGTGTGAACCGGGCTTAATTCAATCACTTCTTTACAATACACCGAATGTCGCTGCCTATGGTCTGTGTTGAACCTGGAGTGAATTATGCCAGTTCAGGTGAACATTGGTAGTAGAATATACAGTTCTGTAAGAGCATCTAGTGTTTGTAATTCATGTGCAATGCGTATTTCCCAGTTTGACCGAATTGTAGCAATGATTCAAGGTGGACATACACAAGCAGCAGTATCACGCACGATAGTAGTTACCAAAAGTACTGTGTCAAAAACATGGGAAGTTACCGTGAAGTCAGAGATAAGACTGAGAGATCGATGGTGGCAACGCCACTGTCAAGATCGGCATACCCACGTAACAACGCACAGGAGACCAACTTCGACTGTTCAGAAATTACGAGATCACTTCTTGAGGGAATCCGGGGTACGTCTTTGTGCACAAACTATACGCAATCGGCTGCATAGTGCCTAATTAAGGTCATTAGACAGATTCAACCTGTTTAATAAAAGAATTGTCAACATGTTGAGAGGAGAAGATGGGCCAACCAACATCTATATTGCGGTTTTGGATGAAAGTCGTAGTATCATGCTTGCAGATGAAATGGATACCACTTGGGCCAGATGTGGAGACGTAAAGGAAGCGGTGGAGAGTACCAGCATATTCAAGAGGTGCATACATTTGTAGGTGGTGGTGTAATGTTTTGCTCTGGGACTATGCATCGCCGTCGTACACCTTCGATACCAATTAGAGGGACGTTAACTGCTAGCGGTATACCGAAAAAATTATTCGACCTTTTGTACAACTCTTTAGGGATTAATATGGCGCTAAATTCAGTTTCGTCAAGGACAATGCTCGCTCTCATAGAGCTGTATCTGTGAATAATTTCATGAGAGGGTCTCAACCATATAAAGTGGCCTGATAACTCATCGGACTTCATCTGCACTGGGCATGCATGGGATAGTTTAAAAACGGCTGTATTTGATCGTCCACAACCTCGACAGACATATTCAGACTTCCGGTAGTGTTGTTCAGATGGAATGTTAACTTCTTATTCAAGATGACGTCAATGCCAAAGCGGGTCAAAGACATGAAAAATGCCGCAGGAGGCCACAAATTGTATTAAGGCAGAATTAAGAAGGGACAGCCTTCATTAAATAAACTCATATTGTAACATTTTCGTTATTAGAGTTAATTTGCGTTGGATATTGGAAGAAAAACATTTGAGTTTGTGAAAGTTTAAATTTCCAGGTTGTGTGTCTCTGATATACAATAAACAACATCCTGTAACTTTATTATTGCATTCCATCCGTGATATTCCAAACAAAATTTGCGGTGATATACTACTTCTGCTTCTTCCTGGGATTTCCTCGATTACATGGGATCGACATTGCATGTGCATTAAGAGTAAGTTTACGACCGGATGCTTTTCCTGACGCCAAACCTATTCAATACTGCATGTTTCCATGGTGATGTGATGCATTCACTATTGCATGTTTCGGTAGTAGTTGGCAGAGTAATACGTTGCAGGCTATGTAAATGAATAGAAGTACTGTTATTAAGAAACGACATCCAGCTCCGAGCTAGGAGAGTTAACCAGGCATGGCTAAAATCCCCTGCTCGGTCAGGAATCGATCCCAGATATGTCTGAACCGAAGACCACTAAACTGACTATTCAGCCAAGGAGTCGGATGAATGAACGACCAGCCCCTCAAATTCAGGGAGTACTACGCAAATCATCTAACACTGATAGTCCTTCGCTTGCTTCGCATAAGTAAAACAAATGAGACTTGCAAGGAAAGAAGCAATGCGCACGCCCACATGAAAGAATCATTCCACAGACATCCTGTTTTCGCGTGTTTTCATAATGGTCGTACCGTTAATAAGAACTAGTTTACCGAGGTAGTGGTTGTGCTGTCTGGGTCACGTAGCTATCAGCTTTCCATTCAGGAGATAGTTGGTTCGAACCCCACTGCTGGTAGTTCTGAGGGCGGTTTTCCGTGGTTTCCCATTTTTACACCAGGCGAATACTGGGGATGAACCTTAATTATGGCTGCAGTCGCTCAACTCCCAGTCCTTTCCTACCCCGTCGTCGCCATAAGACCTATAATGTATGTGTCGATGCAACATAAAGCAGATTTTACAAAAAGATAACAAAGAAAGAAATAACTAGTTAATGCTGTAGGTAGAATGTTAAACGAACATTGTAAAACATGCATCAGAGCAATGGCATGGAACTAAAATGTCGTAATGTAAAGGACCTCTATTAGAAGGGAGTTTCTTGCAATTGCGGAGTATGGCGTCATTGTGGATCGACTGGTAAGGTAGTAGTCATTTCTGAGATCTGAAGCTGAGTGTACGGTTGGAATCCTACCATGCAGATATTTTTAATATATTAACTTCTTCATTTTACTTATGTACGTCAGGGTGAATGCTTAGGAACGGTAGCACAATGGTTTGTTAACCATGATGCTGCCTGAACTCTGAATCTGTGAAAAGAAAGAGCACCACACGAAGTGTGTTCATTCACTCGTCTAGTGGAAGCGAACATATTTGCTATGGCTAACCTAGAAACGTGACGCATTCCACTGACTGGTACGTTGACATGTAACTCATTTATGGAGAAATATGACAGATGTCATCAGTCACAAGCCCAGTACGACAAGCGATTTTACAAGCAGTCCTCTTCAGGGCGAAATAAAATCCGTTCTTTGGCAATGGAGATGAACGTTCCCGTGCTATATCCACAGTAACAGACGTTAAAAAATTGGTTCAAACCGGAATTTAGGTCTAAACATGTCTCTGCATGGCCTGGGTTCGTAATTCTAACAGTGCGCGCTTTGACCGCCTTACCTAGTGCGAGATCTGGCACCCGTTGGGTAAGTTCGCACTCTGTACGATATCTGTTCACGGACTTAAAGTACGCTTCTTGTCCTAACCTAAGTGCTATTCGCAGCCATTATAGTTTCTTAAGTTCATTAGAGTTTCTATCATTGAACCGCCATTGGTCCTGACAATTCCGTCTGTGTTATCGACCTTAAACCAACACATACAGCTGAACTAGCCCTGCATAGGAACAGAAATAGTCGACGACGATGATGATGATGATGATGATAATGATGATGATGATGATTATTGTTGTTGTTTAAAGGGGCGTAACATCTCCTATTCGTAGGAAATGAGACGAAATATGACACATTTAAAGTCCAATAACATCCATCCACTGACCAAAATTCAAATCGTGATGACGAAGAATGAATGGATGAATATCAATTTAAAACAGTCCGTGGATCCGACCCGCAAACTATCGTAAAAGATATTATTACTGACCAAGGGACTGCTTTTAAAGCACAATCCTGAATCGATGAAGCATTTTGTCCAAAGGGGTCAAAATTCCAGGTTACCGGCCCCTCATAATGGTAATTAACGGTAGTGAAGGCCTTTGCTGGCAAGATGTAGTGTTTACAGTTCGCTATGTCTTCTGGTATGAGCTAGAATAAAATTGTTACTTTCATTGACCTGTCTCAGTCTTATACTTGGCTTTGACAATATGAAAGTGGTTGAGGTATGAGTGACGCTAGTAATGCCATTCCTTATACAGCCAGTCCCTGCTATGAAAGGTGTGAACACGTCGCTCATAGGGTCGGTTGGTGCACGCATTTCAGTGGGCTTGGCAGACTGATGTGCACTAGCAACTTCTGGCTCAGTGAGTAAAGCAACGGGAAACTACCTCACTCATTTCCCTAGTACGCCTCTTCAGTGACACCTAGGCCATCTATGACAGCTAATGGTGAACCTGTTGAGGATCCAACCAGCCTTCGGGCTGAATACCCAACATACACACAACGTTAGTAAAGTAGAAACCTGGTATTTGTCACGTTGTGGTACTAATCAAAAGTAGCGTAGACTCGCAGTGTTCCACACATTATAGTACTACTCACAGGTAATGTAATACGCGCACGTAATGCAGACCTATGGTGTTTCTCACATTGCGGCGCCACTTACAGGCAACGAAAACCTATGGTGTTCCTCATATAGGTGTACTAATCACAGGGACTCGTACTATCCTGTGGTGTTCCCCACATAGTGGGTACTAATCATAGGGAACGCAGACCCACGGTGTCGCTCATAAAGTGGTACTAATCACAGGCAACGCCCAGACACGTGGTGTTTCTCACATAATGGTACTAATTACAGGCAAAGTAAGCCCGTGATGTTCCGCATGTAGTGGTACTAATCAGGGGTTCTTTAAAACCCATCCTGATTCACACACTGTTGCTACTAATCACAAACCTATTGTGTACGTAACGTAGCGGTAGTACTCCCAAGTAAAGGGAACCCCGCGTGATGGTACTACTTACAAGTAGTCACATGGTCCTAATTCGATCATCGCTCGGTCGCCACTTTTTATTTGCCTTTTATGACAGGCAAGGGATACCGTGGGTTTATTCTTCTCCTGCGTCCCCCAACCAGAGGAGGTTGTGTGTTTGGTCCGCGAGACCTATTTTGTTTAGCTCAAGACCGCCGGCAAGCCGGTTAGGACCCCCTATCCGCCACCTGGGACGCGCCACGCGGGAGTATCACTTCTCCCCCTGCTACGCCAGCGTAGTAGATTCGTGGAACATATTTCGAGATTTTTAGCATGCCTATAAACTAGGGGCTGCACAGAACTAAACGGTAAGGTGCAACCACTGTGTATACAAGATGTAACAATGAAGTACGGCCGAACTTTCGGGACAAATTCCTCGCACATACAACAAATAAGTTATATGGACATGGGTCCATAAATGCTTTATTTTCATGTTAGAATTTATTTTGTGCAACGCTATAGACCACAACTGCTTAGTAATGGGAACCAACAGGAACAGAACGTACCAGCGTACCACATGAAACCCAGTCTTGGATGAAATGTTCCATATTATGACCTCCGTTAGCACTGATAGCGCCTTCAGCGCATCCGGGATTCAATGCGACGGCGAGGTTTACGTACCCATGACCATATCATATTTTCATCCCCTACGTGCGAGGAATGTGTCCTGACAATTAGGACGTTTCTCATTATTACACCCTGAAGGTATATAGTGAAAGATACACATGAAAGAGCATGAGCTGTCTCGAAGTTTACCCATCAAAATAGTTCATCTCTCTGCACACCAGAGATGAGAAACCAGCTCCTTGTACCTACCGAAATTTCACCAGGGCGAATCGAAAATTATCTCTCCGAAATTGTACAAACCTATATATGTGCAGGCTCTATTCGCTTGTGTCTGCACGCCATACTCGCCAGATATCGCCTGGTTTGCGCTGGCATTTTATTAGTGTGCTCACCACGAGTCCTGAAGCGTGTGGAGAGAAGAGCGAGCACAAGGGTTGACAAGCGTGCTGTGGACTCGCTACATACGTAGACGTGTTACAACAGACGATCTTTGTTTATCACTAAGATTCGGAAATATTTACAATGAGCTAACCCTTGAATAACATCACTCTTACCGAGCGATTAGTGTGTGATTTGTGTCACCTAGCTGTCAGCTTGCATTTGGGAGATAGTGGGTTTGACACCACTGTCAGCAGCCCTGAAGACAGTTTTCCGTGGTTTCCCATTTTCACACCAGGCACCTTATTCCATCGTCGTCATAATACCTATCTGTGCCGGTGAGATGTAAAGCAAAATGTAAAGATGTATTACCACTCACGTAGATATTTATAATACGTTATGTATTTCTTTGCCTTTAGTTTTTTATTACATTTTCTTGTCCCCGAATATGTTGATATTTGTAAAATATGACATTCTTGTTGTTAATTGCTATTTCATTGTGTTTTAAACAGTTTAAAATATGTGAATAAGATTCATTACCAAAAATTACATTGAAAGTAGACTAAGAATTTTAGTTTCAATAGGCGAAGTTACATTCAATAGCTTATTGTATTTATATCCTAAATTTCAGCGATAATGCTAAATACATCAAAGAGAGCTTTCGTATTACTGCAGTCACTACACTTGAATATATGGAAGGACGTCTTGATTCGAATCCTGGTGAATCATACTAGATATTCATCGCCAGAAACTGAGATAACAATGTTATTTAATGGTATTGATATTTACGTCCCACTAACCACTTTTACGGTTTTCGGAGCTGCCGCAGTGCCGGAATTTAGTTCCTCACGAGTTATTTTACGTGCCATTAAATCAACCGACACGGGGCTGGCGTATTTAAAAATCTTCAAATAACATCGGACTGGGACAGGATTGAACCTGCCAACGCCTCAACCGTCTGAGCCACTCGGCCTGGCAGAAACAAGGATGTAAGATTATGAATTTACGTAGGTAATTAATGTTATCTGTTTCATAAAGTGGTTTTGCATGTTGAGTATGATGGGACCTCGGATTTTTTAGGTATTTACTATACACCTGAACTATAATATCAATTATTTCTGAACTAATGGAGATGTGTGTTTACAACTTGCAAATGTTGTATGCATTCCGGCTGAAAAATGCATTATGACACCAACGGTTTTCCACTTGTCACTTTTCTCATTTATCCCTTATTTGTAATTTAATATGCAATACCTTACTGCGTAATTTTTACGCCAAACAATCTGCGGTCTCGGCTTCTTCCTCATCGTGATGATCTCCCGTATTATTACATTTTAAGTGTGAAGCAAGACGTTCCGGCTCTGCGGTGTAGGGGTAGAGTGCCTGCCTCTTACCCGGAGGCCCCGGGTTCAATTCCCGGCCCGGTCAGGGATTTTTACCTGCATCTGAGGGCTGGTTCGAAGTCCACTCAGCCTACGTGATTACAATTGAGTAGCTATCTGACGGTGAGATGGCGGCCCCGGTCTAGAAATCCAAGAGTAACGGCCGAGAGAATCCGTCGTGCTGACCACACGGCACCTCGTAATCTACAGGCCTTCGGGCTGAGGAGCGGTCGGTTGCTAGGCCATGGTCCTTCGGGGCTGTTTCGCCATGGGGGGTTAAGCAAAACACTGTATTACGTTATGACCTTCTGTACCTAGTCACAACTGAATACCCGGCCACATTGCTGCACAGTGGACACGCCTTCGAGCACAGCAGGAGCAAAGAATATCAGTGTCGTCTTCATCAGACTCGCCGTACTCGGCCTCAATGCCCCGTTAATCTCACAAAAAGTAGCCAGTGTTGCGGCTGCACTAACAGCAACGCCTTGGCTACGCATGTAGACAACCCGGAACACAGGGCTCATAGACGCTCCCTCTCTGATCTCTCCTGTACACCCCTGTCATTAGTCTGGTGTGAACCATTTACAACTCGCCCACAATTGAATGGAATAATGGGGTTCGTAAGTGTGTCATAAACAAAGGAATCTTACAAGTCGGCCTGTTTAAGGATTTCCAGTCTGTGAATAACAGATGTTAGAGACAAACTGAGTTTAGTAAGAAACCAAGTTTCTGTTTTCGTAACAAATAACACACTCACAGACATATTTGACTGGTGATATAATGTGGACATTAATTTAAAACATGGAACATATTATTTTATTATTGTTGCTTAATAGAAGGGGTTTGAAACATCGTCATTAGTAGTTCCATGTGTTTAGTTCCTCTACAGTTGTGTCTGTGCCTAAGTACCAACCCAACACCTCCCTATCGATGAGCTGTTAAAATACTGAAAGCGGCTCCTGGGCTAGCCAACAGACTACTTTTACCATTGCAGTTACTCATTGCTCATCCTGAAGTTCCTAAATTGTCTTAAAATTGTTGCGTAACCAGATGTCGAACCCAGACCAACAGGAAAAGAGGCTATTAATTTAACCACAAGATCACGTTGATAAGCACTCATTATTTCACTCGTGTAATCTATTACTAATGCTATTGGTTCTACGTCCAACCAACTCATTTTACAGTTTCGGTGAAGCTGAGGCGTCGGAATTTGGTCCCGCAAGAGTTCTTTAACGTGGGAGTAAATCTACCGACACGAGGCTGACGTATTTGAGCACCTTCAAATACCAAGGGACTGAGCCAGGATCGAACCTGCCAAGTTGGGGTTAGAAGGGCAGCGCCTCAGACTGCTTGTCTGGGAGGCGTGACATGTCTGAAGGAAGAGCATTGTGACATACGAGGTTTTGTTTCTTCATCGACGATATACAGAATATGTGGAGAAATCTTCAGGTATGATTTCCTTATCCATAGAAAAGACAAGAACATTATGTCAACATGGGTCCGGTTGCTGCATTGTTATGGTTTGCAAGTAGAACCAGTGTGCACTCCAGAATTTTTTTTTTTTTTTGCAGGAAAAAATGGGGGAAACGTCTTGTCTGATTTTGTAACATGTAATACCATATGTAGGGTGAGTGATTACGTAAACGTCTGCATATGGAATCCCAGTCATACAAATAAACTTAATCTCTTGTATCTATATCACCGTAACGTGGCGAACAACTATATTCTTTTTCTCTTCTGCACATAATGAGGAACCTATACCTGAAGTTTTGCGTACATTTGACATTATATCTCGGATCTACATCTTCATCACAGACTGGCACACCTTTTAGAGTTCAGTCTACAAAGATGTTTGAATTAATTAAGCACTTCCACAGGCTGTTAACGGCAAATGTCTCTGTGGTCTCTCTTAGTTCCGTATGGCGGCGTGCATGCTGGTCGTTACAAGTGTTCTCCGTGCATTAATCATAGTTTTGTTGATAAAAAGTGCCGTGACGTACGCGAAAAGTGTAACAGTGCATTCGGATAAGTCTTGTGGTGATTTGAAGAAGGTTCATCTACTGGAAAAACTGTTGGTGAGTGAGAAATGTTCTCTTAAGTGTCTCACTTGGTGTGGCAGTGAAAGCCTTGGGCTGCTGGCGGTAGGGCGGCCGCGTCGTAATGGGGAAGGCAGAGTTGTCAGACTTCCGATTGCTGGGCGGCCACTGTGGTGCCTAACTCTCGCGCTAATTGGAGACATTGAATTGAACTCCGGACCTCAGCATTGTACAATATGTGAAAGCAGCGGGCGTCGTAATCAACTATTTGTAAACTGCAATAATTGTTCGTCAAGTAGTCACAGGACATGTGCACAAATTTCTACTTCAGAATACAGGAAATTAAAGAAGGGAGGAAGAACGTGGACTTGCTGGCAATGCGAAATGCCGCCACTAACGAACTCTTTCTTTACCAATACCAGTGACGTTACCAGTGACTCTGTAAATAGCTACAACTGTAAATATGTAAATAATAATCTAACTCTCTTTGCGTTTAACGCACGCAGCATTTTACGTCCAGGTAGAAAAGAATATATTCTCGCTTCGCTCTCAAGCCTAGATCCCTCTGTTGTGTGTATCAGTGAAACATGGCTTTCAGACACAATTAATGACTCAGAAGTGCTACCAGATTCTTTCATCCAGTTCCGTAAGGACCGCACTCTAACCACAGGAGGCGGAGTTCTTATTGCCGCAAAACCAGAGTGTAATCCAACTAGACGCCCCGAGTTGGAGACGACAGCTGAAGCCGTGTGGGTAGAAATTACGTGCGGTAGTAATAAATTCCTCATCGGATCTGTATATCGTTCACCGAAGTCCTCACAAACAATGAACGATGCCTTGCTCTCCTCTCTGGATCGTGTGCAACAAGTACAGAATAAATATGACGCAATTTATATTGCTGGTGACTTCAATCTTGAAATTACTTGGTCTAGAAATGCCGCCCCAGTACCAAACAATACTCTTGCTAATAGTTTTCTCTCCACCTTCTACGACATTTTCCTCCATCAGTTAGTGTTCGAGGCGACTCGTATTACTCAAAATTCCCGCTCCACACTAGACCTGTTCCTTACTAACTCTCCATCATCCGTCCAGTTTCTGGACGTAATACCTGGATTTTGTGATCACCGAGCCATAATTACAACTTTGAGCTACAGAAAACCCTCCCCAATACTCCACTCCAGAACAATATATAATTTTTCCCACACCAACTGGAACGATCTTTCCTCTCTTCTATCAAAAAGTCTTCCTATTCCCCTCGCGTCCTTCACCGGCGATATAAATATCAACGAGATCTGGGAAAACTGGAAAAAAGTATTTTTTGAATGTGTCGATCAAGTTGTGCCGAAAGTTTCTATCTCTAATAAGCGAAAAACGCCATGGATCAATAAAGAGATAACATCAGGTATTCGAAAGAGAAATTGTTTATACAGGAAATGGAAGGAAAACCCAAGTGACAGTAGGTGGGAGAAGTACAGACTGGCTAGGAACAAACTCAAATCATTAATCCGTGATGCCTACAGTTCATATATCAACAGCCTTAGTTCCAATAGTAAAGAGCTATGGGCTTTCATTAGAAACAAAATTGGCAAATGTGCTCCATCCGTCTTCAAATACAAGGACTATCAGTTTCCTCTCCCCAAGAAATAGCAGACACATTCAATAGTAAATTTAAAAATAACTTCTCCACTGCTGACAAGGATGAAGACATGTTCACTCCAAGGTCAACCCCTCCCTTTCTGCCCCTAATTAGCTTGTACTTCACTGCTAACGAGGTCGTAACACGTCTTCGGAGAACTAGACCTCATGTTGCGAACGGCCCAGACAACGTGCCGGCCAGAATTCTCCATCGCTGTGCAGAAGCATTAGCACATTCTCTCTGTGCAATATTTAACATTTCATTGAACAGTGGGACTGTTCCAGAAGAATGGAAGAAAGCAAATGTCGTTCCCGTATTCAAAGATGGTGACAGGGAATGTGTAGACAACTATCGCCCAGTCTCTATTACATCTGGCTTATGTAAATGCATGGAACGCCTAATTGTTAAACATGTGCTGGATTTTCTGAATGAGATAAACCTGTTGAATAACAAAAAACATGGATTCCTCCCTGGAAAATCCTGTACTACACTTTTAACAACAGTAATTGATGAGTGGCAACATTCCCTGGACCAGTCTAATATATCCCAAGTGGACTGCGTAACTCTCGACTGGAGTAAGGCCTTTGATCAGGTACCTCATCAACGACTGTTGTTGAAACTTAACGAGTATGGCATTCAAGGCAACCTGCAGGCATGGTTTCGATCATTCCTGGTAGGTCGGACGCAGAGCGTTGTGTTCAGTGGGGCCAGGTCAAAACAAACCTCAGTCACCTCGGGTGTGATTCAAAGTAGTGTGATAGGCCCGCTGCTGTACACAATATTTACGCTGGATCTGCCAGGTTGTGTATCGTCTTCTATGGCACAGTAAGCTGATGACACCATCATTTACAGAGCCATTCGCAATGAGAACGACGTAAATAAGTTACAGTCAGATCTCCATAATGTGGTTATGTGGTGCAAAATAAATAGAATGTGTATAAATGTACAGAAATGTAAATATATCCGCTTTACTAGAGCAAGATCACAGTTACAACACGAAATTTCACTGTGTGGTAAAAACCTGATGCCTTGTACCTCAATAAAATTGCTTGGCATTCACATCTGCAGCAATTTAAAATGGAATGAACATGTTGAGGAAATAAGGTGTAAAGCATACAGAGTCCTGGGATTCATCCGCAGATCTCTACTTGGGAGCCAGGAAGAAAGCCATTCAGACAGCCTATCTGTCATTAGTACGGCCAATACTGTTGTACGGGCTTCCTTCCTGGCACCCTACTACAGTGGAGAACATGACGAAACTAGAGAGAGTTCAACGCCGAGCAGAACGACTAATTACTCAACACGGTCATTTAAATACAGCCAGGTCACTGCCCTCCATAACATCCCTCTGTAAACAAATAGATATTACTTTCCTGAGAAAATCCCTCGCAGGTAACATTCACATAAACCCTTTCAACCGCTTACAGCTGAACTATCGCTCCGCTCAAAGAGGTCGAGGTGTGTCCCTTTTCCCTCCATTTGCAAGAACAGCATCATATCAAAGTGGCTTCTTTAGTCGTTCTGCTCGGTTGTGGAATGAACTCCCACCTCAGATAAAAGAACTACCTGCATAAATTTTTTGTAAAGACGTAAAACGGATGTATATATAACGAAACCCTCTGTACAAAACATAATTTATCTACTGTGAGAATGTTCAGTATGAGTGGGAGGATGGATGAAAGTTATGGGGTCCCGAGTGATTGAGACGGTAAATGGGTATGAGTGAGCCGGCTTAGCTAAAATATATGTGGGGTTCCAGAGAGAAAGAGAGAGAGAGAGAGAGACTGTGTGTGTGTGCGTCGAATGACTTGAATGTTGAACAGGTCTTGTGAGTATTACTGTATGTAAATATGCCTATGTAAATACGGTAACTGTATATAAGAACACCATGTAGAATGTAATTGTATATTTGTATATTTGTATATTATAATTTTAAGTGGTGATGGAGGCACTTTTGTGTATGTGGGGCTATGCCCTTTCTCCATTCACCATCCCTAAATTGTAACTACAATTAGTGGAAAATAAATAATGATAATATTAATTATTAGATCGTTAAGTACGACGTATAACCATCATCGTCTTGTTCTCCTTCTACTTCTCTTACCCTCCAAGGTCATGTGCCTTATACTCCTAGGTAACCTATCCTCCTTGATTCGCCTCACATGACTCCACCACCGAAATTGGTTTTAACGTAGAGCTTCCTTCCCTGATACCATTCCTAATTTAGCATTTATCGTCTCATTGCCATTACACCAGCCATAGTTCCCATCTGCTTATTTTGTGCAGAAATAATTCGCACTAATTTTATTACAATATTAATGATAATTATAAAACTCACATCGCCTTTATCAATAATATATGATTTGTAATATAATCGAGTGGTAACCTACTTCAATGGAATATCAGTATTTCGTTTCCAAACAACTTATATTGATTTTATATACGTCAGACGTAGAATTCCATTACGCAATATTTTATGTAACCAACTTAGCTGTACCAATTTACTGAAATATCACTGACATTATACAAGGCAATACCGCAGTATGTGTGTATGAGTACTTCCTAAAATATACGCAGTGTAATGGTAAATTCCATTGGACCTCTTCTACTCCCTTACAAATGGATGCAGTATTCGGGAGAGAGTGTGTTCGAACCCCACTGTCGGCAGCCTTGAAGAAGATTTTCCGTGGCTTCCCATTTTCACACCAGGCAAATGTTGGGACTGTACCTTAATTAAGGCCACGGCCGCTTCCTTCCCATTCCTAGGCCTTCCCTATCATATCGTCGCCATAAGACCTATCTGTGTCGGTGCGACGTAAAGCAAATAGCAAAATAAAATAAAAACAAATGGATAAATATCATGAAGATAAATGTCATACTTGAAACGAGTCAGACACAACGGTTTGCAAAGGAGAGCTGAAGTGACAGGATGACAACTGACAGATGGTCATATTTCATGCGACGAAAGGAATGATATCATTTATGAATTACTAACTGTGGTGTATGCTACTCATCGTTGAAGGGTTAGTTTCTGTAATTACAAAAGTAGTACCATCTAACTGAGAAGACTGGCCGAAAAAGAGACCATGCACACCTTAATTAACCACACTATTCAGTCAGTATATTGCGATTGTTGATAGGGACTTGGAACATTTTACGTCACCACAATTTGCCTTCTCCCTCTCCGCGATATCAGGAGTTTCAACCCTTCTATTATGATGCCTTTTTAACCTTCATTTTTCGAGTGATCGCTCTTCACATGTTTCTTCTCATTTCGAAAGTCTCCATAACCTCCCTGAACAATATGGGTTACCACACGGGTTTTCAGCTTGTAAAAGGAAATAACGACAACAAAAACTATCGCCAGTTAGTTCACTACCATGATGACCGAAAATAAAAATTTTAAATTCGTAAATATCTCAATCATTACAGCTCATGGAGTAAATACCATGTGACCCTCGAGTCCCGTACTGTCTATAAGTGCCCCGCATACACTAAGGATGAATGGGATTACTAATGGATTGTTTACAAAATACGATATTTCGGATCCGAAATAAAAAGCCGTCATATTACTTCACATGGTCTGCAACATGATTACCGGGCGAGTTGGCTATGCGGTTAGGGGCGAGCAGCTGTGATCTTACATCCGGGAGATAATGGGAGATAATGTCGGCTGCCTTGAAGATGGTTTTCCGTGGTTCCCCATTTTCAAACCAGGCAAATGCTGAGGCTGTACCTTAATTAAGGCCCTTCACTTCCTCTCCACCGGGCGAGTTGGCCGCGCGCGTAAAGGCGCGCGGCTGTGAGCTTTCATCCGGGAGATAGTAGGTTCGAATTCCACTATCGGCAGCCCTGAAAATGGTTTTCCGTGGTTTCCAATTTTCACACCAGGCAAATGCTAGGGCTGTACCTTAATTAAGGCCACGGCCGCTTCCTTCCAACTCCTAGGCCTTTCCTATCCCATCGTTGCCATAAGACCTATCTGTGTCGGTGCGACGTAAAGCCCCTAGCAGAAATACTTCCTCTCCACTCCTAGCCCTTTCCTCTGCCACCGTCGCCATAAAACGTATCTGTGTCGGTGCAATGTAAAGCAGATTGTAAAAAAAAGGATAAATTCGGAAATGCGCCAAAGTTGCAAGAAAGTAAAGTATAATAACGCATTTAATTTGCACATACTTACATTCCTCTCCACCAACGCGAACCTGGTATGTGGTATGTGCCTTAAATGATCCATTAAACTCTTAATTATAGCACTGTTCGGCAAAAATCCGTTTATAGACGGCAGGCGGCTGTTTAGAAAATCCTGTGCATACCGTCTGCGAACCTCGGATGCGCTCGGAACAGATTCTTCAGAGTTCAAAATTATGCCTGTGTATTCGTTGTTGCTGAACACACCAGCCCTTATCGACATGTCGACATCAACTACAGTGCTGCTGTATCCAATACCAGCCTACTGCTGTGCATTCGAGAACGAGGCTTGCTAGCGCAAGGGGGCGAATTAGACGGGTAGCGGTCAAGGTTCTTAAACACTACTAAAGGTTGGGCCCAACGCGAGACGAGCTGCTATTGGTTAACGAAATGACGTCACAGTAGGAGCAAAGCAGCCGAGCCCAGAGTGCGCAGATCAGTAGGAATCCCGTAATACCAGCAAACATTACAGTTTCTCAGAACTAACTGCAGACCAGACAAAGTTTACTGCTGTAATAAGATTGAAAGAGATTACAGCATAGTAAGTTTTCATTATTTCTATTACGAATAAGGCGTAAATGTAACGAGACGGCACACTGTCAACGCTTGAAATTTATTAACAAATCCAAGTTCCTCTATTTAGTTTGAAGAAGGTTCTCTCAAATCTGTCAACATAAATATTTAGAGATATGAAATGTTTGTAATATTAAATGTTGACAGCAGAACTTCCGTAATTGAACTACCGTATGTTAACATACGATATACTGACTCATTTCCGCAGGTTCGAGTTTAAAGCTTAACACATATTATCAGAGCAACAGAAGTAATTTTATATTCGAAAACCATACATAGATATCCCTACTTTTCAAAATTAAAGAATAAGAAAGAACAGGAAAAACACTTAATTAGAATACAGTCCTACCTGTGAGATCAGATGTCATGAAGTGGTTGCTTTTGAAGATAAAATCCACTGCCGTGCCTTTCGCCGATGAGCTGCCATGGATCTTTTAGTCCTTGCCCGAATGTTCATTTGTCGTATGCGTATAAATGTTCTCGTTCTAACATACATTTTTACTATTTCTGGTGGTACAGCGGGGAATTTACTGCTAATTATTTGACACACATTGCGTATAATATTAGGTATGCGTGACAGTTCAGCACGTCCGTGAGTGTCCGTGATCTGTTCTCCATTTTTTGCTCCGAAGACTGTGGAACTGACGAATTTCTCAGGAGTAATTGTGCACTTACTGGGCTACTACTGTAAATGCTACCGAGAAGGTTCTCTGTAGATACTGCATCTTTTTTTTCAAGATCTTCTTGGGACGTAAATGCAGTAATTCTGCTCTTAAATCGCGAACATAACTGGCGTCAGTAAAATGCTGCGAGCACACAGTATAAGTAGCTACATTGAAGAAATCCTTCCTTTTACATGTTTGTATCCAAACTTTTTGCACTCTGAAGCTTTAGGAAATGAATGATACACGATATATGTTAATTTCGTTTTTCTGCTGTATGACAGACAGCCAGTTACTGCACATCCAGCCATTGTTGTCAGTTATTTCGAACAGACATCATCTGCTTAAGCCTAACAATTTTAAAAAATTTTATTCACACTCAAAATTTCGCAAAATGACACGCAAGTGGCACGAGGGCTGGAACGGGGTCCACTCAGCCTCGGGAGGTCAACTGAGTAGAGGTGGGTTCGATTCTCACCTCAGCCAACCCGGAAGTAGTTTTCCGTGGTTTCCTCACTTCTCCTCCAAGCAAATACTGGGATGGTACCTAACTTAAGGCCACGGCCGCTTCCTTCCCTCTTCCTTGTCTATCCCTTCCGATCTTCCCACCTGTCCACAAGACTTTTTGTTCAGCATAGCAGGTGAGGCCGTCTGGGTGAGGTACTGGTCATCCTCCCGAGTTGTATCGCCCGACCCAGAGTCGGAAGCTCCAGGACACTGTCCTTGAGGCGGTAGAGGTGGGATCCCTCGCTGAGTTCCAGGGAAAAAACAATCCTGGAGGGTAACCAGATTAAGAAAGAAGAAAGAAATGTATACACTACAATGATGCTGTGAACACAGAAATTTCATTCCAGCTACAATTACACACTGCACGCAACTAACGAAATGAAAATAAGTGCACCACCTCACTGCACGAAACACTGCAACTTAACAGAGATCTCACAGAAACGAACTACGACACACACACACACTACGCAAAATACAGTAGGCCACTATATAAACCAATAGCAATATACGGAAAGAAACTACGTGATATTACGTGGAAATCCTTTATTTATAAGACAGACAGGGATAAACAACGAAATAAGATACACGTGCGCTTGTATGCTACACAGTCACGGTGCTCCTGTGATGACGTCACGTGCAGGACGAGAGAAAACTAACATCTTCTGCGCAGCCAATCTGGGCCACCCGTGGGTAGCGGTAAGGAACATGCAGTCAGCAGCCTTCCGGTTGTTATCTTTTCGTATTCTGACGAAACTAACCTGCAGGGAGTAATGCGGGATACTTATAAGTGTAAAGTGAGCTGCTGGCGGTCCGCCTGGTATATACCAGATTTGAAAGATTCCAAATCAGATTTTGCACTAGTCTGTGCTATGTGAACCCATAAGTTAGAACTAATATTTCCAAAGATTTTCGGAAATTTGTGAAAACTTAATAATCACTAATATTACCGTTATTATTCATCGTGCGGCAAAAACGCATAAAAATAAACAATAAGAAATCATTCTTGCAGTAAGGTTACAATGTAAAGTTTTTGATTCAGCTTATAATAACCGAAAAATGTGTCATTACCTCTCTTGAGCCCCTAAATATTGTTGCGGCGTTATATAATATTCAAATCTTTTATAGCCTAGTGCACAACCCAGTTATTATCACTGAATTGTAATAGGGAGTTTATAGACATTCTGTTAAATCATATTCTCGTAACTTCGAAACAAACAAAACAAACGAACAAGCAATCAAAATAGAGGGGCTAAATTGGAACTGAACCTACTTCCGATATTTTAATACCTAATGTGACATAATGACTAAGTATAAGACAAAAGTGTTGAGGCATTAAATAATAATTTTATTTATATAGATATCATCTGATGCCGGATGGTTAAATGAACAAGTAAACACGATGGTAGCTACAGACAAGCAAACCCGTGCCACGTACATCTAACTGTAGTGTCTCCAGATCAACCACGCTGCTTGGCACTTTTATTTGAGACTGCTGCCCCATATAGTACACAGCTCCTCAACTGAACTAACGAGACTGACTGAATCGCATTCCATCTTTGGACTGGTTGGAAATCGTACGCAAAGCCTCCGGGTGAAAGATATTCTACGCCTACACCACGCGAATGGCCATGGTAACTAGGGAAGTAGTTTCGATGACTTAGAACGAAAGACTTACAAATCAAATAAAAATATTTTTTGAGGCTTTACCATCGACATATTGCACCCGACAGGGGTATGATCCAAGGACCTCTGGTTATGACTGGTCATTTAAATTACAGACGCAATGCTATTTGAGGAAAGTATTCTGGAAGTTAATTAATATCACTATCATTGAGACAAATGAAATGAGTTTTAAAAATTTATTCTATAGAATTTCATTATTTGCGATCTATTGCGCAATATCTTTCTTTGTCCAGCGGTGAGCCCGCAGAAGAGCCAAGCCCGTGAAGTCGTGGGTGGGGCTGCAATCGGTGGTTCACCGTGACGTAACTTGAGAAGTCATCCCTACCTCACGTTCAAGGAAGTGAGGGGAGGCAAACTTTTTCGAAGCGAAATATGGGAGCCATCTTTAAATCAGCCTGAACAACTTGATTGTCTACGATTGGAAAATTAATAAAATCTGAATTCTGGAGTCATGTTTCGAATTAGAAGAGATAATTATAAATTGGGCATTTATTTGGAGTGTATAATGTCCTCTTGGTTGATAACTTACGGATGTAGAAAGAATACTTACTTATATCTGCGTGAAAATTTACCACGGGCCATCTGGTTAGTGTCAAGACACCTCATTGTTGCGGGAGTTACCCCAGAGTAGAGGGGGAACAGGAAAAACTTTAATTAATTGCAGAAGATCCTACGAAAAATAATCTCACGGATGTGTCTCATTCACATCAGGTGAATACTGGTCACGTAATGGTTGCACTATTTGACCTCTAGTGGGCCGTGGTTAGGCCATATGAAGATTTTAGGTGGGGGAAACTGCCTTCTTGTAAAAAGCAATGAAAAGGGTGCAGCCTGTCATTCGGGACTCTCAGCTCACGAAGGGCGAAGCTATGTTTAGCTGAGCTCGTAGTAATTCTTTGTTTACTGATTTGAAACCTAAAATTCAAACGCAGGAGAATAATTCGTGTGAATACTACGTTAAGTTAACATACGTGACGCTAGTAATTAAACATTTAAACTGTGTCGAGTCGCGAACACTCATTTCGACTTGTAAAGTTATTCTTATTATTATTACTCAACAACGACCGTGTCGGGTAGTAATAAATGAACAGTGGCTGAGAGGAGTAAGATCATCCGATATTGAACAGTGGACTACAAGGTACTATTCCGAGATCGTGGCCGGACACCCGCGCTGAATGCAATCGAACATATTGTGTAAATAAAATAGTGACGTGTTCTGTGCCTAGGAAACTACAAGTGACATCATCAATCGAGGACAATGGACTTCCGGCTTGATGGTGAAATGGAACTACCAATGATCGCTTTGGTGCTGATGGGTCAGCACTAAACCCCAATATGGACCACCCCAGCTGACAAGGTGTCATCAGATGATAGAGATGCGTACTTAATCTAATTAAATGGCATGGCTAGAAGGGGCGGGAATTATTTTTCATAAACTGACGCTATAATGTTAGGGATGTAATCTTATTTGATTGTAGAAGTGCCAAAATTGAGCACGTAGTTCTTTATTTCATTTTAATTAATAACAGGTCTGAGTGATTTTAATTGTAAATAGGAGAAATGTTTGATTCTGAGAGATGTTTTATACGGGAGAAGATTCACTTATTTGCTTAATTTTGGGGAAAACCGTAGTTAGTTAATGCAGCATAAGACCATTAGTTTAGAAAATTCAAGGATTGATAATTTAAGACAGGTGGTAGTTAATCCAGTAACGGTAATTGCATGAATAGTAAGTATTGTAATATAAGCTACGTGAGGAGTTCCACAATTTCGAGAGATGCCTACAGGACTGATACCCAATCTCTCCATTGAAATATTTAGATAGGGATTGCCCCAATTTAAGTTGGGTTGTTTTGATCAGTTTATTTACAATTTAATTATGATTGAATTACCGTGTGACAATTTAATTACTGTGTAATTATGAGTTAGTTAGTGTGTTAATATTAATTGTGATTTAATTACCGTGTGACAATTTAATTATGGTGTCATTATGAGTTAATTACGTGTGAATATTGAATTATGAGTTGATTACGGCGTGATAATTGAATTAAGGTTATATATGAGTTGATTACCGTGTGACAATTGAGTTACTATTTAATTATGAGTAATTACCATGTGAATATTTAATTATGAGTTAATTATCGCGTGATTGTTTAATTACGTTGTAATAATGAGGAAGTTACAGTGTGATGATTTGATATGATTTAATTACCAGGTAAATCATGTAAGGAAGTCAGTGGACAACTGAAACCAATAATAATAGTAATAATAATAATAATAATAATAATAATAATAATAATAATAATAATCAAGGACAATATAATAATGATGATAATAATGATTCTGCAAATATTAGTATCATAAACCGATGTCGTGATGTTGTAACCGTACAACAGGTTTACAGATTCCATTCAGTATTTATTATAATTATTAATATTATCATTATAACCCGATTCATTAGATTTTATATTCTGTTTCTCATCATTTAGACTGTAATAATTAGGTATCACGCATTTTATTGTATTTAATCATAGGTTAAGTGAATATGTTTGTAATTATGCTGTACATTAGTAAGTGAGATATGTTGGATTGATATAGTCATTCTGTGGCTTGTAACTCTAGGCAGATGTGTTGGCAGAGTATTTTGCAATCGAGGCTATGTTTAAAAGAGAATGTTATGTGCAAGTAGGTTTTCCGGCGACTCATGCCGCATAGTCACTGTAATCCGCTTGGGTACGCTTAGACGACACATGACCGATGATATCAGTGCGTGGACACGTGATTGCGACCAAGTGTCAGTATTCGCCAGCCACTGTATGTTGAGGTGGAAGGGATGAACAGAGAGTAGGGAGATGAGTCGTCATCGCGAGGTTATAAAAGTCGATGCAACGGTGGTGAGAGGTATCATATCTATCAGATCATATGTATCAGTCAGATGTATCAAATGGAAGAAGTGGTCTTAGAGTGATGGTCAGAGCTAAGAGTGGTGTTTGAAGAAGTAATAATCGAGGAGGTATACAAGTGGTGGTTGTATCTGAACAGAGACGAGTACTATGCTGATAAAGAAACATCATCTTCTTGGGAGGATGGACTTCACAAGATGTTTCAATAATATTTTCCAATTTCTTATAATATATTGAGTTGACGTAATTACATTGGAGCTCCCTACACGCGTACATGGTATGTAGGCCAACTCCTTGTTATATAAGAAGATAACAGCAGACGGCTCCCGACTTCAGCTCATAGGTTTTCCCTGGAATTTCAAGTTCAACAGCGGTGTATGCAGACATCAAGTAATTAAAGCATCAGACATGTTATGCATTAATAACATGAAGAAGAATGTAATCAGCGGCGATATCACATCTCACTTCAAGTTCATGCCAATAGCTTCTTTTGTTGAGATTAAATTTTCTTTTTCATATTACCGCAAATCTCACTACATATATTTTTGTTAAATTAAAAGACGTCAGTGCTTGTTCATTGTGACGTGATTATAGTCATAAACTCAGTTTTATTTCAATTATAATAAGTGATTCCAGTTCCATCTACAATCCTCAATTGTGGAAATGCAACAGTAATTTAATATTGTCCTGATCCATATCCCTGTATATTGCCAGGTATGTGTGTTTATCACCTCACGCCTTGAGATAATTGATATAAGAGGTATGCTCTACCAAATTTTGTTGTTTTTTTAAAAAAGCAACTGGCGCTCGAACAAATGTTATGCATATTGTGTGAAGGAGATGTAGGTATAAGAGTAGTGGTTGGAGTAGCCACAACGTGTCGCCAGCAACGTGGGACTCGAACGGTTCAGAAAAAGTGTTTCTGAATGACAATATACATGGATCAGTTCTTTTAATGAGTACGCAGATGTTAAATTCACCGAGTAATGTTAGGAAGGTCATTTTGTTGAAGTTTGTATTTAAGGGGTAATGTCAAAGGAAGTGCAAGGGGAAATAGCTTTGAGATCGCGAAAAATTAGTAGGAAACCGAGGATGGACAAGGATAGCAATATGCAGTCAGGTGATGAGGCTGAGGTTATTGTGTCCAAGGAAATCCAAGGTGGTAACATAAATAGGAAGTTGGTGACTAAGTTGGAACCTGCTGAAAGTCAGAAAATAGTAGAAAGTGAGGAAAACGCTGTCACGCAAGGTCAAAGTAAAGGGGTGATTAACCTGTGTTTATTTAATTTGCTGATGTCCAAAATGACTGAGCAGAATAATGCCATTAGTGAGAAAATTGAATCTCAGAATAATATTATGAGTGAGAAAATTGAAACGGTCATTAGTGAGAAAATTGAATCTCAGAATAATATTATGAGTGAAAAAATTGAAGCGGTCATTAATGAGAAAATTGAATCTCAGAATAATATTATGAGTGGGAAAATTGAAGCTCAGAGTAGTGTCATAAATAGTATTAATAAGAAGATTGATGATGTTAGTAATAAGATAGATCATAAGGTGTTAGAAATAAGTTAGCAAATTAATAATTTATAAAGTAAGGTAAATAGGGAGTGTAGTGACATCAGAGCTGAGATGGAATTGGGTCGGAGCAATCTCCATACGGAAATAGAGCAAATTAGTGAGACATGCATCAAACAGATTGATGACTTAGGCGCCAAGATCGAGTCTAATAAAGGAGAAATCAATGAGTTAGTAGAAGAAAGGTTTGAAAAGATAACCAATACAGTGGGGCAAGAAACTAGGAAATGTATTAGTAGGGTAGAACATGTGGAAAGAAAACTTGGAGAAGTAGGTGATCTAGAAAGTGAACAAAAATCATTATCACAGAAGGTGAGAGAATCGGAAAAAAGTTGGAAGAATTAAGAAACATTCAAGAAAAGTCTGAGGAAACAGTGGAAAAAAAATTCTGAGTTGCCAGAGAGTACTCCAGCAAGAAGTGCGTGATAGTAAGAATGTACGTGAGATAATTGTAAATAATGGTTTAATCACTAGAGGTCATGATATACCTAAGTTTTCTGGGAAAGAATTTAACCCGATGGAATTTATGAGAGTAGTAGAGAAGAAATTTGCTATTCAATTAAGAGACAATATTATTAGCTGGGAAACTGTATTGGAGATCTTATCTAATGCTTTCGTAGGAGAGACTAAGTCTTGGTTTCAGGTATATAAAAGCTCGATATCTAATCTAACTGAATTTAAAGAAAAATTCATAGCTAAATTTTGGAGTGAAGGTGTTCAGAGTAGAGAGAGAGAGAGAGAGAGAGAGAGAGAGAGTGTGTAATGTTTGGCAGGTATAATTCTAACGAGGGTGTTAGAATGACAGAATATTTTTGGCTCATGTTTTGGTGTGGAGAAATTTAGAATGTATTGGATCTGAGGCTGATACAGTTAGACTTATGGCTAAGCACTATCCCGATAGAATAAGAGAAGCTGTTTGTATGCAAAGAGTGGAGACTATTAAGGAAATGGAAATTTTGTTGGAAAGTTTTGATGCTTTAGGTAGTAGCTTGAATAACAGCAGGACACTAAATAGGAATGTAAGAGGAATGGGTAACCAATCTAATAATTAGGACAGGCCTATGAATAATCGTAACTACAGAAGAGAATATCAGGAGAGACCTAATAATAATTTCCACAGGGAGAGAAATTATCAAAATAGTTCGGAATATTTCAATCAATCAACCAATCAATACTGATCTGCATTTAGGGCAGTCGCCCAGGTGGCAGATTCCCTGCCTGTTGCTTTCCTAGCTTTTTCCTAAATGATTTCAAAGAAATTGGAAATTTATTGAACGTCTCCCTTGGTAAGTTATTCCAATCCCTAACTCCCTTTCCTATAAATGAAAATTTGCCCCAGTTTTTCCTCTTGAATTCCAACTTTATCTTCATATTGTGATCTTTCCTACTTTTATAAACGCCATTCAAACTTATTCGCCTACTAATGTCATTCCACGCCAGCTCTCCGCTGACAGCTCGGAACATACCACTTAGTCGAGCAGCTCTTCTTCTTTCTCTCAATTCTTCCCAACCCAAACTTTGCAACATTTTTGTAACGCTACTCTTTTGTCGGAAATCACCCAGAACAAATCGAGCTGCTTTCCAGTTCTTGAATCAGGTAATCCTGGTGAGGGTCCCATACACTGGAACCATACTCTAGTTGGGGTCTTACCAGAGACTTATATGCCCTCTCCTTTACATCCTTACTACAACTCCTAAACACCCTCAAAACCATGTTCAGAGATCTGTACCCTTTATTTACAATCCCATTTATGTGATTACCCCAATGAAGATCTTTCCTTATATTAACACCTAGATACTTACAATGATCCCCAAAAGGAACTTTCACCCCATCAACGCAGTAATTAAAACTGAGAGGACTTTTCCTATTTGTGAAACTCACAACCTGACTTTTAACTCCGTTTATCATCATACCATTGCCTGCTGTCCATCTCACAACATTTTCGAGGTCACGTTGCAGTTGCTCACAATCTTGTAACTTATTTATCACTCTATAGAGAATAACATCATCCGCAAAAAGCCTTACCTCCGATTCCACTCCTTTACTCATATCATTTATATATATAAGAAAACATAAAGGTCCGATAATACTGCCTTGAGGAATTCCCCTCTTAATTATTACAGGGTCAGATAAAGCTTCACCTACCCTAATTCTCTTAGATCTATTTTGTAGAAATATAGCAACCCATTCAGTCACTCTTTTGTCTAGTCCAATTCCACTCATTTTTCCCAGTAGTCTCCCATGATCCACCCTATCAAATGCTTTAGATAGGTCAATCAGGATTGGGAGGCGTGATTATGGAAATCAACCAGAAGCTGGGAGGCGGGAGAATCCAGGCCATAATAATAATAATAATGACGCTAGAGGAAATAGGCAACAGGGGAGGCCGACTGAGGTGTGTAACCAACAAGTCGTAACCGAACCAAGTAATTTAAACGCGCAACGGACTGTATAAACAGGTCACTGGGACAATCCGTAAATGGTGAGTTCACGTATAAGGTAGATAAGTATGTTAATGTCGACCAGCCCGTAGTTGTAAGTGAACATGATTGTGACCTAAGTAGCAATAATTCAAATGTTTTAAGTGACGACTTAATCGTAGACAATAAATTTTATAAGTGTAATTTAAATTTAGATATAAGGCAAGATTTGTTAAGTGATCTTATATTATGTAATGATGATAATTTAAGTAGTGTTACTGTTACACCGACGATTGAACTGCTGATATGGGGCAGAAAAGTTAAGATTTTGTTGGACTCTGGTAGTGGGAAGTCATGTGTAAATTCCAAGCTGTATGAGGAAGTTTTGAGAGAGAATTATGATGTAGCGGAAATTCCAGTGAGGAATACGTTCATCGTAACAGCTGTTGGAAACAAGTCTCAAAGGGTGAATAAACAAATAGCTGTCCCCATTAACATAGTGGAGAATGTATTTTCCAACCATGTTTAGTTGTGCCTAATTTAGTTTATGTCGTTATTTTAGGTACTGACTGGTTAGCGTGTCACAAGGCTAAATTAAATTTTGATCTGTGTAATGTCAATCTTATTTGGGGAAAGAGTAGCAGGGAAGTCAGATTACCATATGATGTTTTGTCAGAAATGAGTGCGAATAAAGTGTGTTCTAGTACGGAAGGGCCTTGTGAAATTCCTAATATTAGGAAAAATATTGATGTCTGCCATGTGTCTATACAGAGAGATTCTAGAGATGAATTGTATGAGACAGTGGAGAAATGTAATTTAGCGGAGAGTCAGAGGGACGAATTGTGTGAATTATTGATATCTCATAGTGATGTTTTTAGTGACCGGCCTGGTAGAACACATCTTTACGAACACAAATTTAATGTTCTTGATAACTCAACTTTTATAGCACCGAAATATCCCATTCCGTTAAAATACGCTAGCGCTGTTGAAGAGCAGATTGACATTATGCTAGATTATAATATAATTGAACCATCATGTAGTCCTAATTTGAATCCACTTGTTACTATACCTAAGAAGGATAACACGGTAAGATTGTGCATTGATGGCAGATTAATGAATATGGGAATTGAAGCCGATCAGCGAAGGGCGGAGACGGTAGAGGAACTTATTCAAAGTTTTGAAGGTAGAAAATGGTTTTCTACTTTTGATTTGTCATCTTTCTGGCAGATTCCACTTAGAGAAAGCGACCGTCCACTTACGGCGTTTGCACACAAGAATTGCTTGTATCAGTTCGCCAGGGTGCCTTTCGGGACCCGTACTTCATCTGCAGCATTAATTAGGGCCATGAGTAAAGTATTAGGGAGAGATACGGATAGTTTTGTGACCATGTACATAGACGACAATGTTATAGCATCCCACACGTTTGAGGAACACATTAAACACTTACATATTGTTCTACTTAAAATCAGGGAAGGGGGATTTACATTAAAACTGAGTAAATCGACATTGTGTTCACAACAGATTACATTTTTGGGACACACTGTATCTGAACAGGGGGTAAAACCGGAACAGACGAGATTAGACAAGATAAACAACACTCCTACTCCACGTAATGTTAAACAATTGAAATATTTTCTGGGAATGTGTAATTACTTTCGACGTTTTGTGGGTAAACATTCTGCGCTGTTAGAGCCGTTTCGTGAGCTATTGAAAGGAGGTGCGAAGTGGAAGTGGAGGACAGAACATGATGAGGCTTTCCGGAAGTTGAAGGATGGATTTAATGAAGCAGTTATGTTGAGATATCCAGTGCCAGATCGTGAATTTATTCTCATGACTGATGGTTCAGAGAAGGGAGTTGCTGGATGTTTATGTCAGAGAGATGATAACGGCAATTTAGGCACCGTTTCCTTGGCAAGTCGTGGGCTCAGTATGGCAGAAAAGAGATATACGATCACTGAGATTGAATTTCTTGCAATCATGTATTCATTAAGTAAGTTTAGAATGTATGTTTTAGGTAATAAATTCGATATATGGACTGACCATCAGGCCTTGGTATTCTTAAATACTTACAAACTAACTAATAATCGTATGACTCGTTGGATTTTAGCCATAAGTGAATATGATTTTAAGATACGTCATATTGAAGGGAAAGATAATGTTATGGCTGACTTTCTCAGCAGGTATCTCCCTAAGGTGGAAAATACTGTCTCTTTAGAGGTGAAAGAAGGTATTTTGATTTGTGTTGGCTCGATGACTGATAATACTGCAGAAAGAGATAGACTTCGTTATCTGTTGTCCGAGCAGGAAAGAGAAGAAGAGTTGGCGGGACTGTTGACCTCGCTTAGAGATAAGGAACCAGGTACTGTTCTAGAGAACGGCAAACTTATGTATAAATTATGTAATGGTTTTCTCACTCGGAAATATTATTCTGGGAAGTTCGAAGTATGTGTACCTAAAGCCCTGCAAGAGGATATGATTTGGTTTTATCATAAGGAGCTGGGTCATTTTGGAGCAAATAAGGTCTTATATGCTATTCAGGGTAACTTTGTGTGGAGGAATATGGGAAGGCACGTGAGGAAAATACTCGCTACGTGTGATCTCTGCCAACGCTCTAAGCACCCGACTAGACTTCTCGAGGGGCCCAGGCAGGCTGTTATTGTTGACAGACCCGGGAAGCTTATTAGTGTTGATCTGTTTGGACCGTTAGTTAAATCCAGATATGGTTACCAATTTGTTTTTGTCTTGATTGATGCCTTCAGCAAATATGTCAAGATGTACCCATTGAGGAAAGCTACAGGGAGGGGTTGTCTCAAACAGGTCGTGGATAGATATATTCCTGACTTTGGATGTCCCCTCAGAATATTATCTGATAATGGCAGCCAGTTTATTTCGAAGATCTGGAATACCAAACTAAATGAACTAGGGATCAAAACTATATTTTCATCGGTACGTTGCCCGCAAAGCAATATGGTCGAAAGAACGATGCGTGAAATAGGACGTATATTTAGGGCATATGTGCATGACAAACACAACTCGTGGTTTTCACAGTTGAGTAATGTCGAACGTTGGTGTAACATCACGTTGCACGAGTCCACTGGATTTACGCCCTATGAAATTCATCACGGCAGGAAGCCTACTGATGAAATTGCGAGTACGTTAGGCTTGGACTTGGGAGAGGAGAAAACTAAAGATTTTTATATCCAGCTGGCTAGGGAGAATTTAAAGAAAGCAAGAGATAAACGAATTCGCCAGCAGAAGAAGACTAAATTGGATGAATTTGAACTTGGTGACAAAGTTTTACTTAGAGTGCCACTCCCGTCATCAGCAGAAGCTGGTCAATTTTCTAAGTTTTTCTTGTTATATCAGGGATACTTCACCGTAGTGAAACGGATTGGGAAATGTGCTTATTCATTAGAAGACAAGGAAGGAAATATCGTAGGCACATACAATATAAGGAATCTTAACAAATATATCATGTGAGTTTGTTGATTAATTTTCATTATTATGTTAATTCACCATGTTTTATGAAGCTGGCATTGCGAACAGGACTTCAGTGAAATTAGCGTGTGTTGTGATATTAAGTGAAGCATGGCAGTGCAATAAACTCCAGTGCTTGGAGACAGTGTATATAATGAAATGTCTTCGAGAATTACTTTTGGACACTAAATGAACGTTTGAAACGACAGAAGTGAGAAAGAAATGTAATCTGTATGTAAATAATACTGTATAATCAAAGTGAAAATGATAATTGATCAATGTTTTATATGTGTAACAACGAACATCCAGATGGATGAGACTATGTACTCAATTTGTAAAGGGCATTTTTATACATGTATCTATGGTGTACTCGATTTCAGGTGATTATGTATATATTTCATGAATCAATCGATTCATTTAATCGATTATTTCATGAGGGAGGCGTTCTGTAACCGTACAACAGGGTTACAGATTCGATTCAGTATTTATTATTATTATTATTATTATTATTATTATTATTATTATTATTATTATTATTAACCCGATTCATTAGATTTTATATTCTGTTTCTCATCATTTAGACTGTAATAATTAGGTATCACGCATATTATTGTATTTAATCATAGGTTAAGTGAATATATTTGTAATTATGCTGTATATTAGTAAGTGAGATTTGTTGGTTTAATATAGTCATTCTGTGGCTTGTAACTCTAGGCAGATGTGTTGGCAGAGTATTTTGCAATCGAGGCTATGTTTAAAAGAGAATGTTATGTGCAAGTAGGTTTTCCGGTGACTCATGCCGCATAGTCACTGTAATCCGCTTGGGTACGCTTAGACGACACATGACTGATGACATCAGTGCGTGGGCACGTGATTGCGACCAAGTGTCAGTATTCGCCAGCCACTGTATGTTGAGGTGGAAGGGATGAACAGAGAGTAGGGAGATGAGTCGTCATCGCGAGGTTATAAAAGTCGATGCAACGGTGTTGAGAGGTATCATATCTATCAGATCATATGTATCAGTCAGATGTATCAAATGGAAGAAGTGGTCTTGGAGTGATGGCCAGAGCTAAGAGTGGTGTTTGAAGAAGTAATAATCGAGGAGGTCTACAAGTAGTGGTTGTATCTGAGCAGAGACGAGTACTATGCTGATAAAGAAACATCATCTTCTTGGGAGGATGGACTTCACAAGATGTTTCAATAATATTTTCCAATTTCTTATAATATATTGAGTTGGCGTAATTACATTGGAGCTCCCTACACGCGTACATGGTATGTAGGCCAACTCCTTGTTATATAAGAAGATAACAGCAGACGGCTCCCGACTTCAGCTCATAGGTTTTCCCTGGAATTTCAAGTTCAACAGCGGTGTATGCAGATATCAGGTAATTAAAGCATCAGACATGTTATGCATTCATAACATGAAGAAGAGTGTAATCAGCGGCGATATCACATCTCACTTCAAGTTCATGCCAATAGCTTCTTTTGTTTAGATTAAATTTTCTTTTTCATATTACCGCAAATCTCACTAGATATATTTTTTTGTTAAATTAAAAGACGTCAGTGCTTTTTCATTGTGACGTAAATTATAGTCATAAACTCAGTTTTATTTTAATTATAATAAGTGATTCCAGTTCCATCTACAATCCTCAATTGTGGAAATGCAACAGTAATTTAATATTGTCCTGATCCATATCCCTGTATATTGCCAGATATGTGAGTTTATCACCTCACGCCTTGAGATAATTGATATAAGAGGTATGCTCTACCAAATTTTGTTGTTCTTATTTAAAAAGCAACTGGCGCTCAAACAAATGTTATGTATATTGTGTGAAGGAGATGTAGGTATAAGAGTAGTGGTTGGAGTAGCAACATTGTGAGATAGGTGTGATATGTGAAGTCAAGGGTTCGGCCATGGGCAAAGTACGTGTTGACTTGAGGTTCTTTTAATCGAAGTCGAAGCGGTTTGATGAATGAGGAACAGACCTTAGTATTGTCGAGTGTGTACCTCGGAACGAGGTGTCTTTAAAGGGACGGTTTGTTTGTCCGTAAAAGACGAAGTTAATGACCGTCCTAGCAAGGGGAGGGACGCCCGACCTTGTGACAGATGTGTTTTTTGTGTGAGTCCGCCTCCAAGAAGGGGAGACATTGGCCGAAAAGCAAGGCCTGACTGATGTGGCTAATAGTTGAAAATATTCAACACGGCAGAATATATATTTGCTAATAAGCGACATGGTAATTGGTACTGATTTTTTTTATTATTATTATTTATTTGAGTATAAATTAGCTAGGGTTTTCAGCGCCAAATCTTCACCTTTGGGGTCGTCAGATCAGTCCTGGTCCAAAGCAATGGTATTCCACGACGGTAAGATGAAGGAGGTGTGCCTCACTTGATTCTTGTACATAATGTGTGACTATTTTGATGCTTTTTGTAACGTGAGGTGTATATTCCTGTGAGGGTTCCGTTGGGGAATAATTGTGTGTTTTTAGAATAGGCATCACTCAGACTTGTTGTATGAGTGTCAATTTCATTTGTCTAACAATATGAGATAGTTTCAGTGTTTATGATAAATGTTTCCGTTCACGTTGTGTCATGGCATCTCGCATCGCGATAGACAGTACTCGGATCTATCACACAAGACTAAGAGTCAATAAATAATCCACAACAGATGTAAAATCAATTATGTACTTCATTTGTGTATATATGCATCATTCCCATAATCATCAGGATTTAATAAACCGTTTGCATTAATTTAAACTTTGTAGGAATGTATTGTCATTATAGTTAGGTATGCCCCGTTTCTCCAACCCTGTATGCCGCTAAGTTAATTTAAGATATGCGCCTATTTGTTTTTACTCAGTAATGTCCTATATATTTCTCGCCAGAGAGCCTCTTAGGGTAGGGGCGGGTACAATAAAGCTTATTTCAATCTCAGCAAGCTCCAAAATTATTACAGCAAATACCTAACGTACTCATGACAGGAATTACTTCTAAAGCTTCTCAATGTTCTGACAATAGTCGCTTTGCTTAATTCAAAAGGGTCATTTTAAGTTTTAACTCTTTTCCAGATTGTAATAAATGATATGAGAGGTATGTACACACCATTGTTCATAAAGGTGGTGTAACAAGTGTATTTTTTTGGGAGACAATGATATAAACTGCTAAACCATTAAACTGTAACATTTTCGTTCTCAGACATGGGTATCATGTCTTCATTTGAGGAACCTGTCTGGCGAACTGAGCAATTTTGTTGTCACTGCAATTGCGCCTAAATATGTCAGTAACTACAAATGGTTTATCTTTCAATGAATATGTGTTTAACGTCATTAACAAATCATTTTAAAATTAGGCTTCGTAATAGTAAATTGTAGTAATTATCAATCCAGTCATTCACTGAAATTCTCTGTTTCTCTCCACTCGTCAGCTAGTTAAATTCGTAGATATCTCATTGATGCTTAAACGGTGAAGTCTTCCTGATTTCCTATTGTATGTAGAAATTGAAACTTGTATTTTCTTCCTGGCCTGTCAGCCATTTGAAATGTATATTAAGTAGCTCTTTATTCATGCTGGTTCGTAAATAGTGTGTAGTGATAGGCTATGTTTTATTTATTTATTTATTTATTTATTTATTTATTCATCATCACAATTATTATTATAATACTTATTATACCAAGCTCGATAGCTGCAGTCGCTTAAGTGCGGCCAGTATCTTGAATTCGGGAGATAGTGGTTTCGAACCCCACTGTCGGCAGCCTTCAAAATGTTTTTCCGTGGTTTTCCAATTTCACACGAGGCAAATGTTGGGTCTGTACCTTAATTAAGGCCACGGCCGCTTCCTTCCCAGCCCTAGTCCTTTCCTGCCCCATCGTCGCCGTAAGACCTATCTGTGGCGGTGCGACGTAAAGCCAAAGGCAAAAAAAAAAAAAACTTATATCATCTGAAATTGGAGTAATATTCATTTCTTCATCTTTTTTCTGGTTTTTTCGTGTTATCTGGAGTCGTCACTAATGTGGATTAAGCCCTGTTTTATTGTCGGTCACCGGGCGAGTTGGCCGTGCTTTTAGGAGCGCGCGACTGTGAGCTCGTATCCGGAAGATAGTGGGTTCGAACTCCACTGTCAGCAGCCCTGAAAATGTTTTTCCGTGTTTTCCCATTTTCACTCTAGGTACCTTACTTAAGGCCACGGCAGCTTCCTTCCCATTCCTAGGCTTTTCCTGTACCATCGTCGCCATGAGACCTATCTGTGTCGGTGCGACGTAAAAGAAATAGAAAAAAAGTTTTATGGTCGGACGTCCTTGCTATTTTGTTATTTGAATTTTTGAAGGGATTTTTCCATTTTTCAGATTTGAAAAAATTGGAGTAGTTACACTTAAAACACACCCTCAAATGCCACCGAATTCAGCCAGAATTCAACCTACAGTCTTGGAAATACGGAGCACGGACAATGTCTTGTCAAATGTTTATTATTAGTGTTTTTACCCAGTACGGAGGGATGTACTCACTATTGCGTGTTTCTGTGGTGGTTAGTTGTGCGATATGTCATGTAAAGGTGAAAATGTGTATTAAGACGATCACAAACAGCCAGCCTCTGAGTTTGAGAAATTAGCCAAACGATGTAGAATCCTCGGCCCGGCCGGATTTCAGCCGAAGGCCACTAAATTTACTATTAAGCCAAGGAGCCATAGCGGAGAAATATTCACTCTGTTGATGATAAAAAAAAAAGTAATCAAATCAAATGTTGATAGATCGTGATTGAAAATCCTAAACGCTTGAGTTTTGATGTTACATGTTTTTTCTTCAGCATATTCATTACAGACTTACGCCTTTCAGCGTTCGGTCTGCAAGCCTCTTGAACTAAATGAACGCCTCCACAATCCTCTGTTTCTATGGCCTGTTTTTGTTCCATGCCTCTGTGTCTAAACATCGTCGCCCTCTACTCACTTACCTACCATGACCGAGTCAATTATCCTCCTAACCTCCTCCGTTCTTCTAACATGACCTAAACGATTCTTATCCCTTCAATTGCTAAATATTTTTATGAGGCGCAGAAGTACCGGAATTTTCTCCCGAAGTAGCTCTATAACTTGTCGGAAGCAACGACACAGAGTTGTCATATTTGAATATATTATCCTTAAATATAATCGACTTCAGGCATGATCAAACCAGCTATTTTGGAAACTGAAGGACAATTAACTGACTGCACCAATGAGCTCGGAGAAGGGAAAGCGAACATAGCTCCGACATGGAATCGAACTTCTCAATATCTGCAAATTCTTCTATAATGAAAAAAATTCTTTCAAGCTGCCCGTAGAAGAAATGAGGTTTAACCTCGCCTTTCACATCTGAATCCTGTAAGCAAATGATGACATTTCTATGGCCTACAGAGATTAAAAAGCCTGCGTAACGTGATGTGACCACTTATTTTGAAGAACAGAAATTCATACGTTTATGACCGATGGCCAACCAAATGAATAATTTACAAGTCCAGTGCGCGAATTTTCAGTGTGTGGATGAATGATCCACGTTTAAGGTAGTGTTTCCTCAGCTGCTTTCGCCATCTGGAAAATTAAATCATTTAAATTACTTTAAATGGTTCCGCACAAATATTGCAAGAAATGGTAAAATTTAATATTTAGCTCTCGTGGATCAAAGAACCCTTCTCAACTAGAGGGGCAAAAGTGATGGAGTGTTCGTTCATGAACGTGATGACTTCGTCAATGATATCAGTAGGCTTCCACGACCGAGATGATGTCAATGCCAATGATATCAAACAAATCCTGAATGGATCGATCTTAGTGAGTCAGTTGTCTTAGACATTGTCCTAGTTTCAAATTTAGTGGGTTGCTGGCTAAATTCGATGGACTTTGAAAATAGTTAAATGCAGCAACTCTATGTAATTGGAATATGACACGCCAAAGAAATCCATTCCGGAAAAGAAATTCTGACACCCCATATTATTATTATTATTATTATTATTATTATTATTATTATTATTATTAGGCCGCCTCTGTGGTGTAGTGGTTAGCGTGATTAGCTGCCACCCCCGGAGGTCCGGGTTCGATTCCCGGCTCTGCCACGAAATTTGAAAAGTGGTACGAGGGCTGGAACGGGGTCCACTCAGCCTCGGGAGGTCAAGTGAGTAGAGGTGGGTTCGATTCCCACCTCAGCCATCCTGGAAGTGGTTTTCCGTGGTTTCCCACTTCTCCTCCAGGCGAATGCCGGGATGGTACCTAACTTAAGGCCACGGCCGCTTCCTTCCCTCTTCCTTGCCTATCCCTTCCAATCTTCCCATCCCTCCACAAGGCCCCTGTTCAGCTTAGCAGGTGAGGCCGCCTGGGCGAGGTACTGGTCATACTCCCCAGTTGTATCCCCCGACCAAGAGTCTGAAGCTCCAGGACACTGCCCTTGAGGCGGTAGAGGTGGGATCCCTCGCTAAGTCCGAGGGAAAAACCGAACCTGGAGGGTAAACAGATGATTATTATTATTATTATTATTATTATTATTATTATTATTATTATTATTATTATTATTATTATTATTATTATTTACATGTTCTTCCACAGATATCGTCTATAGTTGAATGCAATCATGCACCAGATCTCTATCTAAGCTAATTCGTTTATATTTACCGAACCTTTCAGATATTATTCAGTCACATGACTGAAGAATAAACGTACAACTTGAACTGGTTAGGAGCAACATTTTGTAGAAAGCTACAGCAATTTGTACCACATGCAGGGGATATTATCAGTGGCAAATCTAGCCCTATTTATAGCTTCTCAGGCAATATATTAACACACAATAGTGAAGTAACAAGACAAGATAATCCTCTGCTTAGGAAAAGAGAAGGTATTCTCACAGAAACATCTTCAAAGAACACGCTCTGTAACATAAGGGGCAATCCCGTCTCTTCGCAATGCTGGTCTGAGGTACGAATATCTTTCGCACATCGAGCCTTTGATGTAAAGAGACGCTTACTTATTATGATTTCACAAAAGAAGAATGCAGCTCTGGATTCATCCGTTACCCACTGCATGGGATGTTGGAGAACACGCTGTGTCTTTGATGCTTTAAGTGTTCTTTCCACCTTGTACAAAGAGAATATTCCACCTCCCTCGCCGGTACAGTCTCGGCCACAAGACGAGCTAACACGGCTGAATAGTGAAATGTACAACGCATTTTGGAGTTATCTAACACACCGTCGTTGATAAAACAAAACGTCGTATCCCACAATGCTCTTCCTATCCGTTATACTCCTTGAGACTGACAACGCCTCCCATCACATTAGCATTTGCAGTCCTTCAGAACAGTTTTCGTTATGTTCATCTTCCAATGCATGTGTGTAAATAAAAATGAACCTTATCGTACCGTACTGTAGGAATGTATGTTTGGGTGACGTATTTACGCACTCCTACAGTATAATATATTTCATTTTCCTTTATACCTTCGCATAGGAAAATGAACACAGCGACCATTGTTCTGATGGACTGCATATCCATATGTGGCTGGGAGGCATGAAGAGTCTTAAGGGAAATAATTGATAGGACGAGCGTCGTGACTTACTAGGTACCTACTGTTTCTTCACTGACGATGTATTTATTTCTGAAAGAGCATCTGCCCACAGAGGTCCAGAGGAAAATGTCATACATATTTTTCAATAAGACCATTTAAATACAATCGAGCGAGTTGGCCGTGCGGTTAGGGGCGCGCAGCTGCGAACTTTCATTCCGGAGGTAGCGTGTTCTAACCCCACTGTCGGCAGCCCTGAAGGCCATGGCCGCTTCCTTTTCACTCCTAGTCCTTTCCTATCCCATTGCCGTCATAGGGTCTATCTGTGTGGGTGCGACGTGAAGTAAATTCTTAATGAAATACCTTAGGCTTCACGTAAATTGCTATAGAAAAGATTGAGTCTTTGAAAATGTATTTGCGAATTTCTGTAGTTTGGTTTCTTGTGAGGGTATGTTACTTCATAACGTTGATCATACGCTTAATAGATACTCCCTGAGCTTCGAAGAGGGGACGTTCCTTCACTCACGCGTTTCTCAAAATGTTGATTCTCACATAACTGAGGTACGCATGGTCCGTAGGCAGCCTCGTTGATGTGAACTGTTAGCCAGTTGACATGCTCTATCTATACAGTCGACTGTAGAACGAGCCTTCTGTTTGTTCTTCTATTGTTTCAAACTTCATCTTCAGAAACAAGTGCATCTCCTTGTAAACATCGCAGTGTCACTTTTGGGTCATTTGAGAAGGTCAGGTTAATGGTAAAAAACCTTGATTTCCATGGCAGGAAATGAGAGCGATATGATCAACATAACACAATGATTAGCAGTTCCCTTCAGTGTAAAACAATCTTTAATTATTAATTTCATAAAGGTGAGTATTGAATTTGAGCCCGGTCTCTTCCAAATTCTGTAATAAATGATTTCCAGTAGATTCACTTTACTACAATCAACAAGCCAATAACAGATCAACATCATATTTCTAACGTGGTCCTACTGGTTTGTAATGAAGGGAATGTACCAACGAAACATTTAATTTCCTCCCCCTGGCAAACTAACGAAAGTGCAAATTGTCAATAAATCAGGAAAACGGAAACCAGTTTTAATTTTTCATGTAAAATCCATTGACAATAATAAAGATTTGACAAGAGGGAAGCATCAACAAGGAATAACAGGGAAGCTTAGAAGCTCGATTAATTTACAACAGGGTAGAAAGGACTCTTTTCCGGACAAGTCTTTTCGTGGAAATAAGACCAATAGGTCTTAATAATTGAGGAAGTCTTTTCATACAGGCTAGTCTTTACAAATAATGTCCCATAGCAGAGAGAAATTTGAATATTGTACAGTACAAAGAAGAAGCCGTAGCTTATAAAGTTACAAAGAAGGTAATCGAACATTCAATATTAAGGTCACATTTACGTCGGAAGCGTCTCGTATCCTGACGACAATTTTACAGATTACACTTTGCAAATGGCCTTTACGGGCTAGGAAATTACATTAATGTTCTAGTGTCAAAACGCCTCTAATTATCTTCCATTAAATACACCGTCTGCTATTAAAAGCTTAAGCAGCTTTTACACTCGCCACCATTCCATTCTGCCACTTGCAATGGAATAAAAGGAGCCTATGCATTTACATTTATATGGAAGTGTATGCTGAAAGTACTCTGAGGATTATTCCTTCCATGAAACGAATAGGCAGGAACAGTTGCATTAGCCTTGCTTACACTAAGAGAAACTAATGGCAGCTGGAACTCCCTTGTGCACAGTTATACATAAGGCTAATTTACCTAACGGAATACGTACAGACAATCCAAAATAGTACACCGACATGCGCTAGAATAGTTTACGTGTAATAACACAAAACTTCAGCTTCGTTGACTTGCATGTCGCACATGGACCTGCATCACACATTACGAATATTTCAAACCACTGTAAACATAGCCGATCTCTTAAAGCAGCGAGTTAGAAGACTATTGAGTGGCTAACATGCCTGCTACAGTGCCAAGACAAAATAATGAAGCCATAGGTTAAGCATCATCCATAAAATTTCGTCCGCTTATAGTGCGTTAGATCGAATAAATTAACTGAATCAATTATGCCATCTGTGAGTGCGGCATAAAATTGTAGAAATCGGACAAAGCGTAAAAACACAAAGGATCAATCTTATTTCAATTAAGTCTTATTTAGTAAATAAAACAGGTTTTGGTTATTAGCAGAATGGTGTTGCCTGTGCTTATAACACAACTCAGCATGTGCACAGCAGGCCTACAATTTTTTGCCAGTGGCTTAAATTCGCGCTAACATTTCGAACGTTTTCGGCGACGCAAGGATTGAACAGGTAGTGCCCTGGCCTTAAATGAGGTAGAGCACCAGCCATGTTTTGCATGCTGAGAAAATGGTAAACCACGGAAAACCATCTTCAGCGTTGCCGATTGTGGAGTTCGAACCCAATATATCCCGAATGTAAGCTTTGCGAGTGAGATTATGGTAGTAATTGCAGTAATAGTGTAAGTATGGTGACGGAACGTGCGCTAATAATTGTGTGAATAAGCTTGAGGTAAGTGAAGTTGCTATGTTCGATAAGGGTGAGTTGTCTGAAACTGTAGCCTGAAGGGTTGTTTGAAGCACAGTTCGTACATATGTGGCAGGATGGTAAATTGTGTGGTGACTCACGGTTTGAAGATTTCTTGATCAACGTGTCGGGAAAGTGAAAATAGGAATGTGCGTGAGATGTCAGGAAATCAATTCAAGCGTGTGTTTAATGCAATGTCTAAAGCTGAAAATTTTGTTAACAATTTGAATGACAAGTTGGATAATACTGTGAGATTCTTGAGTATTTTAAGAATAGGGATTTTCGGAATGTGAAATTTTACATGCATATTCCGAATGAAAGTCGGCACAAACATTTCTGTGGAAGAATAGGAAGATCGCTCGTGTGCGAGATACCTAAGATTTTAAATTTAAGTACGGGAGAGGTACCACCTATGAATGCATGCATTAATTTAGGGAGGGAAAACTCAGTTAAGTCTGAGGAAATGCGAGTTAGACAGCAGAACTACAGTATACGGAATTTTTTCAACAACGGAGATAAAGTTCTATTACACGTTCTTCAGCAGTCTAATGCTCAGAGCAAAAATATGCACGAATGTTTCCATTTACAGTATTTCACGGGCCATATGCTATTTGAAATAAGATCGGTATGTGTGCATAAGAACTTGTGAATGTAGAAAATACCCTGCTAGGAACTTATAGCCTAATATTGTTTATTTATTTATTTATTTATTTATTTATTTATTTATTTATTTATTTATTTATTTATTTATTTATTTATTCCTAGTGGTTTAACGTCGTACTAACCCATCGAAGGTTTTCGGCGACACAGAGATGGGAGAGGGCTAGGATCGGGATGGAAGCAGCCGTCGCCTTCATTAAGATACTGTATCTCCGTCAGAAAAGGAAAATACGGCACAGTAAAAACTTTACTTTAATATACCCCTTTCAATTTAGGAATCCCTCAAGTTCTATTCATTGGCGAAGTGTTATCAGATAATATAGAGTCCATATTTGGCTCACCTTCCACTTGCTCTTGCAATGTTCATTTCCTTTATAATTTCTGCCCGGCATCCTATTCTGTTTTCATGACAGATCTAAGACGACCTTTACTTTACTGCCTCACAATTTCATCTTCAGTGAATGAAATCCGTATTTAGGGGGGCCAGGAATTATTCTTGTTGAAGAATGATACTACATTAAATCAAAGATCATTTTAATCAATAAATACTGGAATCATCATCCTACACGAATCTCGGTTAAAAAGAAAGCTTTGAATGTTGAATATTCCCTTTCATTATTTTCTATGTTGACTATTCCTTGATCTAGCTGTTAGGGTGACTAAGTTCTACCCACAAATCAAAAGATTGGACCTCGACTACAACAAGAATGTAGCTGTACGTGAAAACTTGGGGACAACTTGGTGATCAGGGCTATGAATTCTATTAGCTATGGTGGAATCCATGACGCTGTTTACATGTTGACAATTCCGTTCATATTAGGTAGATGTCGGTCAGTAGTCTGGACTTGCAAGTCCCCCAGTGCCAATAATAACTGAAGGATTCGGGAGAAGAAGAAAGTAAGCGCCAAAAATTAGTGGTTTTGAGCAAAATATTAAAAAAACTGTTTCCTCAATTTGTTTATTGATTCCTGACAAAAGGTGTTAGCATAGAAAGTACATAACCTAGCTATAGAAACTCACATTTGTTATGGATTCATGAGTGTTTTTCTTGGGAATATTCATTATGATACATATTTCTTCGTTTATATTTAGCGCATGGATTTTAGTGCTGAGATTGTCCGACGACATGTTTGCCTCACCCGGTGCAGGTCATTCCACTTACCGTCCATGGATGACTTGCACGTCTGTGTATAAAATGATGATAATGAGGTAGGGAGAGGATGAAACCAGATGTCGGCATATAGCTTACTCCTGCCTAAAAGGCCTAACACCAAGGGGCCTGCGAACCACGTTTTAGCGTCCGATGCCAGCATCTTCATGAGAAACCGCGGGAGAAGTCAGCTTAGAGGGAAAGAAAACTCGTTGGATATTTCTGCCCACGCAATGAATAGCGAGATTTGGAAATAATAGTGGGAATGAGCGTCATTTTCTGCGCATTTTGATATGCCACATGAAGGTATTAAAAATCTCCACGAATGGATGTATAATTACCTCGAACACCGTGAGAGAAATTCCTTTTCCGTGAGTGCACATTGAAGTGGACCACACAGCAAGAACCTCGCGGGCGTGGGTAACGCTCTTTCATAAATGCAGCACGTGTGGGACGCGAGAAGCATTCTCTGTTCGCATCGCTGACTGTAAGGTGTACGTGTGTGACGGCAGCTCATCGACAAAAAGACACTGCGTTGTCCGAGTGACATGTACTTAGCAATTTTATGAGATGTAAATAGGAACTTTCAACAGTAAACTGATTTAACTGCATTCATTAGACACATTTCTTTGCCACTAATTATTCTACACAGAGTGGTATATTACAGTCTGATGCTAACGTGTCCTCAATTAGTGTTACAAGTTAGTTTATGCTCGGAAAGGCAGTACAGCTTCAATTATTTCAGTATAATCTCGGTCAATTGTAAAATCCATTTGTATAGGAGAATCGTGTACTGTTTTATAAACATAAACTTAAAGGAGAGTCAAGATAGCTAAAGGGAATGAGTCAGATGGCAAGATGACAACCTAGGCATCTAAATAAGGATACGAAGTAATATGGCTTTTCCTTGCAGTTCTCTAACATCAATAATTCACTTGATACTGCCAGTTCATCACGCTGGGAGCGCTGGTACGAGCCAAATAACGGGGATATACGTCACTGCAGAGAGGCAACGATCGAGGACCGCTGGCAGCGTGCATCACATCCAGTCAAGGCACCGTAAACAACTAGGAGGCGCCGATCAACTCAACAGCACGAGTTTCGAGCTGAACAACGCAGATCCTCGTGATGTCACCAATCCCGAACCCCGGACTGCTGCCTTCCATCAACAGCATTAGCATGGGTTGCTAAATCTCATGTCCGCCAGGAGAACTGCTTAAGTGTACTTACAGATGCAGGTCAGGCAAATCCTAACTTATCGGCATGGAGCAGAGATAGGGCAGTTTCAATAACTAAAAGACGTAACTTAACGCCTTCAGGCTAATATGTAAATAGTAAGTGTGTCCTCGGGCACTTGTATATAGATTATGCTCAGGACGCGCACGATTAGACAGTTTAATTTTGCATGTTATATTTCTCGATTTTGGTTTCATGTGTGTCGTAATTTCTTCTACATAAGGTTTTCAGTCAGTGAAGAAAGGGTTGTCACTATTCATCAACTGACAGACTTGCGCAATCTGAGATTTTTATAGGCAGACAGAGTCTTAGGGCTTTGGTAGAAATGCATGAGGCATGTTTAGATATATGTGGTTTCGTTGTCAGACGTAATGCTATACGATCTTCAATATTTCCTTTAATGCATCTGGGACCTTGCCCGAAGTTGAGTTTGCCATGAATTCACATATAAATAAAAGAGAGGCGCGAGATATGTTTTTGATAAGCCCAGAAATGGTAGATAAGAGCCCTTAATTGCGCGATGTACGCAAGTATAAACTGTGAAGTGATATTTGTGCGTGCAGATAAACGCACGGGAACGTAAAGGGATAAAGCTCTATATGAGCTCAAATTATGAATAAATTAGAGTGCTGTGATTTGCACTGTATGGAATAAGACTCCGTGTGGTACTTACACGTGAGTTGTGTTAATAAGAGGCCATGGTAATTAATGACCTTTACTAGGGCTGGGTTTTTGCGAATGAGAGTCTCGCCAGTTGCGTGTTTACCAACTGTCAGCCGCTCGTAAATTACGGAAGGTTCATGATGGCGCTCGACTCTTATGCAAGCTTCCTGGGTCACAAGGGGGATGGTTTCTGACGTCATCCTCAGAGGAAAACTCTCTCTACACGTCTGGTGTGAACAATGAAGTCTCTGTCTACCGAAAGAGGCTTTGACCTGATTCTTACAGGCTTTTAAAATGTGAAATATATACACGGTTGCCTGTACCGTTAGTACATGCATTTAGAGATTCATTACCATTCTGCACATTGTTGGTAATTTGGTTTTCCTTTGTGTCGTAATTAGAGATGTTGCGTGTCTTTTAGTGGAGTCAGTAGTTCGAGTCTTTGATGTTATGTATTTTGTGTTGCATGTTTTAGTGTTAAGTGCACTTTAAGTACTGCAGCATAATATTCGTAGGGATAAATTTTTATATTATTTGTATAAGCGGGTTAACTTTTCGTAGATTCGTTATTTGTTTCACTTCTATTGAGGTTAGCATTTGTCTGAACCGAAAGAATAAGCTGGTAACCCGATTGCCGCTGCATCTAAGGATGGAGATGCAAGGTTTCCCGAGCATTTGCTATGATGACGACCGAAGAGCCTATTCCTTAATGTCGTTATTAACTGAAGAAACAGTATTTGTATAAAAATTTGTTTATCAATTTAAATATGAGTCATCAAAGCTCTCATTTTGTAGTGAATTATTTTTATCCAAATCCGAAATTTGCAACTCACGAATTTCCTTATTTTAGCTTGTGTTAGTTTATAACCTGACCGAACAATTCCTCTTTTATTCATTGTTTCGCTGACCCACTTTACCCACTTACTTTATTCCAACTGATTTATGCTGCACTGCAGAAGAGGATTTACGATTCAGGTAAGTTATGAGCCAATGTTACTCATCGTTTGGTGATTGTGTTTATCCACTATAATGTACCTGGTTGGTTCTCAGCATTGGCTCGATAGCGACCACGGCATTGTAGGGCACCGTAGATCATTATTTGGAGCGTTGTATGGTAAAAGAAACAGTGTGACCGCCTTTTAGGCATCTTAGTCAGCTAACACATTCCCCGATACACACATTTGCTTTTTCTGATCAACATAAGTATAGCTCCGGTGCTAAATTTCCACAACTATCCAGCACGTCGCAAATAGGTTGAGTCAGGGTATTGTGGGGTATTGTCAGGGTATTGTAGGAAAAATGTATCGAAAGGAGGAAATGAGCCCAAATATTTAGTACACACAAGGTAATGCTGACGTCCATTGGACAACGCGTACCGCAGAGCTTCCAGGATGACAGAGGTCTGCTGTGTACACAGTTCAGATCTCAGGTAGATAAAGAGAAACCTATCATCATTCACAATGGACGAACAGCCTCCCTTTCCTTCTGCCCTGGAGCCATCCGTGTAAAGCACATCTTTTCTTGGATATCGGCTTACAACTGACTTCCAAAGTCTCCGATGAATGAAAGAATCCATGTTCGCTTTTGCATTGGTGATCAGATCCAGGAATATGCCTGGTTGACACTCTGTTCATGGAGGCGTATTGCTAGGCGCCGTTACATGACAAGGAACTGAAAATATGTCGAATATTCTGTCAATGCCGTCCAAGCGTATTCCAACCGGCTGTGTTTCTCGTGAATATGCAGCATAACAGCCGGCGATTTAGCGTTCAGATGACGCATGTTTGGTTCCCATGACAATTTACAGTCGAAGTGGATGCTACGGATATTGCATCTGTTCAACACAGGTAAAGCGGTGCTCCCCAGATGAAGCTCAGGATGGGGATGGAGATTGTGCTTCCGGGAGAAATGGACAACGTAGGTCTTGTGCATTGAGAACCGGATGACACGTTCAGTTGTCCACTGTATCCCTCTCCTATGAGCTTGTTGCAGCTATCGATCTGCGACTGCCGTATTCTATGAAAAAATGCCTACATATAGCGACAATGTTACTACTGAATCCGCAGCGGCGACAATACCGTTTATAGTAATCGCAAACTGAATAACACTTAGAATTGATTCCTGGAGGAGTCCATTTTCTTGAACGCGGTATTGCAAGTGTGTTCTCACTACTAGGTCACGAAATAGACGAAAGGAAATGAATAATAAACACAGAAAAGCCATCTCGGAATTTCCACTGACACAGGATTGAACGGATGCCATATAACCATGGGTTGTCACGGGCCGTTTACTAATTGGAGAAAAAGCCACCAAATGCTGTTTTCTGAGACAAGCGTCCTGGATTGAACTCTCGAGGCGTACCAGGTTATCTGTGGTGGATCGAGCTGCTCGGGAGCTATACTGGTACTAGGGCAACAGTCCTCATTTCTCCAGACACCCCACAAGACGTCCAATTACCATCCTCTCAAACAGCTTACACAATCAGACAAATATGTCTGTAGCTTCCTGGATACTTCAGGTCTTTGTCAGTCTTGGGGACAGAAATTATTATTCCCTCTCACCAGTGATAAGGAAACTCATCCGCCATCAAGATTCGATTGAGCATTATTTGGAGATAGCCTAAGGTATCCTCTCTGAGATGTTTCACCATCTGGTTGTGGATGTTATCTGATCGGAGGACCGAATCCTTGCAATGTGCCCAGGCACTCCAGAGTTCTTCACCACCCCCTTCCCTGCTACCATAACACATCAACACAGTGCACGACATATACGCACAGATACTTACCTCACTTACCTCTCTTCATAAATTGCCGTGGAAGGACTGGAACGAACTGAAGCAGTCCGGAGCTGGACCCGTGCGTAGACAAAAGGGGAGCGAAAGGACAGAAAGGCAAGGAACCGTAACCCCCGTGAATAAAAGTGGATCAAAGAAACTGGGGTTTATTACAAACACACATATTATTAAAATGTAAAGAAAAATGTGAGGCTGCATTAAAATTTACTTACATAACCTGTAGAAAATTGGAACTTCAAGTAGTATCCCGTTCAATGACATAGTAAGTTTCGTGTAACACGGCGACAGTACACACGATCGCACTACTCACTTCCATATGACCACAGAAAATTACAAATTCGTTCCAGGAAAATAAGGTGACATGAAACACGTTATCGAAGTAATCAGGAAATGGAACCACGAAAGGAATAATACAGTCGCGCTAATACGGCCCGCGCACATACCAACAGTTAGCATCCGTGCTCCAAGCGAGCGTCCACTCGCTGCTAGCGCGTCACAACAACAATGCCAAAGCACAGCCTCCCAAAGGAGCAGGAGTAAAATAACAAGAAGATGTTGCCACAGTTACAAAAACAAAAACTAATCGCCGACAATGGAGCAAATAACGGCCTAGAAATATAAAATAGCACACTACACATGGCCCAAACCGGCCAACTAATACAAAAAATAAAAGAAAAAGGAAGAAAAACTAAAATTAAAAATTACGAGATACGGAGAGTACTATAGACCGTCCACAGGTAGACAGCACAGACACGCACACACACGTATGAACAAGAAGAGAGACCCAATATAAAATCGACCCAGATCAGGCCGGAGTGTAAAGGCACGAGACGTATACTTTCGCAAGGATGGCGAGGGATATCATGGACTCAGGCGCTTGGTTCGTACACCGCAGATGCAATGCTGGACCGCCGCAAAAATAGGCAAGGCTGATCCAAATATAATCGTAGCAATCACAACATTCGTAGACCCGCTACCCGGGACATCCAAATTGTCTCACGTGCACAAACATGGATTAAACCCCGTAGCGTCAAATCACACAATATTCCAATGCTCAGCCATGATTCCAAACGATGAGTTAACAGAAATGCATGGTCTCAAAACCCACAAACACACACAGGCCCAAACAAACAGATAGATAAATACCACTCTCCGTTCTCGCGCGTGTGCACACAAAGAAAGAAAAATTTAAAACACACACAAAATGAATGAATTAATTAATAGCCTGCGAAGACAGGTGATAAAAGACTACCGAAATACAATCACACAGAACCGTTCTTGTAATTGGCATGTAAAATGAAATAAAATGAACGAATACCTGGGAGCAACAATCAGGTGTCTCGAAATATTTACCTCAATCAAAATAATAACTCCCAGCAGAGAACCGAACCTAGCATCGAAACAAGTAAATCCACGATAATAGCAATTCGTAGATCAAGAAGCACATTTTGAATCCCAGTTTGTTTATCACTTTTGATCCCTCCATTGTTGGTGTCACGAGCAGACCAACTTAACACTCGGAGGGTGAGAGACAGACTGAGTCAAAGAGACTGTGTATAAATACAGATGACTAGAGCGCCATCTTCAATGAGAAACTATAAGTTTCACGTCATATTCGGGTAATGTTATCGCTAATGGCGACAACGACAGTCAAGGAGAAGTAGGAATAAATGAAGTGCATCACCAAGGCAGGCTTGGTTCGGCACAGTTCCCACTTTGTAATGGACACATTATAATCCTCTGACACGCGAATTTCGAAATATAGATGTTAGCATTCTGCCTCACTCTTCAAAGCAAGTAATTCAAGATGATAATTTCCTGGAACCGGACACATTCGCAATGTGACTCGAGAGATGATTGGACAACGACGGTGGATAAGTGACGATACTTCCCACAATGTACAAATTCCTGGCACAAAGTATGGTTTTTGAATACCCGAAATGCGTCAAAATTTAGTCCACATTGGACGACACTTACCTCTCTCATGATTCCTTTTCATTCCGTCGAATTATAACGCACATTTTAGCGGAACGAATGCATGACTGTACAGACTAACGTCGATGCGAGAAGAAATACCGTGCGTTACTCTAAAATGAGTTATATCTCCTGTATTAAAAATGCATACATCCAGCTCTCCTATAAGATTTCCGAACTCCCTTCCCCTTGGCACCCCAATGGAGGTGGAATGTACAGCCTCGCGTCACAACGATAGGTTGCTACTTTAGCTTTGTCTGATATACTAACAATTTGGATGAGACAATGCAGACACCGGTTTAAACTTCTTCGCCGCTGACTTTGAGCGTAATGCCCATTACATGTGCCATGCAACGGCTCATCGTAACCTCCCATTCGTTCATCGCCAATGTTGACGATTCATGTTATATTTTGTAGCCTACCTCGTCTATTTTTTCTTTTCCTACAACTTGGTTTACGTCGCACCAATATAGATAGTATTAATGGCGACGGTGGGATAGGAAAGGGATAGGAGTGAGCACCAGTATTTGCCTCGTGTGAAAATCGGAAACCACGGAAAACCATCTTCAGGGCTGCCGACAGTGGGGTTCAAACCCACTACCTCGTCTTCATTACCATACTGAGATGTTAACTTTTTCCAATCATTTGTTTAAATTTATTTCGTTCCGTTTCTTTATATAAATTATGTTTGGGAAACTTGCAACTCTTTACTGGCCTAATTATTCAAATAGATGATTGCCTAGTTGTATCTTATAATTAGGAGTAATGCGTATGGTAACGATAAAATCTATTATTCGTAATGGGGGACAAGCAGTTTACCCATAACAGTCACAATCGAGATGAATCATATGATACTTAAGACTTGAGTAGCCTCGGTAAAGGTTTAAATTACAATGAAAATAATCGGGTACCTTCCCAGGTGCTAAACGTCGGAACGCGCATATACTGTAACACTACTTTTGAACAATATTAATGATAGCTACTGTGAGTGAGTTGGCAACGCTGTACGGGTCGTAAAACAGAAAGATTTATTTTATAGACTGTGCGTGCAACCTCCATCGCCAGCAACCCTGAAATCTCTTCCGTGGTTTCCCAGTTTAACACAAGGTCTGACCCCATTCATCCCAATTATAGCCCTCCCTCATCTCTATGTCACTGAAATCTTTCGCCACAAAAACGTACATTACACCATATTAAAACTAGTCCCAGTCATGGAAATAATAATAATAATAATAATAATAATAATAATAATAATAATAATAATAATAATGTACTTTGTGCTTTATACTCCTTGAACTATGAATTACTGGTTGAAGGATACGCCGGGGTGAAGGAATTTTGCCCTGAAATAATACAATGTGCCAGAAAATTCGTGGACATGGTTGTAACAAGCACACAATTTTTAAATGCTTTCAAATTGCTTCGATATTTGACTTTTTTGACCCCTGACACAGAAGACGAGAGCCTAATCGACTATTCTATTGAGATGGTTGCAAGGTTCGATCCTACAAGAGGCGAGTGTCTAACATACTGCGGTGCACAACCGACAAAGTGCTATAAGAAGGGGTGATGGTGGAACACTGGCGAGCCACTTGCTAAGACACACGAGAAATTCAAATGAGATGATCACAAGGATCCCTCTTCTCCGATATGCACATAATATCACCTTCCTCATTAACATTTTGTTGCACCCTCAGCAACATTATGGGTATTACGGTTACACTTGCTGCTGCACTTCTGTTTGCTGTCTCATCGTACACAAGGAGAGGCTACTCTCGTGTCTGATTAGTAGTCCAGTATATCCTCAGCAGCTTGTAATATCTAATAAAAGACTTTCAGGTTCTCTGGTAAGAAATAACGTTTATTTAACTATATTCGACTGTAAAACACAGTTATATTTCCATTCATCTACGTTAATTTTCATTAGGAACACAGGAAATATGTCACCAATGTTGCTCATAGGCAAAATAAACTTTATTTATTACTTGGTCAAATTTCATATGTTTACGGTCTTCAAAATAATAATGAAAGTGGAACTTCACGATAATATAGTTACTTGCGCCACTCACTTTCTCTCAAAATTAAAACACACCATCAGAAAACGTTTTCAATACACGAAAATCAGTTATTCGGATACTTTCCACATGGTTACACTGCTTCATATGGGCAGTCAATAAATCAATCGACTGGTTCTTGAATTACATCGCTTTTCTATAAATGGCGTTGACTGTCTTAATGGTGGGCCTTGATCTGATCTCAATGTGTTAAAATTGATGATACGGTAGAACTCCAATTATCCGGATCAAGTGGGGCCTGGAACAATCCGGATAATCGAATACCCACATAATTGGATAAATAGGCAAAACTTTGCAAATAAGGCTTGTCTCATCGACATTCTATAAAAATTCGAGATCATAAGATTGTTTCGTGTTTTAATTTTTCAGTAAATTTTTCTGCTACTTTAGAGTCTGCTGACACCTTCTCGCCACTTAAGTCTAACTCACGAACACCGTACCTTGCCTTAATATTTCCGAAGCCACCCATTACTTGCCTTAAAAGGAGACCAACCTACTATTTCCTCAGCAAAAATATCTATTTTTATCAGAAGATTGGCCCTGAAAGAATCTTTCCCAGTGTTCAGTACTGGAAAAATCCCTTGAGTACAGCCTCTTCCAGTTCTTTGGTTTATGCAATTTTAATAGCTCATCTCAAACAACTCTTATCTTTACGCTTGAGGTCAGTCACAAAATTTTAAACTGAGACATGTTCTTTTTATGTCCGAAATTATTGATGTTCCTACGCTATACATCTTAGCTAACTGCTTAAGAGTCACTTCTTTGTCTCAGGGGCCGATGACCTCGATGTTAGGCCACTTTAAACAACAATCACCATCCTCATCACTACTTTGTCTAAGTCTTCAGTGACTTATTTTGTTTTCCAACGATAAAACAACACGTTTCCGTTTAGAGGGCATACCACACAGTAATCCAAGAAGATTATCTCTTTTAACAAGCCAATATTTTGGATTTCTTTTTTTCAAAGTGATCCATGTAATTCGCGATCCGTATAACTAGAGTTCGGATAATTTGAGCTGCACTGTATTTTAATAAATAGAAATAAATTCAGCATAGCACGAAATAAAATATTGTACTTTATTAGGGAAAATGTCTTTCACGATTTGGTTTGGCCGCCTTTTAACATCCGGGGCAGTTTAGAATGTGATCTGCTTATCAAAAGAGCAGGATTTTAAGTGGTAAGCAATCAGCACTAAAGGGTCATTATTGTTGGTCCCATCTCACACATGACAATAACTATGAACCGTAATAGGAGAACGAGGAATCTGAACCATTCATACGTTTTGTAATATTTTCATTATAACCAAACACGGGAAGTTTTCACTCAACGTAATTGTAAGCTCAATGCGCTAACTACTGCCTTTGGACGTTGTATGGTACGTGAAGATGGCAGGATTCCAGTTGACAGAGACAGTAACAATTAAGCAATTGACAGGCTTTATTTGTATCGTTTTGCCTATTTATCCAATTATGCGGATATTCCATTATCCGGATTGGTTCTGGCCTCACTTGATCCGGACAACTGGAGTTCTACCGTAACATCAAGTACTTCATTTAATGATATTTTACTCTCGTTAATAAAGGAGATGAAGTAAGTTTCGTCTTCTTTAAATCTATACAACTGACAAATCGTTCGCGTTCTACTTCGGCAATAGATACGACTTCAAGCCAGCTACATTCCCTAAAATTTTCAAGAGTGCGGGAATGTGATGTGTGTGTAATGTATTTACCTTCAAATTCCCTCACAAGTAGAAGTCTTAGTGTGTTAGGCCTGAATTAATGTAAACTATGTACCAAACTTAACTGAACTGAATATTCTGTGTTGCTGTTCTCCAAATTTTAATTGCATGAAATACAGATTATGTATTTATGTGACATTTCACTAAACAGTAACAAAGTTCACCACGACGGTCTGTATACTATTATTAAGGCACTCATAGTGAGTGCATCGTAAACCTAATTTTGATTATCGAAGAGTGCATCCATATACATTTCCTGTTATGTCTTGCTATCGGTTATACTGTGAACTGACATTCCCCACACAGTAACATTATGTATAATCAGAGGAAAACGAATGATTTGCATCTCATTTTACATCATGAATGCACAGTAGCAGAAAATAAATTTCCAATTCCAAGAAGGTCTTGTGCTAGATAAACGAAATACGGTAGGCGACTCTGCACATCTGAAAGATGACGCCTGTTCAAATTTGCGCGGTAGTCGACGAAGTGTGGTGCTAGTGGTGCCATGTTGACCTTGCAAAGCAAGTTTTCGTAAATACGCACTGTGCAATTCGTAAGCGTTAGTCATCGTACGGTATTGAAGTTGTGAGGTAGGTGTGAGGCAAACATGCCTTGAAGGAGGCGAAGAAGGCAGTATCAGGAACTTACTGAATTTGAACGAAATCGTGTAATAGGGCTACGAAAAATTGGATGTTCTTTCTGCGCTATTGCAGAAAGATTTGGCAGGGATGTATTCACAGTGCATCAGTGTTGGCAACAATGGTCACGGGAAGGCACTGTCTGAAAAGGATCGGGGACCAGACGCACACGGGCCACTACGGAGACGAAAGACCGCGCCGTATTCGCCGCATGATTGTGAAGAATCGTACTGCATCTGCAGCAGCCATTATAGCTTCAGCTGGCGCTAGAATGACACAGTGAACTGTAAAACATCGATTACTTGAGGTATGACTCTGAGCCTGACATCCTGTAGCGTTCATGCCACTAACTCCGAATCGCTGCCATCTGCTACTTCAGTGGTGTCAAGTTAGAGCTCATTGGAGGGCGAAGTGGAGATCTGTTGTGTTCTCAGATGAGAGCCGTTTGTTTCTTGGTGGCAATAATGGCCGTCGGTTGGTAAGGAGGAGGACAGGTGAGCGCTTGGAACCAAGCTGTCTGCGGCTTCGACACACTGGACCCACACCAGGAGTTATGGTCTGGGGAAAGATTTGCTTTGATAGCATAATCACTCTCGTCGTTATTCCAAGAACCTGGACAATAGATTTTTACGTCAGACTGGTAGTTGAATCGGTTGTGCTGCCATTAATTCGCATTATTCAGGGGAGTATTTTCCAACAGGATAACGCTCGTCCTCATACTGCTGCTTCCACCGAACGTGCTTTACAGAGTTCCAAGCCTATTGCACTGTGTCAAACAATCAGCAACAGTTAATGCTGGTATTGAATGACATACGGCATCTGTTCGACACAACGCATTGACTTTTGCATACTTGCATTCAAAATCGTGGTGAATACAGCGGTTATTAATGTGCCGCCATGTCACATGTCTTCTCGCATATTATTGAACCTGTGATCTGGAAACTTTAATAATATAAATATTTTACATAGACAATTGTTTAGCCTAAATTTCATTCCTCTAAGCTAATGTCTTCTTGGTGTTGGAATTTCATTTTTCGCCAGTTTAATAATCATTCAAAAAACTGTTATCTTAAGCCTCAGTTATCCAATCGTAGTTCGTGCATTCATGCACCGATGTCATATTGTGTAATTTTAGTTTTAAATGAAGGTTTCGGACTTCTAATCCCACACACACAACGGTCACGTATTTCAGAAAATTTTGTTCGCTTGATTAATCTAAAAGGCAATGTTGGTGACTGAACGGAAGGTTTACAAATTGGTGACTCTCGACGCTCGGGAATTTATGAGAGGAAATTCCATCGTACGAATTCTGGCAGAGTCCATATATATCGAGTGGTACAGATGCCCCTATTTTTTTCACAAATACATGCAACCTGCTAGGAATTAAATGTCTCTCAGTCCTGTCTTGCGCAACATCATACAGCAATTTTATGTGCAGTTAGCCCGATATAGATTTTCCAGCATAACGCAAAAACGGTACAAGAAGCAGTAAGCGAGGCCCATCTCAAAATCACTGTACCATTTTATGGAGAGCGGAATCCAATACTCTAGTAATTTTTACGAAATGTTACTATACTGTACAAACCATAGCCACTTCTACATCTGTTGGTAAATAATTGGGCACCTGATTGGTCCAATAGGCTATTTTCTTTTGATAGAATAGGGCGGTCACGGTATCATAGAAAACGTGGTACGTTACGACCAATTACAGACATGTCAGTTCACCACCATTTTGTATAGTGTCATCACATCGAAATTGTTTTAATAGTAGTTTATAATCTATGGCACGCAAATACTGTGCAGCAGATGTGATAGCTTACGCCATGTAATTACTACCATTAGAGCGTTCAGTAAAGGTAAAAAACCGGGCCATAAGGCTGTAATACATCAGTAACTTTTCGAAGCGGGAACTTTCACTCTGCTCGTGAATACAGCGTTGAGTGTATTGAACATTCACGCTAGAAGTATACTTGGTAGATGTAAATAAGTACGCTATTTGGATCAGTGAGGGCTCAAGCTTTTATTGAGTCATGCCTTTTTAATTTTCATTTCGTACTTGCCTAGGCATCCTTTATGATGAAATTACTTTTCTAAAGTCTCAGATATTCTTCTAGGGAAATTATAATAAATAGAAAGAATAAATATTGCCAAGTAAGCACCGACTACGGACAAATGCACCTGAAACATTATGCTGGACTCATTCAACCAAGTGATAGGTACACACTCTATGCGTACGGAATGGTTACAGCTATCCGAGCTTAAGAGGAACAAGATTCTTTATCACAGTGTGGTGTTTGCAGCAGGATAAACCTGTCTGCACATTCGACTTCAGAACTTGTAATGTACGAGATCAGTTTCGAAGCAATAGCCTAGATTATTTCATTAGTTTAGAGTTACAAGACATACTCTCCCTCTCCTGGAGTGGCTACGTGTAACTAACCGCAGGTAGCAAGTGGTCTTTTCCAGCGATTGAATGTTCCAATGTATTTACAAGTTTTCTATTTTATTTATATATTATACTCGTTAAGGCATTCGTAATTAAGGTTTAACTTCCTTAATTCTCAAAAAGTAATTTTTCACCTTTACAGAGACAGCATACTTAACAAAGGAATAATACCATGCGATTTTCACATGGCAAACGGCTATAACGAATAAGGAGCTCTGCACTTATTGTCAACATTATGACACACCCATTTAACCAAGTAACTGTGCACGTTCGGCTCAAAAAATGACTAACAGCCGTCTGGACTTCATACGTAGGGCACATGAAGAAGCACATCGTAATATTTGCAGCAAAGTGCGAACACCTACTGTACGGTTAGCGCAAAAGCAAACATATGTATTCAGGAGATGATTATGTGAATATGGTAATGCTTTATAGGGAAGTAACGCATTATTCACGGGAAGCCAGACGCTTGTACGAAGAACGATTTCCTGGACGAAGGCTGCCAATTTCAGATAAGTTTCGAAGTGTCGAAACACAGTTGTGTGCAACGGAGTCATTTTATATATTACCCCCCGTTCGAGATGCTCCAGTGACGTCTGAAAATAACGAGGAATCTGTTCAAAACGCATTTGCATACAACCCGCATACAAGCTCACGAGCCATTGGAAATGAACTGAACATCAGTCATGTATCTGTACTGCACATACTGCACCGCCATAAAATGCACCCCTACTATTACCTACTACACGAGGAACTTCTTGGAAATGACTTTCAAAAACGGATATAATTTTCGCAATGGATATTGCAAAGAGTAGAAACTGATGCGGATTTCTTAAGGGACATTCCCTTTAATGACGAATCCAGATTTCACAACAACGTGACTGTTAACTTAATCGTCACAACTAATGAGTGAGCATTCATATTCTCTGTATACGACGTTTCTATGATACAGAATATTCACGATTCTTTACCATAATTCAGTATTTTATCATTAATGCTGATTTCGTTGACACGAATAAACGAGTTATGGAAAGCGTAGTAAGACCAGATATTACTGTGAGTAGTCAAGGTCAATATTTTTAGGTTAGACTCTAATCTGAGGGTTGCATGAAACTGTGTGCATATGGGAAGATGTAGCACGCGGTGTATTTTCATCACTTGTATAATATAATGATGGACTAATCTCATGTTGTTTCCAACCACCCAAATAACCCACTTTAGAAGCTCATTCTGTAGATCACTGGCAGAGTCTCGGCCGCCCCCAACATTGAGGATTCACATCCGGCAGAGGTGGTCCTACATTTTGAAGGGCAGAAGAAAGTCATGTCGTTCGGTCCCGGCATGTAAAATATATCTAGTAGTACAATTGGTGTTTATTCGAAAATAAATAATTAAAATTCGCCCATAAATTGCGGGATAAAGATTGGTAGAATTAAATGGAACGTCGAAGTTAGCAAGCAGGCAGCGTCGGTAGCGTCAAATCGAAATGACTGCGCATGGTAATTTAGGCCGTATTATTATTATTATTATTATTATTATTATTATTATTATTATTATTATTATTTTGTAGAAACCCTTAGACTGAAAAATATAAAAAAACATCCTTTGTTCATAAACTCAGCAATTATTTGAATAATGTTAGGTGTATGTCTACTTGCCCTTTTCCCACGAATTTGTCTGGTAGTCAGTTTGGTATAAGCTAAGTAAACCTCAGAGTGATGTGACTGCCTAAATTTCTCACTGGTGAACGGAAAACAGTTTTACCACTTCGGCTAGATATTTTCCATACATCACAGTACCAGAATACACATGATGTTAATGACGTTCATGACCGCAATCAAGGAAAATTTAAATCTCGCGGACTTTCAGCGTGGTATTCTAGGTCACGGTATGTGTACTGTGGTGTGTATTTCTTTCTCCCGTCGTTTTTGCTATCTACATTATGTAGTTTGGATGCCCCTAAGAGTATCTCTAAGCCGGGTTGAGTGGCTCAGACGGTTAAGGCGCTGGCCTTCTAACCCTAACTTGGCAGGTTCGATCCTGGCTCAGTCCGGTAGTATTTGAAGGTGCTCAAATACGACAGCCCCGTGTCGGTAGATTTACTGATAAGTAAAAGAACTCCTGCGGGACTAAATTCCGGCACCTCGGCGTCTCTGAAGACCGTAAAAGTAGTTAGTGGAACGTAAAAGCATATAACATTATTAAAGAGTATCTCTGATGTCTTAACTCTAATGAATAACTGAAGGTTACGACTACCTGCTGGTCGTCTCACCTCTATCGTCTTTTTTTAAGTCTACGGCAGGGCCTCTCAGGATGCATGCACCGGTGCAATGCGCTGCGTAAGGTGCAAAAGAATACTTCGCCAGGATGACAACAGTACAGACCCTCACTCCTCGATTTTGAGCAATAGCGCTGTGCCTCTCTTTCCCTTCACCTGTCCCACGCGCTCCGCCTGTCTCCCCCTTCCTCACTTACTCAGCAGCGCTCCACAAACCAAGCAGAGCTGAGCCGAGGTTAGCGGAGACGCCCCGAGAATAAACGCTGGTCCGAACCGCCGAGCCGAGTGGGACCGATGCACTGTGCACAGAACCTCTGTGCCTCGCCTTGCTCGCGTGAGATTTTGGGGTTCTGAAAGGCCCTGCTCTAAAGAGATGTGGGAATACTTTCTTAAGTTGGACCTTTCACTCCACAACAGCTTGTGAAAACCTACGACTGAATGCATTTTAACCAACGAAACAGAAGAAGGCAAGAGAGATACAGTATTGGAGTGCGTTCATGTAACAATAATCCTTTAGGTCAGGACCACAGCTCACCGTTCCTCACACTGACAGTAGGATCACGGTATGTTATTTGCACCCAGTGCAAGACCTACGAAAAAATACAAGGTAAGGTAAGGGTATATTCTACCCGAAGGCAGGTCCGAACCTCCCAGAGGTGTGCCTGAGCCGGAGTTTACGTACGGTAGGGTTGCCAGTTCCTTTCCGCTCCTCCATTCCATTAACCCCCACCAACAGCGCGTTGCAACCCATCCACTTCTTGACCACGCCCAATGTTGCTTATCTTCGGAGATCTTACGGGATCCGGTGTTTCAACGCGGCTACGGCCGTTGCGAGAAAATATAAATGCTATTAAACGATTAGAACAACAACGTGACTAAATTCCTTCAAAATGACTTATGTAGCGATGAGGTCCTCCGTCAAACCTCTTGGTGTTCTGATATTGCACATGTGGTATATTTTCTGTGATCAGCCCTGAAACAAAACTCGTGTCTCTTGGATGTAAACCCTGTTACTGTCATGTCCTCGGGACATGCAAACTTGCCCGGAAACTGGCGTACGTGTAACATTTCAAAGACCAAGTACCTGTTTACAACATGCAAACTCGTCCTAAACATGAATGCCATTCGTTAGCCAATTCTTCTGGTGGCCGGATGAGTAACAACAGTCCTGTGTGTAGGGAAACATGGCAGAGGTTATGGTAAAGAGTAAAGGAGGTAATGGTCAACTGATGGTGTTATTTTCATCCAAAGTAGTCCAGTAGAGGAAAGGAAAGGAAATATAGAGCTAGTTCCTGATGTCCGGTCAGTGTAAATATGGTTGGAGACAATAATACAGTATTTCATAAGGATTGTGGGCCTTTACTCCACTCATCCAACAAAATCTAAACGAGATATACTGTTGGCATCATAGGGACATAACTGTTAGGCCGACGATAGTGTTAAGAACCAAACTAGCACATGTGCCGACGGAGGGACTGGCACCTCAAAGACCTTGAATATTACAAGACCTGGGAATATATCCATGCTACATTTTATTAAAATCGCAAGTCTTCATTTTAACTTACATAGAGTAACGCCAGTAAAATAACGATACAAAGGCAATGCGATCAAACACGTTTAACGACGACAATTTTTATGTACATGCGACCAGTGCTAAGGCTGGATAAAATGGGAAGGAAATGTTCAGGGATCTGTTTTACATCCGAACGAGTTTACATTGGCATAAAAAGACGCTATTTTCGAACGCCGATGAATATACATGTCAGATTCTAATTATCGGTTTCCTTCGGACGAGTTTATATTTCCCCCTTTAACACTTACCGGTGGAATAAATACGGCTGGTTACATAACTTTTCTCGACTTCATTTTTCTGGAAAAGTATGGGTTTATTGGTAACTGTTCGTAATGCCTAAAATTGGTACACATATCTCAAAATGAAATAAAATTTTGGCTTGATTGGAATACAAACATAATCTCTGCATATCACGTTACAAAGCAAGCGTCTCAATGCAGGCCTAGTTTTTACGAAAATTGCTTTTAGAGGAAGTTCTTTGTTCTGTCTCCACACTCAACAAAGCTTATCGTAATCATCTGAATGTACCGCTGATTGAACTGTGGCTTTCACTTCTCATCTTCTCCTCACCTTGGCTGGTAAAATCTATTCCAAAACCTATATGGATGTGATATTTCCCAAGAGTTACTAAAAACTTCAATGGTGCCTTCAACACCCGCCATTCTTATAATGAACATACGTCGGTGAGTTCTGACATGTAAGTGCAAAGAGTTAAACTTGTAGCGACTTGGTTAAAATATAGTCATGGTATTTTCCTCGTTTGAAAATTGTAAGCCATGAAATACCATCTTCAGGTCGCCAGCGATGTGCTCAGAAACAAACAATTCCCGAGTTATGACTTGTAGTAGTGCGGCTTGTGCAATGTAGTCGACTCTGTGGGTAATACTTGTGATTAAACCACACGATCATTTGGAAGGAATCGGTTGTAGTGTTGAGTTAGGACACCAACAGGGTGGGGTGTATGGGGCGGTGCCAATCGCAGTTGCGAATGGCCTCAAGTTTCAGACAGGCCCCAAATCATAGTGAATAAGAAAGTAAAACAAGAAGTACAAGAAAAGGAATAATCATCTATGATAATAAAATGGAAGTGTCTGTCTGTGCGCGATGCCCAGCAAAATCTACAGCACGCAGATCTCTGAAATTTTGAACATAGGTAGATGGAAGAGGATCAGAATGCACCTCGAAGCCGGAATTTCATTTCCACTTTCGTGGTGAGTTATGAACGAAAAACCATCGGAAAACGTGTATTGGGATATGACAATCCAACGTGCTGTCACCAAGGTTATTTGCATGGAGACACTGTCGCTAGGCAACGTACATAAGGTAGGTAGAGAACACAATTCCAGGAGCCATTTTTGGTCTTATATGGTGTGAGGGCATATGGCGCTATTGATGGTGATTCATCCGTCGAATGGGGACGTAAAGTCTTGAGCTATTCGAAATGAGTGGGGTATGTGCCGGCGCCGGGTTTCATCTTCTTCATTCTTACTGTCATATATCATGTCATTCTTTTCATCTCATTAACTCATATGATTGGGTTGACGTCATGAAAGGTATCCGGTCGTAAAAACTCGCTACGAAGTTTCATCTCACTTCATACCCAAACCACATATAGAAAGGGGACAAAGGTTGGACATGTATACATTTAGAAGAAATGTATAGGACACAAGATAAAACGATAAGAATAAACAGGGAATAATACATTTATCATTCAAGATCCCATTTACGTCCGTGGAATAGGAAGCCATTTCCGTTTGGTCCTTGATGTCTGTCTGTCTGTCTGTCTGTCTGTCTGTCTGTCTGTCTGTCTGTCTGTCTGTCTGTCTGTCTGTCTGTCTGCATGTGTGCATGTGTGCGATGCCCAGCCAAATCCACGGCAAACAAAGATCTGAAATGTTTGTTATAGGTGGGCACAGGTTTTCACCTAAGATGCATGGCTGTGTCTAAGAGCAATTCTTGCACCAAGGCATGAAGCTGTGAACGTCATCAATAAGCAACACTCGAGAGAATTATCCGTTTACAATGTTTTCTTTCAGCTAACACAAGCTCATGTTTTATTATTTCATTTAGAGAAAACATAGGCTATAGTAAAGAAGATTAGTTTATAATAAAGACGCAAAGATCTAAATCTGTTAACATTCGTGGCCACAGCATTTCGCCAATTACGCACGGTTATGTCAAAGAGCAATTCTTTCTCCAAGAAGTGAAGCTGTCAGCGTCATCAACAAGCAAATTTTACAAGAATTACCCGATGTTATATAAAGTTACAAGCCTATCGACTACACGGCGGAGATTTGAAAGACTTAGAGTCACCTGGAGTACCCTCGAACACCTTAGAATGGACAGTTGTGGCACCGATTATACTTCTTAAGAATAAGAATGAACACGACCCAAACTGATGACTAATATTATTGAAGCCATTCTCATGACTGGGCATGCCGCGAGCGATATAATATTCATTCTTCGGATTCGAACAATTTCTTCGGATAAACAGTTTAATTTTAGATGTCTGCAGTTCCGCATTTGTTTCAGTTTCGCTATGAACATCAACAAGGCACAAGGACAATCTCTTTAAGTTGTAGGACTCCATCTTCGAAAAGGCTGCTTCTCCCATTGTCAACTTGTACTTGGTTTGTTCAAGAGTTCGAAAGGCAAACACACTATATATCTTAGCTCAATTTGGAAAGGCACTAATATAGTTCAACCCGAAGCTCTATAAGGAAAAATAGTTTTTATTATACAGAACAGTTGAATTAATAAACGCGGGCAAAGCCGTCGGTACATGCTAGTATTGAATATAATTGTGCGCGCTTTCATAGAAAATGAACCGTAGTTATAGGGAAAAATTATAATTGTTTGACAATACTTAAATTACAGTTCATTTAAAACTGTATCAAACATGTGAAGTATTCTCTAAGGACCCCCAAAAGATTCAGTGAAACGGACCCTTCCACCATAAATCCTACCCTGGACAATAGTGCAATATATGCCTTCGTAAATATTCGAAAACCACTTCGAAGATTAGTGATGGTGAAACTATTCTCACTATCTCGAACTTTCACACTAATCACTGCGGAGACGTACTGGTAGGTATTTAGCAGAAGCACTCCGGTTCACATGAATTCTAAACCCTGAGGTATAGAGACAATGTGTAACTGTATTCATCCGAACAAACAAACATAAGGAAGCGTCGTACTCTTGAGCATGGCGGCAACGAACTTTTTCCAATTCACATCCGTTATTCCGCCGTGTTTGCCTTCGCTCTGGAGTTAAATCACCTCACTGGCTTCAGAAATGGCTGAGGCAACACGGAGCCTCTCAATTAGCCGCATTTGGCGCAGCTTAGATTAAATCACGAGATGTTCCGCTGAGTTTGACTTTCCCCAGATATTGCTACTGCGTACTTCACCAGGATGGAAGAGGAGAGGATTTTGTCCTTATATTGAAGAATGGTACTTTACCATTAATATAAGTGGAATGCAAGAAGCACCACCTCCTTCTTTAAGACAACGTCCACCCAAATTGCTATAGTATGAATTTAATGTCACCTCCGTATGTACTGTAAAATACCATGGAGAAACAAGTTCCTTTTTTCAATCCACACCCTCAGTACCAGGTACTGATGTCTGCGGTTACGGGCCCACATCTGTGAGCTTAAATTTGGGAAATAGTGAGTTCGAACCCCAACTGCCGGCAGCCCTCAAGATGCTTTTCCGTGGTTTCCCATTTTCACACTAGGAAAATGCTAGGGCTGTATCTTAATAAAGGCCAAGGCCGCTTAGTTCCCACTCCTGGCATTTTCCTACACAATCGTCGCCATAAGACCTATCTCTGTCGGTACAACATAAAGCCAATTGTAAAATAAAGTGGAATTATCGCACTCACTCACCACCTCTTTTGGAGCATGGGACTGAAGTTACGTTCCTCCATTTCATTCTGTTGCCTAACTTCTTTCCAGGTTTTCAATTCCTCTGCAATCTCGTCTGCCACAGACGTCCTCCATTTCTTTCTTCATGTTCCATGTTTTCCAACCCCCCGTGAAATTCAGTTCAGTGCTGTCGTCCCAGCTGCACTGGAAAATAAAATTCACAGCCTCTTTCCAGTCATTTGACCGGGTCAGGAATGGAATGAATTAAGGACCATTCTAGCGGCGGGGACAGGAACTGTGCCAGCTACCGCAGCCTGTCGCACTCCTCTCCCAGCAGCACTAATGCTAAATATTCCGAATAATTAAAAGGAATGGGAGTCATTTCCTTACCGGCTCCTTAGATGAATGGTAAGCGTCACAGCCTTCGATTCAGAGGGCCTAGAGTTCGATTCCTGAATGGGTCGGTTTTGCCGCATCTGGTTATTCCATTGACTCAGGGACTGTGTGCTTGTGTTCCTCTCAATAGGTAGACATATTTTCATACATATCCGGGTTGAGTAGCTCAGAAGATAGAGCACTAGCCTTCAGAAACCACCTTGGGGGATTCGTCCCTGGCTGCGTCGGGTGGTATTTGAAGGCGTAGATTTACGTACAGGAACTTCTGTGGGACAATCTCCGGTACCTGAAATTCTCCGAAAACTATTGGTCTTCATATACAGTACATATACAGCACGTCGCACTACCAACCACCATAGATACAAAAGTGAATACATCTCTCCATAGAGGGTAGGGGTCAAGAAGGGCATCTAGCCGTAAATCAAAGACAAGACATGTGGAAACAGTTTGCACTCGTGATCTCACCAGGGTGTGGCAGAAGAAGAATCATCACAATGTAAATATAACGGAGAACTGAGCCCACGTTCTTCCAGGTGAATCAAGCTCGTCTTTACCACCTCTGTTTGCCAGCCGTCAAATACAGGTTTGTTTAAGTAATGAGGTAGTGTACTTTCGCAAAACACTGGTTGTTGAATACATATCGTCGCTGCGCGTGCAAAGCCTCGTATCCCATAATGCTCTTCCTATCCGTTATTTCCCCTAAGACTGGTCACGCCTCCCACGCTACGCATTCCATCAGAACAATTTTCGTTGTGTTCATTTTCCTACGCTAATGCGTAAAGGAAACTGACCTGTAAATACATTATACTCGAGAAGTGCGCAAATGAATCATGCAAACATACGTTCCTACAGTACGCTACGAACAGGTTCATTTTCCTTTATGCATATAGGCCAACATAGGAAAATGACCACAAGGAAAACTGTTCTGATGGACTGCATATCCGTATGTGGCTGGGAGGCGTGACCAGTCTTAAAGGACATAATGGATAGGAGACCATTGTGGGATACGAGATTTTGCTCGCGCAATGATTGTATGAAGATCTATGCTACACCACTTTTAAATTAATATTTTCTGCAAATTGTTTATGAATTCCCATGTGTCCGATTGTAATTATTGTTACACTACTCGCAAGTAACTTTTAACTGCCATGTATGTTTTATTTGTTGTTTTCATGTAAAGTACTTCTCCTTGATTCGTTATCACGAACTTGCTTGTTTTCATGTAATTTCTGCCGGGCCTAAATTGGCAGATTCGATCCTGGTTCAGTCCGGTGTTATTTGAAGGTGCTGAAATACACCAGTCCCTTGTCAGTAGACGGGCACGTAAAGTAACTCCTTCGGGACAAAATTTCGGCACATAGGCGTCTCCGAAAATAATAAAAGTAGTTAGTGGTAAGTAAAATTATTATTATTATTATTATTATTATTATTATTATTATTATTATTATTATTATTATTCGACATGATACCATACAGGCTTTAGGGCTTACGCCGTGTCATGAACTTTTTTTTTTGCTAGTTGATTTAAGTCGCACCGACACAGATAGGTCTTATGGCGACGATGGGACGGGAAAGAGTTAGGAGTTGGAAGGAAGCGGCCGTGGCCTTAATTGAGGTACAGCCCCAGCATTTGCCTGGTGTGAAAATGGGAAACCACGGAAAACCATTTTCAGGGCTGCCGACAGTGGGGTTCGAACCTACTATCTCCCGAAAGCTGGATACTGGCCGCACTTAAGCGACTGCAGCTATCGAGCTCGGTGTCATGAAAATAAGGTGAAATTTGTTTAAGTAGCCTTTCTCATGGGCAGTCGAGATGTTTTTTCTTCTGATGACACAAAGCACAGTTCTCTGCGAAACGTAAAGAATTTCACTTTATTCTCTTGACACGGCATAAGCACAAAAGCCTATACACTATCATGCCTATAAGTACGGGCCGTGAAAGCATCGATGGCAATAGTAGTAGTATTATTATTATTATTATTATTATTATTATTATTATTATTATTATTATTATTATTATTATTATTATTATTCTGATATCTTGTTTTAACAACTATTTCCTTTACCTGCTATACTACTGTAAGCAGACATTACCACCGCCGCATCTTCCACCTGCATTGGGTTTGTTAATCACTGAGTTCGTGTAGAGGAGCAAAGATATAGCCCCTGCACTTAGGTGTAGGGAGGCAGGCCTCTGCATAGAAATCTAGAAATTAGAATTAAACTGTGTTAACCAGACGAGAAGCTAATTACAATCAGTAGACCACTGTTGTACCAAGATGGTGCCAGATCTCATTTGTCTTTGAGCACAGAGGGGACTGGTTTCTATTCGGCAAAGCTTTAAACACTGTATTGGAGTATTAGTGTAATGAACCGAGTTTTACACTTTTGGCGGCTGAAAATATTGTTAACATTCAGGTGAAGCTGTAACGTGTAATAATCATAAAATTGTTAGAAAATAATTATCTTCATAATAGAGTTCCAAACAGACAGTAAGCAGATTGAGGATACAGAAATAGAAAAGGGGGCATACTGCAACCTTACCACTACTCTGATCTATCTTCTGATCAATCATGTCCTTAAGGTTTTCACTCTCTTCCTTCCGTTCCTTCCTATTGTTTTCATTACTCTGTCCTATCATATTTTTAACGTCCTCTTTCATGTCCTCTATCAGAGCCCTCATGGCTTCTACATCCATTTTACACAATATTTCATAAAAGTGAGCTCCCCTTAACTCGAACCTCGGATTAGGAACAATCAACTTGAAAATGAAATCAGTTCAGGGTTACCTTAATCCAACTTTTTTTTCACAACAATCTGACTTGAATTAAATATATAGCCTGAATACAGCTACCTCAAAATTGTCTAACATTGTATTTTATCAAGGGTACCTTTCATCACAAAATGTTCAAATAGGTAGCCTATAATTATTATTATTATTATTTGTATGAATTTAGGAAAGATCGGCTTGTGCCGGTAACATAATGGGCTGACTCGGCCTAAGCAAGGAGTCACCCTCTTGATTATGAAACTACAGATACATATATGTACATATATTTACAACAGAAATAATTACAACATATACATTTATACAATAAATACAAACAACTTCAGACTTCTTATGTCCCCGTTTTGGGAATCTGTTCTTCAGTATTACTGGAACTGCGGCCTGGAACTTCATGCTGTTTGGCGTGAGTCAGAGGAAAAGTCGTTCCTAGGAACTTTCTCACAATGTGGCAAGTGCTCAGGAGGGTGGCTTTCTGTAATTCTACGTATGTGTGATGATGCAGGTTTAATGCGGCCAGAGAGCTGTGCAAGCATTTTAGGAATAACACCGGTACATGATATTATTATTATTATTATTATTATTATTATTATTATTATTATTATTATTATTATTATTATTATTAAAATTTTGAAAAGTTTGTAAAATACAATTATCGCGAGTTAAATACTAACACAAGTGGTATATGCCAATAAACTAGTCTATCCTTCCAGTGTTGAGGCAGATGCACCTAATACAATGGGTAATACCGTCCCAAAACTTTCCACATTAATCCTAACTTACTGCCATTTCATAACAAACTCTAAAGGCCTGAGGTCACCTTTACCTACAGCGAAAGACTAACACAAATTTAATAAATGATTCACTATAAGTAATGAGGCCTGTTACGACCAGTTCTTCCTGACAAGTACCCATGAATACGACTACCTGAAGGGTATCGATATTCATTTTTTCTCAGATTTGGGAAAATCATTTTATTGTTTCCCAGGATTTAATTAAATCCCTACTTGATTTTGGGTACGTCATTTACTATGAATGACTGTCATGGTTATCGTCACCATGATTATAACCTCGACTATGTTTTCATTTTGCCTCACAAATAACATTAATTTTAATCTGTCATTCACTTCACATACTGGTCCAATTATCAGCATCCTATAACATGAACAACCATAGTGTTCCCTCATATAATAATTGGTCAGTCCTATATTTCTAAATATGGCATTACCATGCCTTGCGCCCATTTTCGCAAAAGTCAACATTTGAAGTTATCTATCAAAAACGCTGAAACATTCTGAAAATGCTGAAAAATTCCAAAAATGCTAAAATGCCGAAAATATGTACATTGCAAATGCTCAAAAATGTCGAAAATGCCCCACGTTGGGCGCCAAATGCAACCTAATGCAACATTCCGTAATCTGTACAAGGGAGCCTAACAAAAGTTTTCACTGCCTAAAATAATTAAATAAATATGTACATGACCAATACGGTCACAATACAAGGCTGCTGTAGCACAAACGGCAAGGGAGCACGAGGAACAACTGTTGTGCAAAGATGATAAAACGCGAATATCTAGGTAAAATAACGAAGTCAGAGCAAAAGGAAGGCGTATTAAAATTTGTTCCTAATAAGAGCTGAAGTATTAAGGAAACTACGTAGAATTAACAAAGAGAGTGAAAATAAATTCGTTTCTAAAACAATTATGAAAAGATTTTGGAAATAAACTGGAAAGGTTAAGAGTAAAGGTACTGTTCAACAAGCAATGGAACAGGAAGAAATATGGCAAATATAGAGGTATTGTAACAGTAAATGTGGTACTTCGGTAGACATGAGGCGCAGGGCGTGTACCATTCGTTGAAGTGCGTACAGAGGGAGAGGGTTTGTTTAGAAATAAATCTTAAAATTTTTCCTCTGAGTTTATTAGTAAATTCAAAGCCATGTCACCTCTGTACAGCACATACAGTAGAAAATGTTCCTCGTCCTAGGGCTGGCAATGTCCTTGGATTCCGGCAGCTCCTCCTTTTCTCATACCAGTGAACCACCATTCCTCCCCCGATGGAAGTTCTAGAAGATCCATTCGACGTCTTGAAGATCCATACGGTGCTGATGAAGGGCGATGAGGTTGTCCTCGTGAATGATGAACGTGAATGAACATCGTTAAGCCTTGGGGCGAGTTAATGCAAAGACTGCTTCTACACAGATGAGAGGAAAGTTTATCAATGGCTTTGACAAGGTTCAAACACAAAAAAAATGTATTTTTGAAAGTTTATCACACGGTGAAATGTCACTAAATTTTGTCCCGTGTTAAATGAAAAGAAGGCCACAAACCTCGAATGAGCATGTAAGTTTAATATTCATAAAAATAAAAGTCCACACGAAATTTATTGTCGAATTTTAACAGAGTCACTTGAAGTTTGTGGCACTTGGCATAATGTAAAGTAATGCCGCACGAATTAGTTCTTTGAAGCACTGTTCAACGTAATTTAATTGGATTCGAAAATAAAGATGTTTCACTCGTGAATTCGAACTCATTCACGTATTGATAATAGCATGAAATCAAAAGACGAAATTAATCGAGTATTGACAGTCCTCGGTTCGACTGTTCGTAAAACTGAATGTTCGTAGAATTGAAAGGTGCTGTTTAGTAGAATTGAAATCCATAGTTCACACATGCACAGTTTACAGTTCATGACCAACAAATATTTACACATTCCATGAAATGGCAAATTATTGACGTAGTCATGCTTGCAATCGAGTAAATCTGGATTAAAACACAGTCTCATAAACTTGAAGTATTTAGTACTCTGCAAGGAGCGAATTGTTCTAAGTCCTGTCCATAACATGAAACTTCAAATTACGAGCACTCGAAAACATTCGCAAGTCTTAGACACTCGTGTAGAATAACAGTCACTTCATAATGTTCAGACGAAGCACAATTTATATCACGTCCCGTCGGAGTAAAAGTTTGTCACTTACAGTATAAAGAAATCCGTACAAGTCCATATTCGACGCGATTGGGTTAAAGTCCACGGACTCGAAGATTGATAGCCGCTTCACGCTAGATCACGGTCCTCGCGAACCGACTGTATGAACTCCACTGCCTAGCGTGCACATACACACTCAGGCCACACACTGCCCTGCTGAGCGAAGCAGTACTGTATTTATATCTGATCTGGGCCTTCACATCTCGTTCCATAACTTCATCGCCTCATGCCAGATTTACGTGAGACTCGGCAGGAACATAGATAAGGGATCGGGTTACATGGTGATGTTGTTAAATTTGTTTAATTATTATTGTGGGGAAAGTTATTATCCATAGAAACTCGCAGAACATTCCACATCAGTCTAGGCTCTGTATCGCGGCGAGGCATGCTGTGACGTCACCCGCTCTCTACGTCACACGCACACAGCTGTTGCTCGCCGTCCGGTCAGTCTTTCGTAGCCGGTCCGGAGCGTAACGCGTAAGTTTTTAAAATTTCTATTACGGAGACTTAGTTTTGTACCGCTGTTACCGGTACAGTATATAGAGGCAAGGTGTTCACAGGAACTTTAGAAAAGAGGGAATGGTCTATTGTACTGAGTAAATTGGATGTACAGTAAACAAACGAGGTTTTAGACCATAGATTGTGTGTCAGGAACGCACTTTCCGTATGAATCAAGTAACTAAAAAGTGCTATGACAGGAATGCAGACATAACTATGCTGATACTTTGTATTTCTAAAGAAGGCATATGGCAGAGTATCAAGGGATATGTTGGCTATACTGAGACATTGTGTCATGAGGGGTATGCTCCTAAAGACAACCAAAGGCATTTATATTGAAAATAGGGCAGCAGTGAGAACTGAAGTTTGAATGAATTCTTGATTCAAAGCAGTTACATGGAATGAGTAAACCTATAATGACACATCATTACTGTTCATGCAAGGAGGCCACTCGTAATGAGTAGAACGATTTTTAAGTTAAGAGACGGTGAACTAAACAAGGCTAGAGAAATAGTTGAAAACGGAGGATTAAGGAGGCGCCTTGTATAGTCACAGAAGGCAGTAGACTGAACGCCCAAAACATAACACTCCAATGTTATTGGTTTTCACGTCACACCAATTACTTATACGGTTTTCGTAGACGACGAGGTACCGGAATTTATTCCCGCAGGGAATCTTTTACGTGCCAGTAAATCTACCGACATGAGGGTGACGTATTTGAGCACCTTCAAATACCACGGAACTGAGGCAGAATCGAACCTGCCAAGTTGGGTTAAGAATGTCAGCACAAAAATTGACACGTTGCGCGGAAATGGACCCAAAGTAGGCAATGGAAATTTTAGAGCAGAACTTAACAAAAGTGCCTGGGATGTAAAACTTGAATTCCTATGTTATGACTTCTTGCACCGGGTGAGTTGGCTGTGCGGTTGGGGCCGCGCAGCTGTGAGCTTGCATCCAGGAGATAGTAGGTTCAATCCCCACTGTTGACGGCCCTGAAAATGGTTTTCCGTGATTTCCCATTTTCACAACACGCAAATGCTGTGGTTGTATGACAATGCCACGGCTACTTCCTTCCCACTCCTGGCCCTTTAATACCCCATCGTCGCCATAAGACCTATTTGTGCCGGTGCGACGTAAAGCCAATTGCAAATGACTTCTTGTGCTACCTATGAGTCTTATTAACAAATATTAACGCGTATGTTCCACTCGATGTCATGAAAATTTTTCACAATTGATAAGAAAATTCGTGAAAGCTGTAATTGAGATTTTCTGAAAGTACAGTTTTCTTAACAGCTACAGTCAATATCTTCTCTAGTTTAAAAAACTGTTCAGTATATTATGGCAATTTTAGAACCACAAATATCTCACATATGAAAAATACGACTTTTGGTACCATTGTATTTGTAAAATAATAGCAGAACTTTTTTCTCAGCTTCCTACATTTTTATTTTTACTTCCAGTGTTTGTTTTCATAGTCTTCTGATATTTTCCATCTAATATGGGTTATAATTTGTGCCAGCTATGCAATTTGTAAACAAACCTTGCCACCGGATTATAATGTGCTTGAATAATAATAATAATAATAATAATAATAATAATAAGGGAAGGGTCCATCTTGCCCATTACGGGCCTTGGGCCGTCAATAGCGTCAGTTGTTCATTACGATTGTGTACAGGTATATTCCTGTGTCACGACTTCCAGAGTGCATTACAGCATTTCATTTTCTTAACCAGGTTCACTACCTCTCGTATTGTCCTGAATAAAACCCACGATTCTGAGTGAATCTCGTTCCAGTTCTCAGGCTAGGTTTGAGAACCTTTGATTAGACGGAAATTCAGTCTGAGCGAGATTTTCTCCTCCGACGTTTCCAGGCTTACTTTGTTTTTGAAAAGTCTGGGGTATATGCTTCAGTCTCTGCAGCAAGGTATTATAACTGTACACACCAATCCAGACAGAACGTTGCTGCACACCTACCAATCATCACTCTTGACCGAGACCGGAAATTTTACCATATCACCGGTTAGCAGTTAGCTACGCTAATCACTTTGCTGTGGTGACCAATCCAGCAATAGCGTCGATGAGAGGAATTACTGAGGTCTCAATCAGAGCTGTGATATAATTTCAACGGTGGATCAACCAGCACTAAGAGAAATTAACTGATAATTACAGAGCACCATGGTTCATAATTTAGAAACATACATAAAATTAGTAATGCCGTGACAGGCATAGAATTTTATTTTAATAATATTATATATTTTACGTCCCTCCAATTGATGCAGATTTTAAGGAATACATGGATGTTATTCTATATTTCTGCGTTCTGTGTTTTAGACCGCGAATATCATGTTTCATTCTTCCCATTTTCTTGTTAGATCTTGTCAGATCTATCGTCTATTTCGATTGGATCACCCCGAGCCTCACAAATACATAGCACATCTGCAATGTCTGATGAATGTCTCGTAGGCCTACCTATGTTCAGCATTACAACAAAGTCAAGCTTGTTCCTCCTAACAGGTACCATTATTTACTAATTTACTTTCTCTAGGTAACCAAGTACTTTTTTTAACATTTCCTTTCCAGCAGCAAATTCCATGTCTTCATCAATCATCACTGCTGAATACGTATCAAATTTATTACCCTATTGTGCATCTATATAGTCGTATGCTATATAGGGCTCCTAGGATAATTCACATCATATATCCGTACTTTATTAATTTATTATTTCAGTTTGATCTATAATTCAACTTCTTCATCTTCATTTGCCTCTGCTCTACGGACATAAACACATAAATTGAGGAATTTTCCACTAAGGCCCAGTAAGCATATTCTGTGTTTAGTGCAAGGAAGTTAATCGTATCCGGCTTCGACCTTTGTTGAAGGAAACCAGCACCATTATTACCTGTATCTCTTCAACTGAACATCAAATTATGGTTCCGTCACTATCATTCCTTGACGTTTCCGTCGTATGCGTTGAAATTATGCTATTTTCTCACCATAATCGTCCACTTCTAATTATTTTCATTTTTCTTCTTCCCAAGGATCCAACCAATTTATCTGAGCACAGTAACCTTTTCGTGAGAGTTAGCTCTTCCGATACAGGACAATTAGACGAACACCAACCCTCTAGTCTTGAGGATCAGGGCCGCTTCTGCCAAAATTATCATACCTAAACTGAGAAAGACCAGTTTTATGCACCACACCTTTGTCTTCACGGTTGTCAGGATTGCAAAACTGAGTAGCTTAGACGGTAGAACGCTTGCCTACTGAGCTCAAGTTGGCGGATTATATCACAGCTCATTCCGGTGATATTTGAAGGAGATCAATACATCAGCCTGCTGTCATAACATTTACCAACAGATAAAGGAACTCCTGCGAGACAAAATTGCGGCACTTTGGCGTCTTCGAAACCCGTAAAAGTAGTGAGGGGCGTTAGAAGCAATAACATTATTATTAGGATAAATATCCTCAAGTATCACTGGTTTCTAGCTGAAACATGTCTTAAGGTTTAAACGGTTACATTTACTCGACGTCAGTGTATTAATTCACGATATTTTTTCCAAACATTCACTCTCCTTCTCTATCCGCGCCTTGGACTGGCTCCACCAGAAAACGCGGTATCCACTGGAGACGGAGTCCCACTTATTTTTGGCAGAAAACTCCTTGGAAACAATCGGCGATCAAGTGTAATTGGATGCGACGCTATCAGCAGTATTATCGGCACACTTTATCTTGGTGCATTTACACCCTAGTGCTGAATCGGTCGACCTCGGCAATCTTCGAGATTCTACTGGCAACCTTTGAAACACAAACTATGAATGGCTTAAGCATCGTTGTGCGACATCTGGCGTACACTTTACGTACTAGTACTGTTGTTGTTTACACAGCAAAGCCAAACTATAGAATTCATGCTAGGAACAAGATTCGCATCGAGAAATGTTATATAATGTTATATAATGTGTATGTGACACAGTTATTTGCTTAAGATAATAATAGATAATAGAAAATTCATATCGATCGATCATATTCTCGATTCAATTCAGATTTCATTTTCGTTCAGTTGACAGCACTACCGGAAAACAGGACAGCTCCCTCCTTACTCCTCACCCCCGTATACAAATGCACCAAGATAAAGTGTGCCGATAATAATAATCATAACCACAATAATAATAATTCTTATTATTAATATTTCTCTTCTTCTTCTTCTTCTTCTTCTGCTTATTATTATTATTATTATTATTATTATTATTATTAAATGTTAACGCTCACTCTAATTGTTAATGAATCTTAATGGAATTTCGTCCTTCAGAGCTTCGTTAAAGTAGTGGAAGTCAAACAACATGGATCTAATCTATCATATTGGAAAGAGAAAATCAATGACAAATCAATTTCACCAATAAGGTCGCCTCAAAATTTTTAACCCTTTACTCGTGAAAATCATCTTTCATTATTAACTTTCAAATAGATCCAACTGTAACTATCGATGAATGAATCCGATTTATATCACATTCCTTTTCCTAAAAATGTCCTAGGTGGCAAGTTCCGTGGATGATGGTACACGAGTATAAATAAGAACATAGACTCGATGAACTTCACAGGAAAAATATACAATATCAGGAACTTTTTGCCGAAGATGTGTGTACTATATTCTCTAGAGGAGGTAAATATTGAGTAGGTGAGCAGTAAGGCAGAAAGAGTGGAATAATCTTTCAATATCTCCACAGATATTATCAGGACAATGATGCTAATTTCTTCATAATAGTAAATGAAAACGAATCTGTTTGATGAAGTTTGATTGAAAATAAGTGCTCATCCCAGTGGTTTAGAATCGAAGGTTTGATGAACATGAAAGTAAAGCCATATTCATACAGGCAATGGAAACATGTGCGTGAGTGGGAGCTAGAAGCTTTCAATTTCCGTAACCTGAGTACTACATTTGAAAGAGTGGTTATTCCTTTCCTCGAGGAATTAACGCCTTTCTCTTTTTTGTTGTGGACTGAAAAAGCCCAAGGCTATGAGCCTCTCCAGCAGTGCGTTCGATTTATAAATTTCTCGGCTTTGTGATGAATGAACTCGTGATTATAAGTAAGGATATACCCAAATACTAGTCAAATAACACTTTTCTTTGTGTAACCCATATTAGAAAACAATCTTTTTACTTTACTAGATAGCATCTAAAATTTCTAACTTCTCTAGGACGTAGTAGCATTTTACCGTTCAAAAAAATGAAATGTCGTATGGCTTTAGTGCCGGGAAATCCCAGGACTGGTTCGGCTCGCCAGGTGCAGGTCTTCCTATTTGACAACCGTAGGTGACCTGCGCGTCGTGATGAGGATGAAATGATGATGAAGACAACACATACACCCAGCCCCCGTGCCACTGGAATTAACCAATTAAGGTTAAAATCTCCGACCCGCCCGGGAATCGAACCCGGGACCCTCTGAACCGAAGGCCAGTACGCTAACCGTTCAGCCAACGAGTCGGACACCGCTCGATGAAATTGATAAATGCTAACATGATATGTACAGTTCACTTGCACCCCTAACACCGTTCAGCTACAGCCAGTGCCTGATCCCGACTGACAATGGAGAGGAGCTCTTGGTCTCTGAAACTTTTTTTTTCAAAATCTTCCTCCACTTGGAGGCTGCCAGAGACAAAGAATACACAAACCATTTCATTCGAAAATAAAAATAAGTAATTTATATCTCAGTATGGCGAGTATAAGTGGTGTCTGAGTATCAAAAGAGAACCCCTGAGCGCTTTCAGCCCCCAGTCGATGAACTCCTTGGTACTGATGTTAAAGGTCTTCATCAGTCCTATCAGGGAATGTCCCTCTCCGACCGATCATGAGACCCCTCACTTCTCTGTCGTCCAGTTAGTATTTATTCTTATAATACGGCACTTAATATTGTGACCACAAGGTACAATTGACGACGAAGTTTGGAGTTTTATTCATTAGTGTGAATTTCCTTAATACGTAATAGTGTGTTCCAACCAAGCGGAGTGGCCACGCATGTTGACGCGCTAAAGCTGTGGAGCCAAGCTCTGGATTCGGGAGACGAGTGAATCGAGACCCACCGTCGGCTGTCCAGAGAATGGATTTCTGTGATTTCACATTTTCACTTCCAGGCCAGTGCCTGGGCGGCTTATGATCGTAGGCCAGAGCCGATTCCGCCCTCCTCCTTACTCAGTTTCATTCAGGATCATTTATTTAGTCTTCACTAGCTCATCAACTGAGGTTACGGTCAGAAAGGGCATCTGGTCGTAAAAACGTGCCATATAATTTCATCTCATATCATACACGACCCCGTGTCAGGAAACGGGAATAATGGGTAGACATACAGCGTGTTCCAGATACTCACTTTGGAAAAACCACATAAAATTATTTTCCCCCCGAAGTTTACGGTCCGCCGCTGTGGTGTAGTGGTTAGCGTGATTAGCTGCCACCCCCCGGAACCCCGGGTTCGATTCCCGGCTCTGCCACGAAATTTGAAAAGTGGAACGAGGGCTGGAACGGGGTCCACTCAGCCTCGGGAGGTCAACTGAGTAGAGGTGAGTTCGATTCCCGCCTCAGCCATTATCGAAGTGTTTTTCCGTGGTTTCCCACTTCTCCTCCAGGAAAATTCCGGGGTGTACCTCACTTAAGGCCACGGCCACTTCCTTGCCTCTTACTTGTCGGTCCCTTCCAATCTTCCATTGCCTACACAAGGCCCCTCTTCAGCATAGCAGGTGAGGCCACCTGGGCGAGGTACTGGTCACCCTACCCAGTTGTATCCCCGGACGCAATATCTCACGCTCCAGGACACTGCCCTTCAGGTGGTAGAGGTGGGATCCCTTGTTGATTCCGAGGGAAAAAACAACCCTATAGGGTAAACCGATTAACGAAGTTTGCGTTAAACATTTTCTTCAGTAAGTGAACCTATTACACTAGCTGTATCAAGCAGCGTAGCTTGGTTGTATGTAAAGAGATAATCATTTTTTTTTTACAAGTTCCTCTACATCGCACCGACACAGATAGGTTTTATGGCGACGATGGGATAGGGAATGGCTAGGAGTGAGAATGAAGCGACCGTGGCCTTAATTAAGGTACAGCTCCAGCATTCGCCTGGTGCGAAAATGGGAAATCACGGAAAAACATGTTCAGGGCTGCCACAGTGGGGTCCGAACCCACTATCTCCCGAACACTGAATACTGGCCGCCCTTTAGCGACTGTAGCTATCCAACTAATAATAATAATAATAATAATAATAATAATAATAATAATATGAATAATAATTGCTTTACGTATCACTAACTACGTTCTACGTTTTTACGGTTTTCGGAGACGCCGAGCTGCCAGAATTAAGTCCTGCGGGAGTTCATTTACGTGCCAGTAAATCTACAGACACGAGGCTGACGTATTTGAGCACCTTCAAATACCACCAGACTGAGCCAGGACAGAACCTGGCAAGTTGGGGTCAGAAGGCCAGCGCCTCAACAGTCAGAGCCACTCCGCCCGGCTAGAGATGACCTGTTATGAGATAAATTAAACTGGGAAAACTCGAATGTATGAAATTTCATGGAAGTGAAATGCTGGACTTTCCTCAGACAGCTGCCACTAGTACTTAAAATGTAATCAAGGTGCTTCCATGTATTCACTTCCAGTTCACGACTCAAAGGGCCCTTCGACATGAAGAGGGAGTGCCTGTGAAGTCTACAAATCACCAATATCAACCGGATTCTGAACCTTTCAGAGCGGCTACCAGTTATTGCTTCGTCATGTGACCGAACGGACAACAAACAGCACACAGCTTCATAGGTAACATCTGAACAGAGAAAATTGGAAATACATATACATCTACCTAAACGGCTGGAAAAACTTCTCACTGCAGTCTAGCGTATTAGACAACATAACAATTTTAATCGATATGTATAATGCTTACGTACATAATAGACTGTTATACCTCTGTGAATTAACTGTGCGCATCCTCAAACAACTGTATGCAACTAGATCCCTGACCTTATTGAGGTTCTAAACCTCTCATCTTTAAACCATTAAAAATGATTCTACTCGTAGTCGTTTAGGAATCTTTCTGCTTTTCTCACCCACCGAGATTAGTCCATTATTCATTTAGGTAACTGATCCTCATCCATTCGTCTCACACGACCCCACCATCAGAGCCTATTTTACACCAATCGAGTTCATTCCTAATTTACTTCATATCTCCTCTTGCCATTGTGTCACATTCTTTGCACCAGCAATCATTCTTGTTTATTATTACTATAATTTTCAGCTTACGAATAAGATATATGCGTCCACGTGGTTTTCACTCATACACATCAAATTCAATCTAAAACACAATCATGTTATTTCTTGTCATCCGAGAACACGCTTCTTTCTTACGGAATGCCGTTGAGCACCACCATCACTCGATTTCACTAACTATACTACTTTCTTAAGATAATATACAAGCAGGCCTAAGTAGTTGAAATGATCTATCTGCTTCAGTACCTGACATTCAATCCTATCAGGTTTCTTACTATGGTACCTGTAAAACCTTCAGTCTTTGAAATGCTAACCTTCATATCATACTCGCTTTACCTCTTTTCAAGTTCCTTCCAAGATGTTAGATTTCAAGCTTTCAGCAAGTTGTCGGTCTAGGCCAAGCTGTTTACTACAATTCCATCCAACTAAAATCAACCCTGCCATTTTATATTTTTATGTAAAGGATCCATGAAAACAATGGCCCCTAGCGTTGAACGATTACATCCTTGTCTAAACCCTGTAATTAATTTGAACCGAGAACTCCTTGTACCAGCAGTTCTCACAGAGGCCTGATTATTATGAACGGCTTTGATTCCCTGCAATAACTTACCCTTACTCCCAAAATCCATCAGTAGCGTCAACATATTTACCCTTCATATGACTTATCTAAACGTGCGGAGCATGAGCATAACTGTCTACTCCTTTCATAGCATTTTACAAATACCCGATACTCTGTGACAAGAAACTGAACTGGTGTCCTTCTAAGTTACTTTCCGCGATCGTTCGAACCCTATGCTGTAAGAGGCATATGAATAAATTGTCCGGTACAAATCAAAATAATCATAGTTCTTGTAGCCTTTTCTACTCCTTACTGAAGGATTTTCGGAATTACTGTCTTCGTACAATTAGACTGCACCTTACTTAAAATCTATATTCATCCTATTACTGTGTGATGTCATGTCATCCCAACCTTCCGTCAATATTTCACCATTTTGGGACGAATTTCACGTATTCGTGCAACTTTAAGACACTGTAATTTATTTAGCATACTCCTACTTCAGATTTATTTCCTATTCCTGCCCTGAATTCGCCCTTGACCACCATCCTTAATGCCTATCTAGACCATTCTCTCAACGGATACCTTATAAGGTTGTCTTACTCACTATCATCCCCTCCTTTACATAGTGAAAACATTAAGAGTATTCCAGTGCTTTTTCCTGAAACCGGTAGTTCTATCCACATCACTCTTTCATTTACATGCTGAACAGACCACAATTTGCATCCCAGTATTTTCCAAATAAACAATCCCTCCCCCCGATCTGCTCTTCCCTATTTAACACATGTTAAATCACATAATTTTCCACCTCTTCCTCACTATCTCACCTTACCCGAACACATCTAGGCGCACACTCCTTTTTTTTTTTTTTTTTTTTTGCTTCCATTACCCCAATTGATATTTCAATTTGGTTTCGTTCGCGAGTTGTTTCCAAGGAGACCGTAGCCTGTGAAATGGCAGTCGGAGACCGTCACATCCACGCGCCAAGAATTTCTTTACACATTGTGAGCGTATTCGGTATATCTCTGTGAGCAAGGAGTTAGGCCTTATTTACACATAGTACCAGTGAGAATTTTTCACTCTAAAGGTATCGGGACCATAGGTGAACTGATTAGTCCTAGCCATCTGAGCACAGGTAGTGTCGCGAGATGCCCACTTCTCTTCCATAGCAACTGATACTTCTACTCTCAGTATTACTCATTAGGCCATTTAGCCATTGCCCATTGTTCACAAACTAGGACGCTTCAGCACAAACCTACATGCCACGGAAGTGAAGGAATAATAATAATAATAATAATAATAATAATAATAATAATAATAATAATAATAATAATAATAATAATAATAATAATAATAATAATAATAATCATCATCATCATCATCATCATAAAATTAATGTATCATATAGGAATTAATCTCAACCAAACCAAACCCCATGGCACTACAGCCCTTGAAGGGCCTTGGCCTACCAAGCGACCGCTGCTCAGCCCGAAGGCCTGCAGATTACGAGGTGTCGTGTGGTCAGCACGACGAATTCTCTCGGCCGTTATTCTTGGTTTTCTAGACCGGGGCGGCTATCTCACCGTCATATAGCTCCTCAATTCTAATCACGTAGGCTGAGTGGACCTCGAACCAGCCCTCAGGTCCAGGTGAAAATCCCTGACCTGGCCGGGAATCGAACCCGGGGCCTCCGGGTAAGAGGAAGGCACCCTACCCCTACAGCACGGGGCCGGCAATTAATCTCAACAGTTATTTAAAATTCAACGCCGTATTTATTTTACGTGTGTTGAGCTGTTTGTTAGCAACCTCAGCATGTATTGGGTATTTTTATGAGGGAGTATATCACAGCCGATTTTGAAAGGTAAGTCTGACGCCGCCATTTTCTCTTCTGGAGCTTGGGGAACATAAATTACTACGTCACTACCATGCTTATATTACAAAAGACGGATGGCGTTAGTAGAAGCATCGCCGCTAGAGGCGGAAAATGTGTTTCCGTTTGATTTGCACCGACCTCTAAATATGATATTTTACACGCAATTTAACATTTATTTAGTAAAACAGTGTAAAATGAAATGTTTTAAGTATTCCTCTATTCCTTTTCTTCTTCCGTCGGCTTGTACAGACATATTCTCTGACAGATTGAAATGCACTGCAAAATTTTAAACTTTTACAAATACCGGGCGAGTTCGCCATTTGGTTAGAGGCGCGTAGCTGCAAGCTTGCGTCAGGGAGATAGTGCGTTCGAACCCCACTGTCGGCAGCACCGAGGATGGTTTTCCGGGGTTTCCCATTTTTACACCATGTAAGTGCTGGGGCTCTACCTCAATTAAGACCACGGCAGCTTCCTTCTCACTCCTAGGCCTTCCCTATCCCATCGTCGCCGTAAGACCTATCTGTGTCGGTGTGACGTAAAGCAAAATTGGAAGCTTTTACAAATACGTTTAGAAAGAAGTAAATAAGTTGCTGCATGATATCTGTAGACGTCTAAAATGATAGTCAGAACAACGCAGCGCGAGAGGTGAAATATAGAAAGAAGTTGGGAAGCAGTAGATACTGTAAGATCTGATTGACTGAATCCTTCAAACGCATCGAAGCCCCACGGACGTACAAAATGGACAGCGTCTCCTGCCTTCTGTACCAAGGATAAAAGAATACAAACAAAAGTTTTGTCGCGTTGATGGCTAGAATGACTTCTCCACAGCATATTATGAGAATAATAAAGCAACATTAAGACCCATCCGAAAACAGAAGTTGCGATATAGTGATTCTGCGTGTGAAATGTGTTCATATCAACATTTTTATTGGTGGCCATTTTATAAGACTGTCCTCTAAAATGGCCTATTGTGTCCTATTAAACGAGAATTACGAAGAAACAGGAGAATTTGACCCTTGATATGTTGACATATATATCTTCGCTCTTTATTTGTGTACATGGCCCAGCTCAGGCCAATGTGAGAGGATATAAGCCGGTACTGGTCGGTCTTGAGGGTTGTACAGAATTCCTTGCTTGAAATTGATGTTTCTGGCCACTAGTTTTTAATGATAGTGAGTGTACATTAAACAGCACAGAGACTACCTTCTATATAAATATGATATTTTTTACATCGTTATGGCATCATTGGACTATGTTTATTTAGTCTAGGTTTCCAACCATGTGTACACAGCTTGACGACTTATGTTACTTTTCCCACCTTGTTATCCACTTCTTCATTTTTCCTGACCTTTCATGTTCCTTCCATTTTAATGGGTCTCATATTCTTCATTCAAGTTTCTACACTTCTAGTTTTGATGATTTATTTCTCAGGCTCTGTGTTTCTGACGCATATAAAACTCCTGGTCTTACAAGTGTCTGGTAGCGTCGGATCTTACCTCTCCATGATAGTGCTCTCTTGTCGTATGTCTCAAGAGTCTTTATGTAAGCTGACTTCATTTTAATTAATTTCTCCTCCAAACCTTGTTTCTCATTATTTCTCATATCTAGCCAACTCTCCTATATGTTTAAAAGATTCGATCTTTTGAACATCGCCTGTGTTGTTTTTAACTTAGGTAGACTATCCTTACTTGCCATACATATATGCCATATATATATTTTCAACTGAGACCTATTTTGCTTGCTTGATGATAAAGTTCCTCAAAACTGTTTTTCAGCTGCTTCAGCCGACGGTGCTAGGATTGCATGATCGTCAGCAAAAGCCCGGCAATCTATATGAAATCTCATTTTACATACCCTGAAATTGTGCCCCATTCTTATTCTTTAAGAGAGCAATGTTCCGGCGCTCTTCATATTTGCATGGGGGTTGAGAATCTGGTTTGACGGTCATAGTTAGCGGTTCACAGGTCAGAAGTTTTCCAAAGAAGTTGGTAACCAGGTGGCGGTTCTCATGGTAGTTACAAACAATGTCTCTTTTATCATCCCTAAAGTGAAAGCTTCGGGCATCTTATCTATATATATAAAATAGCTTGTCCTGACTGACTGACTGACTGACTGACTGACTGATTCATCATCGCCGAGCCAAAACTACTGGACATAAAGAAATGAAATTTTGGGGATATATTCACATTATGATTTAGGTGCTCGCTAAGAGAGGATTTTTGGATATTCCTTCGGTAAGGGGGTGAAAAGGGGGGTGAAATTTTAAAATGAGTGTATCTATATCTCAAAACTTTAAACGTTTATAGATGTGAAAATTGGTATTTAGAATCTTCTTTAAAAATAAGGAAACACGTATTTTTTTGTTTTCAGAAAATCCCAAATGGAGGGGTGAAAAAGGGGGAAAATGGGTTGAATGCCCTTAATCAGGATACCGGTACTTATATATCAGAAACTGAAGATATTACAGACCTCAAAATTGGTACTTTTGATCTCTTTTAAAAATAAAGAAACACGTATTTTTTGGTTTTTGGAAAATCCAATTAATGGGAGGGTGAAAAGGGGGTGAATTTTTAAAATGAGTGTATCTATATCTCAAAACGTTTAAAGTTTATAGATGTAAAAATTGGTATTTAGAATCTCCTTTAAAAATAAAGAAACACGTATTCTTTTGTTTTCGGAAAATCGCAATAGGAGGAGTGAAAAGGGGTGAAAATGGGTTGAATGCCTTTAATGATGCTACTTATATCTCAGAAACTGAAGATATTACAGACCTGAAAATTGGTGTTTGGGATTTCCTTTAAAAATAAAGGAGCACTTATTTTTTTTTGTTTCTGGAAAATCCAATTAAGGGGGGGTGAAAAGGGGGGTAATATTTTAAAATGAGTGTATCTATATCTCAAAGCTTTTAAAGGTTATAGATGTAGAAATTGGTATTTAGAATCTCCTTTAAGAATAAAGAAACACGTATTATTTGTTTTCGGAAAATCGCAATAGGAGGAGTAAAAAGGGGTGAAAAATGGGTTGAATGCCTTTAATGAGGCTACTTATATTTCAGAACCTGAAGATATTACTGACCTGAAAATTGGTGTTTGGGATCTCCTTTAAAAATAAAGAAACACGTATTTTTTGGTTTTTGGAAAATCCAATTAATGGGGGGGTGAAAAGGGGGTGATTTTTTAAAATGAGTGTATCTATATCTCAAAACTTTTAAAGTTTATAGATGTAAAAATTGGTATTTAGAATCTCCTTTAAAAATAAAGAAACACGTATTCTTTTGTTTTCGGAAAATCGCAATAGGAGGAGTGAAAAGGGGTGAAAATGGGTTGAATGCCTTTAATGATGCTACTTATATCTCAGAAACTGAAGATATTACAGACCTGAAAATTGGCGTTTGGGATCTCCTTTAAAAATAAAGGAGCACTTATTTTTTTTGTTTCTGGAAAACCCAATTAGGGGGGGTGAAAAGGGGGGAATTTTTTAAAAGGAGTGTATCTATATCTCAAAACTTTTAAAGGTTATAGATGTAGAAATTGGTATTTAGAATCTCCTTTAAGAATAAAGAAACACGTATTTTTTGTTTTCGGAAAATCGCAATAGGAGGAGTGAAAAGGGGTGAAAAATGGGTTGAATGCCTTTAATGAGGCTACATATATTTCAGAACCGGAAGATATTACTGACCTGAAAATTGGTGTTTGGGATCTCCTTTAAAAATAAAGAAACACGTATTTTTTGTTTGTGGAAAATCCAATTAATGGGGGGGGTGAAAAGGGGGTGATTTTTTAAAATGAGTGTATCTATATCTCAAAACTTTTAAAGTTTATAGATGTAAAAATTGGTATTTAGAATCTCCTTTAAAATTAAAGAAACACGCATTCTTTTGTTTTCGGAAAATCCCAATAGGAAGGGTGTAAAAGGGTGAAAAATGGGTTGAATGCCTTTAATGAGGCTACTTATATTTCAGAACCTGAATATATTACAGACCTGAAAACTGGTATTTTGGATCTACTTTTAAAGTAAAGAAACACGTATATTTTTTCGTTTTTGGAAAATCCAAATATTGGGGGGTGAAATGGGGGGGGGGGTGAACTTTTCAAAATGAGTGCGTCTACATCTTAAAACTTTAAAATTTACAGATGTAAAAATTGGTAGTTAGAATCTCCTCTAAAAATAAAGGAACACGTATTTTTTTGTTTCCTGTAAATCCTAATAGAAGGGGTGTAAAAGGGGTGAAAAATGGGTTGAATGTCTTTAATGGGGATACATATATATCAGAAACGAAAGATATTGCAGAACTGAAGATTTGTATATGGGATCTCCTTTAAAAATAGAGAAACACTTAATTCTAAGTTTTTGGGAAATCCAATTAATGGCGGTTAAACAGGAGTGACAAATTGGGGTGAATTTTTTTGAAAGACTATATCTACAGTATATCTTGGAAACGTAAAATGTTACAGACGTAAAAAGTGGGTGTTTGGAATCTCCTGTAAATGTAAATAAACATAGGTGATTTGTTTTTGGAAACTCCACTTATGGGGAACTCAAAAGGGGTGAAATTATAAAATGAGAATTTTTACAGTATATCTAAAAAAACTTAACATGTTACAGAAGTGAAGGTATTTTTTTATCTCTATTAAACATAAAGAAACGTGTGTTTTTAGTTTTCGGAAATACCTCTTGGGTGGAGGGGGGTGGTAAATGTGACTGAAAATGGTGTTGAATTCTTTTAGTTAGGCTACTGATATCACAAAAATGAAGACGTTACAGACGTGAAATTTGATATTTGCAGTCTGCTTTAAAAGTAAAGAAACACGTATTCTGGGAAAATCCAATGAAGTAGGGGGCGGGGGAAGAATTGAAAAATTAATTGGCTTCATTGTATGAGAATACATACATCTAATAAAAACTAAAGTTGTTACAGACGTGAAAATTCGTATTTGGATCTCCTTTAAAAACAAAGAAAAGCGCGTTTTGGTGGGGAAACCATCTTGGAGGGCGGGAGTGTAAAGGAGTTGAATTCCTTTCATGAGGACACATAAATCAAAAACTGAAGAAGTTAGAGTCGTGATCATTGGTATTTAAGATGATCATTTACTATTAAAGAAACAAGTATTTTTTGCGGGAAAATTCACTTAGGGGGGGGGGGTGTATTGTGATATGAAGTGCAGAAAGTAAATTATTTTTATTGGGATACTTATATCTCAAAACTGAAGGTAATAGACGTGAACATTGGTGTTTGGAATCTCCCTTAAACATAAAGAAACAAGCATTCTTTTAATTTGGGGGGGGGTAAATAAACTTAACGGCGGTGGGGTGTAGAAGTAGGTGAGACCAATTGATTTTAGCTGTTATTAATGTACTTATAAGGATCCTCCGTTGCTCAGGCGGCAGCGCGCCAGCCTCTCACAGCTGGGTTCCGTGGTTCAAATCCCGGTCACTCCATGTGACATTCGTGCTGGACAAAACGATGGCGGGACAGGTTTTTCTACGGATACTCCTGTTTTCCCTGTCATCAGCCATTCCAGCAACACATAATAGTAATAATAATAATAATAATAATAATAATAATAATAATATTCCGGACCGTCGTCAAATGTGCGGACCGCGCTGGAAACGGCTCCTGGACGGGTAATGACTAAGAATGCAGTCCGGCCGCGGGTTCAGTGCCGCCAAGGCACCCAATATGACACCACGCCGGATCTCCTGAAGGATTATATCCATATTAAACATGATTATAGGAAAAGATGGCAAAGATTTACGGACCCATCTGACCGGGAGGAATACCTGAGCCTAGCCCGGGAAGTACGAAATCGATTGCTGGAAAGGAAGATTGAAAAATGGGAGGAAACGTGCCGTAAAATAATAGAAAACCAGTCAGATCGGGAATTTTGGTGGATTCTCGCAGAAAACGAGTCAGATCGCGAATTTCGTCGGATTATATATCTAAAACAATAAGCATTCAATTGTAAATTTCAGTATGATACCGTAGCGAAGCACGGGTATCTTGCTAGTTTATGTATATATCGCTTGAATGCATTGTAATATTCCCTTGTATTGTTGTTTTTAAGTCTTCATCGATGTTCTGAAGCTGTGTTTGTATATGCTGCGGTATTATCTTGCTTGGCAGTTGATGCTGCCTTATAAACATCTCCCACTTTTGCGCTGTTTTGACGATATTTATTTAACAACTGTTAGTCTTACGTGAGTTGATAGCACGATCATAAGTAATAAACCTCCACTTTTACATGAAATTCGATAAAAGTTTTCCTTTCAAAAATTGCACATGCATTGGTCGGGAATGATGATTACAATCTTATTATATGATGGAAATAGAGGATTTATGGACCGGTATTGTGAGGGGATGTTTGCCTAGCTGCACTTCTCTTTACAAGAAGTAATAACCACACTAAGAGTCCTGTCCTGAACAACCTGTTTGTTTAAGAAAATACTTTAGGACTGCTGCAAGTTATAAGTTCCAATTTTCAGTTTACCGATTTACGTAAGTATATTTGCCATAATTCACTTCCCGAAGTCTGTTTTTCTTCTACGTGAATTATCTGCCCTACATTTGCATCAGGCCTTTGCCAGCCGACCGTATTTCTCTCCCCGGACTGGCTTGATCACATAGGCATGGTACATGGCGCATACTCGTTCTCATTTCCTTCTAGCCCCCAGCGATCGCCACTCACGTTTCTCTAATATTCTTGTTACACTTCTTTCAGGAATGAAATCACCCTCTGTACCCTTTCCGGTTCACGAAAATGCGTTGTCCTCTGTTGATCTAATGCAGACCTTTTACATTTCAGGATTAAGAAATAAAATTAATTTCGTGCTCTCTCATTTCCTCGGATGGAGTGGCTCTTTCCAGTTACACCCCAAAAGCAAATGAGGTTCGTGTGCGTTTCAACGATGTTACACGCCTGTCAATCTTAAATCTCTGATAGGGCCAGGAACAGAACCTGGGCTGCCGATAATCAGCCGACAGCTAATGGCGCCAACCATTACACTGGGGAGATGGATATATTGCGGAACTAAGAACATCGCTTAATAAAGTTTGCCATTGGTCTGTTGGTGTTATTCATTCCAAACAACGCACTCTATAGTCAATTCATAAACATTAACTCTACAGCTCAGGCCGTCTCCGAAAACAGTAAATGTAATTAGTGGGACATAACACCATTATTATTATTATTATTATTATTATTATTATTATTATTATTATTATTATCATAGGTTTCCCTTTCCTTGGAAACTATCAATCGGTTCTTCACTCTAAGTCACTTCACAACCTCTTAGACTCCAACAATCCACCAAAGTTTAGATCTTCGACATCTCTTAGCTTCTTATGTGTGTTTTACAATTTTTAAGCATTTTCTCATCGTTCATTCAATCCACATTCTGTCCTCAATTTGCTTCAGCTTTTATAACTCATGTCACAATATCAGGTGACCTGTACAGTTGTTTGAGCCCCTTGATGTACCTTATTCTCAATTCTCCTTCCTTCCTTCCTTCCTTCCTTCCTTCCTTCCTTCCTTCCTTCCTTGGGACCATCTACCTGTTCTGAATTCATTACGCACTGAAGTCGCATTTAATAACCTATTAACTCCATTTTTTCTGGGTCACGATCTAACGACGACAAAACATTTGATTGCCCTATGTTAATTTGATAGAGGATGGTTATGTGTGATTTATTCGTGAAAGAGGCTGGTGTTAAGAAATTCGATAGGAAGTGAACCGGTGATCTGTGCTTAAGTTGTAACTACTGATTGATTAGTGTACCATTACCTGAAAATGACTAAGCTGGGTGAGATAGAGACTATCTGTAAAAATATATGTACTGTTAGAATATTTCACAAACTAGTTTATGGTAATGAAGGGGAAAGGCAGAATCGAAAACAGTTCATTGGTTTCTTACATTCTTACATTCTGAATATTCTGAGGGCTATAATAATAAAGCAAGTTTCGTGTAGGACAACTTTAAGGAGCGTGATTCGATTGCATTAAGTAACATACTGTGTCTCAGTTATGAATGACTTATGAGTTAATGCAACGAATAATTGATCACCTCGCAGACATGAGCTTTTTTGAAGGCGGAGGTAGTGAATAAGAGGACGACGTCGAACATGAAGATGATGACGTCGAAGAAGTGAGTGACACCATAATTACGAACATGCCGATATGGAGAATAAAACCATGAGAAACGCACGCGGATGTCATTCCTTAAATTCTCGGTACCCACCACGTCACCTAAGACCAAATGTTGATCGGCATTCATTTGCCCTAACGTTTCGAGATGTTTGAAGTTCTATACGACCCTTTGATGGCAGTGGAATTTACCCCATTAAGAAATTGATAGTGGACTTTGAGGAAATGGCTACATCAATGCGCTGGGATCAAATGCAGAAGCTAGTGTTCGCCAAGAAATCGATGAAAGGTCTGGCTAAACTTTTCATTCAGATTGAAACACGAATTTCATTGTGGTGTAAATTACGAGAGGCACTAAAAAGAATTTGTTACAAAGACGACCAGTGTGAAGCTCCACAAATTACTCAGTAAGAGCAAGAAACAGAAGAACGAATAATTAGCGGAATACTTTTTCGTGATGAAGTAAATTGTAATCAGGGGTGATATTGATAACGACTCTCTTTTCCAGTATGTTATTGATGGTATTGCTGATGATTCTGGAAACATTATAATTCTATACGGTGCTAAAAGTCAAAAAGAATTTAAGGAAAATATTCGTGGTTATGAAAGAGTCACCGAGAAGGCTATTAAAGAAGATTGCCGGCAGGGAGGATCCCTCAAGAATAAACCTCATGAAAGGAAAGAAAGACCAGTATCTTCAAAGTGTTTTAAATGCGGGGAAGCAGGGCATAAGTCAGTAGACTGCCCATCCAAGGCAAAACAGGAAGGTAGAAATCCAGTTAGGTCTTCCTTTAGTACATTAAGGCACATGAAGACAATTAATATTGCACTCAAAACAACCGAAGCAATGATAGATCCTGGATGTCAACTTAACCACATTCGCGAGGACATGTATGAATACATTGGTTCACCGCCCTTAAACAAGACTGGTATTACGCTGACAGGTTTCGGGAAAAACTTCATTTCGCTCCGAGCATACTTTCGCACCTAAATTCAGATATATAAAGAAGTGTTTGAAGTTGACATGTGTGTAGTATCCAGAGACACAATAAACATTTTACCCGGAATTTTAGTAAATGAGCTTTTAAATAAGCAGAAATGACTATCAATATAGAAGGTATCCGTATAACCAAAGAAAAATATGATATGAATGGAATAAAGAAAAAATCGGCCGACATGTGTCTTCTGAGTATAGATGTGACTGAAGAAGAAACGCAGAACATAAATGTTACACCAGAATACAAGAAAGAAATTGACAACTTATTCTTAACTATGAGCCTGAAAAGAGCAGATAATCAGAGGTGAAGTTTAAAATCACATTGAAAGATGATGAACCGATTTTCAGCCAGACCAAGGCGTTTAAAAACCAGCTGAGAAATCCATTGTTGGCAATCCGGTGAAGGACTGATTAAAGCAAGGAATCATCGAGCCCAGTTCATCGGAATACTCTAGTCAACTTGTGGTAAGGAAGAAAGACGGATCGCCCCGAGTATGCATTTATTGCAGAATTAACAAAAGTGTTCAAGATCGATATCCGTTGCCGCTGATAGAAGATCCGCTGGATAAGTTACAAGGATCAACTGTATATAGCACTCTGGATTTAAAGAATGTATTTTCCCACGTTCCTGATGAGGAAGAAAGTAGAAATACACCTCGTTCGTAACACACTCAAGCCAGTAAAAATTCACGAAGACACCTTTTGGATTATGTAATTCCCCTCCTGTATTCCTAAGATTTATAAACTGTGCATTCCGTCTCCTGGTGGTGCAAGGATTAGTATTGATCTACATGGATGATATCATAATTTCTGCTAAGGACAACAGTGAAGCATTACAGGGTTTGAAGCTGGTGTTGGATACAGTACAGAATAAGGAGAAATGTAACTTCCTTAAGACTAGTATTGAATTTTTAGGACATCTAGTCTGGAATGGTAAAATATAACCTTCGCCAGAGAAAACTGCCGCTGATATGAACTTCCCGAAGCAAGCAACTGTAAAACGTGTACAGAGTTTCCTAGGCTTCTCTGGGTACTTGAGAAAGTTCATCCGGAACTATCCTATAATAGCAAGATCACTGAGCGACTTGCTGAAGAAAGCTGTCGAATTCAAGGTTGAGCAAGAACAGGGGAGTGCATTCATAAAGTTGAAGAATCACTCCGCAAGAAACTAGTTTTAAGCCTTTTCAGTCCTTCTTATGAAATAGAACTTCATACAGACGCCATTAAAATGGTTACGGCTGTTCTTCTTCAAAAACTTCCTGATTCCGATACGTTTCACCCAGTATGTACTTTTATGAGGAAGAAGACCACCCCACAAGAAATGAAACACCACAGCTATAAATTGGAAATTCTGGCCATTATCACAGCATTCAAATAGTTCAGGGTATATCTGCTGGGTGTTAATTTACGATTGTTTCACACTGCGCTGCCTTCCAGAAGGCCATACACAAGCAGCATTTATCCCCGAAAATAACAAAATGGGCTTTAATGCTAGAAGTGTTTCAATAGTCTATACAATAGTACACCGCAGGGGCAGAAGATTGCTGAATGTTGACGCCTAGAGCCGACATCCTATCATGTATGCTGTATCCAATAGACTTATTGCCAGAATGAAAAACGCACAAAGAGACGATGACAGACTCAATGTTATTCGGGAATTACTCAAAGAACGACAATGCAATAATGATCCGAGGTTATATGCTGTTCAAATTGCGAAAAGGTCTAGAAGGGCTAGTTGTACCAAAAGGCATGCAACAAGAGGTTATCGTGAATACGTACAAGAAGGGACATTTCTCTGTCAAAAGAACTAAAGACGCCGTCGAATGCTTCACATTCCAGATCTCAAGAGAAAGCTAGAGCGTGTCGTAGCCAGTTGTGTAAGATGAATTTTGCAAGAAACCAGTTTTGAGCATTTTCAATCCTTCTGATGAAATAGAACTTCATACAGACGCCAGTGAAAATGGTTATGGGGCTATCGTCAAACAAGAAGGATTATTACACCCGCTTTTCAAGGAAAGTCTACCTTCACATATCTACCACATTGATCAGCTTGGACGACTGGAGTCCACAAAGAGATACAAATACATATTGTCAGTGATAGATGAATTTAATAAGTTTGTATGGCCTTATCGTACGAAGTTCATAACTGCTGGAGAAGTGATCGCCAAGTTAGAATTACAGAAGGTAGCGTTCTGGAATCCAGCGCAGATAATCTCTGATCGAGGATACGCGTTCACTTCAAAGGTGTTCGAAGGTTATTGTAAGTCTGAGAACATTTCACGTAAGCTTATAAATACCGGATTACCGCGTATCAACGGACAAGTAGAAAGGATTAATTCAATAGTAACACCAATCTTAGCTAAGATGTCAGATGAGAACCCGACAAGGTGGTATAAGTATGTTTAGGCTGTATAAAAATCCTATCATATCAACTAAGCAACAACAGGACTCCCTTTGAGTTTCTGACGGGAGTTATAATGCGCAATAAATCTGACAGCAGAATAAGTGAACTCATCACCAATGAACAGGTACTGAACTTTGAGGAGCAGAGAGATCACCTGCGAGAACAAGCGAAGAGTCAAATCCTGAAAATCCAAAGAGGTAATCAAGAAACCTTCAACTGACGACCTGTACGTTAGAATCAGCTACATGATTTGGCGGCTGTAAAGTAAACTCACGTTGGTCCAGGCACCAACATGAAAAGCAAATAACTAGGACCATACAGAGTAATTAAAAATAAATGTCAGATGACATGTAGAATGGCCAAGTGTGGAGGTGCTATATCCAGTAGGCACTGGAAATTACACAAACACTGAAAAAAGGGAGAAGCACTATCGCGGAAAAAGTGACATATGAAGATTTCAGGGAATGATTCTTTTATTGTCATGCAATAGTATCTTACGTTCAATGGTTTTTATCTCATGTATTTCAAATAATAATAATAATAATAATAATAATAATAATAATAATAATAATAATAATAATAATAATAATAATAATTTCGTCTGAGTATTACAGCCGGATGAAAACTTAATATGGTAGACCCTCCGATGAGGGCGGGTGGCTTCTACCCTGTATAAAAAGCTACGTGTTAGTGTAGTGGATATGGTGTTTTGTAAACTGCAGTAAGGATGGAGATATCACAAAACACCCAGTCCTTGAGCCAAGAAGTATTCACGAGTTAAAATCCCACAAAACAACTGAAGGTAAAAGCCGGGTTCCCGAGGCCCGAAGGAACTGACTACTCAGGCATGGAACTGGACAATCGCGAAAATTGAAAGCGTGAATCGTAAGTGTTAGGGGAGTGCCAAACATGTGTACCTAATGTCACCATTTATGTAACATATATTAATTACGAAAGTCTTCTCCTTAATATCCTTTTCCACCACCCACCGCTTTTCCAAGAGCCTGGTGGGACCGCGGTTGCAAACTGTCACACATGCGGAATTAAGCCATGTTCTACGGCCGATTACCCTTCCTGACGCCAACCCGATATGGAGGGATGTATTCACTATTGTTTGTGTCTGTGATTATTGACGGTGTTTTGTGATGATGTGTGTATTTGAAGAGGTTAGTGCTGATACAAACACAGTCCACAAGCAAGACGAATTGACCAGACAGGGAAAAAATCCTCGACCCGCCCGAGAACTATACCCAGCACGCTTCGAGCTGAAGGATGGAACGCTGGCCATTCGGGAAATGAACTGGACGATTATGAAATATTACCCTACCTTTTATTTAATTGTATCGGATACCTCCTCTTCCTTTAAAATCAATTACATGGCAATCGTCTGGGGATGTTTAGAGCTACAAAATACAATGAAACATGAAAGAGTGAAGGCAAAGCAAAGCAAAGTCACCTCCGTACAGGCCATTAAGGCCCTTGGGGAGTGGAAGGTAAAGGCTTCCACCATTGTTAACCTCGGCGCGTGATGGGGTACTGTGGTTAGCTCTACGCCCGGCCGCCTTTTCCTGCAGGAATTAACCTGGTACTCATTTTTGGTGTAGGCTGAATGAACCTAAGGGCCATATGCGCCTCCGGAAGTGGAAATCTCGTTTCTTAAATTTTACGACTTCCTGACGGGGATTCGAAACCACGTCCTTCCGGGCGAACCGAGCACGGCTTTATCGCCTCGGCCAAGCAGCCCCTGAAAGAGTGATGGAGTAATTAAAATACACAGTATCCTTTCTATAGACAATTAACAGCGTCACAATCAGAAGAGAATATTACAGTAAGGGGAGTTGTGCAGGTAAGATGAAAGAGAACGCAACACAAATGTGGCATTTTATTGACATCATCAATGGGTTCTCGCCATGACAGCCTTAGTTCGAATCTTAGCCAACGAAAATAGGATGAGAAATGAGAAATTCCGTCCCTGTGGTTCGGAGGATTTTCAATTCTGCACCATTTATCTGTAAGGAATACCATGGTAGCATTGCTAGTTGTCATGTTTTGTTCTGTGTTCCGCTGATTTTTGTGTATTATAGGTTACCGAGAGAGTTGGCCGTGCGGTTAGGATCGAGCAGCTGTGAGCTTGCATCCCAGAGATAGTGGATTTGTGCCCCTCTATCGGCAGCCCTGAAGATGGTTTTCCATGGTTTCCCATTATCACACCAGGCAAATGCTGGGGCTGTACCTTAATTAAGGCTACGGCCGGTTCCTTCCCACTCCTAGCCCATTCCTATCCCATCGTACCATCGTCGTCATAACACCTATCTGTGCCGGTGCGACGTAAAGCAAGTTGTAAAAAAATGTATTACAGATTGCAAAATTGTAACGAACGAGTACCCGGGTAATAAAACAATCAGTTTCTGAGTGAACGGGTACCCAGGTAACAGAGATGCCCACTTCTTATTACTTAGGAACCCGAGTACCTCGGTGTCACTAGCACGTCTTTGGACTACGACCTGATTAGGTGTTCTATGATGTGAACTTATATTATTAAGGAATCGTCCACTTGCAACTAACTAAAGATTCATCCCCCTTTTACCGAAAATTCCTTCTCACATGTGATTAATGTTGACAACTGAGACATACACACGACTGAGCATTCATACGTTGGTATCCCCTAGTTTAGGCAGATTCCACCCTCTCTACTTCAAGTGGATAGCATAGAGCTATGCTCTAATAACCGTCAATTAATAACATGACTTTAGGCTAGAAGACCGCAAAATTCTGATCTGGAATGTCATCAGCTGAACGCCAATGGATTATATTATTATTATTAATATTACGTATATTGTTATTATCTATATATATTTAAAACACTAAATTGATTTCTGTGACCGCGAATTTGAGAGAACGGCTGAATCGATTGACATTGTAAGATTTGCAGATTGTCTTTAAAAGCATAAATATTTCTAGCCGTATATGTTTGAAATATTACAGAAAAATGCAGCATTCTGATTGGCTAAAGCGCTCGCCAGTACTTCAAGGCCGCCTGAACCGTGAGAGCACTGAGCAGGTGGCATAAGAGGGGAGATGGGAAGGTATAGGTTTGCACACGCAGTCGGCCGTCTTCCTGGTCAGCTGTACTTCGTGGACAGGAATAGCCGCTCTTTTGCTGCCCAGCTATAGAACAGTGCACATAATATTCAAAATTTCTCTAAATTTAAATAAGAGTTCGGTGTCTGGATTAAAATTAATACCAAAGCAGCTGACGATATTCGATTAGTGCGGCTCAGTATGAGATAAAGCACCAGTTGCAAATAGTCATTCATTAATAAGTGTGAATCGTCTTCTAAAATATATCACAGGTAACTAAATTCCATTCCTTCTGTTGGGAAAAATATTGTTCCTGGGGGAGATTTCATAAAGATTTTGCTTGTGTTTCCATATGCTTATCGCCGAAAAATGGAATTCACTGAATCTTGCAAGAAATAACGGCGACTACCCATCTGTGGATGGTGACGGATCAAATGCTATTGAACTACGAGTCATAACTTTAGCACATGATAATATCTTGATCGAAATGTATAGAAACGCATTCACTCTGCGAAATATATCATTTTCTCAAACGTTGCCATTCTTAATTAATTAATTAACTAATTAATTAATTTGAAAGTCACCGGGCTTATAACTGGTAGTTCAAAACCATATATTAGCGTCAACGTATTAATACTAAAAACAAAACCTAGGTAATTCAATTCCCTACATAATTCTTGAATTCCTTGGAATAAATGGCTTGCCTCCACATATTCTTATTCTACAGAATTGGTGCCAGATTTATGCACCTTATAAATTGGAATGTTTCCCAAAGGTCTCCTAAACGGAACCAGATTAGGGACTAATTCTAAGGAGTATGTATGAAAAATGTTTCGATTTGAAAATAATAAGTGGAGATAAAACTCGATAGAGAGCTCTATTCCCTCGAATTCACTTAACAACATCCGATAAAACACTTTCACTTTCTTTCAACTTTATTTCCAATTCGCTTGGCGTTTTGTATCACAATCAATAAACCTTAAGGGATGTGGTAGTGTCTATTGACCTCAGCCAGTTTTCAGCCATGAGCAATTAAATGTTGCAATGACGAGAGATTCTTAAGTCAAATTGAACAAGAAATGCATCGAGCAAGTGGTTGCGTGGTTTGGGTCACGTAGTTAACAGCTTGCATTCGGGAGATAGTTGGTTCGAACCCCATTCTTGGTAGCCCTGAAAATGGTTATTCGTGGTTTCCCATTTCCACACCGGGCAAATGCTGGATCTTTACCTTAATTAGTCCAATGGTTGCTTCCCTCCCACTGCAAGCCATTTTCTGTCCCATCGTCGCCGTAAGACCTACCTGTGTCTGTGCGAAGTAAAGAAAAATATTAAAAAATTAAAGTAGAAGGAATGTCGTATATACGGAAATCAATAAATCGGTAAATATTTACCCCACTTCAACTTGAAGGGTTCCAGCTAGTTATTATTATTATTATTATTATTATTATTATTATTATTATTATTATTATTATTATTATCTTGACTATGAATCTGCTTAATTATCCCTGAATATACACTGACTGACAGTGACAATGTAACACCAAGGAGGAGTGGTTCGAAAGGGATGAAAGTTGGGGAAAAAACAGAGACGGCACGGACGAATAATTGATGTTTATTTCAAACCGATATGCAGGTTACACAATGCGCACGGCATCGACTCAGTAGGATGTAGGACCACCGCGAGTGGCGATGCACGCAGAAACACGTCGAGGTACAGAGTCAATAAGAGTGCGGATGGTGTCCTGAGGGATGGCTCTCCATTCTCTGTCAACCATTTGCCACAGTTGGTCGTCCGTACGAGGCTGGGGCAGAGTTTGCAAACGGCGTCCAATGAGATCCCACACGTGTTCGATTGGTGAGAGATCCGGAGAGTACGCTGGCCACGTAAGCATCTGTATACCTCGTAGAGCCTGTTGGGAGATGCGAGCAGTGTGTGGGCCGGCATTATCCTGCTGAAACAGAGCATTGGGCAGCCCCTGAAGGTACGGGAGTGCCACCAGCCGCAGCACATGCTGCACGTAGCGGTGGGCATTTAACGTGCCTTGAATACGCACTAGAGGTGACATGGAATCATACGCAATAGCGCCCAAAACCATGATGCCGCGTTGTCTAGCGGTAGGGCGCTCCACAGTTACTGCCGGATTTGACCTTTCTCCACGCCGACGCCACACTCGTCAGCGGTGACTATCACTGACAGAACAGAAGCGTGACTCATCGGAGAACACGACGTTCCGCCATTCCCTCATCCAAGTCGCTCTAGCCCGGCACCATGCCAGGCGTGCACGTCTATGCTGTGGAGTCAATGGTAGTCTTCTGAGCGGACGCCGGGAGTGCAGGTCTCCTTCAACCAATCGACGGGAAATTGTTCTGGTCGATATTGGAACAGCCAGGGTGTCTTGCACATGCTGAAGAATGGCGGTTGACGTGGCGTGCGGGGCTGCCACCGCTTGGCGGCGGATGCGCCGATCCTCGCGTGCTGACGTCACTCGGGCTGCGCCTGGACCCCTCGCACGTGCCACATGTCCCTGCGCCAACCATCTTCGCCACAGGCGCTGCACCGTGGACACATCCCTATGGGTATCGGCTGCGATTTGACGAAGCGACCAACCTGCCCTTCTCAGCCCGATCACCATACCCCTCGTAAAGTCGCCTGTCTGCTGGAAATGCATCCGTTGACGGCGGCCTGGCATTCTTAGCTATACACGTGTCCTGTGGCACACGACAACACGTTCTACAATGACTGTCGGCTGAGAAATCACGGTACGAAGTGGGCCATTCGCCAACGCCGTGTCCCATTTATCGTTCGCTACGTGCGCAGCATAGCGGCGCATTTCACATCATGAGCATACCTCAGTGACGTCAGTCTACCCTGCAATTGGCATAAAGTTCTGACCACTCCTTCTTGGTGTTGCATTTGCTCTGTCAGTCAGTGTATTTTGCCGAGCTGTGTGGTTCAGACGGTTGAGGCGCTGGCCTTCTGACCCCAGCTTGGCAGGTTCAATCCTGGCTCAATTCGGTGGTATTTGAAGGTGCTTAAATACGTCATCATCGTGTCGCAAGTTTACTTGCACGTAAAAGAACTCCTGCGGGACAAAACTCCGGCACCTTGGCGTCTCTGAAAACGGTATAAGTAGTTAGTGGGACGTAGGGACAATAACATTATAATTATAAATGTTGATATTAAGTCTACTAAACTATTCATACGATAGGTGTTAATAAGTTGGGATTTAACACATATATGATGTGTCTTAGGGAATGAGGGAAGTAAAAGCCTACAGATAAGAATCGGATGACAGATTATATTAAAAATATAGGGAGAGAATACGAGAGAAAGGGAAAAGGAAAGAAATAGGGAACATGGAAGGGAGTTATGAGGTACGGATTGGTTGAGTGTAAATAGTGAAGAAGATGCAAAAGCACTGCCATGTGCACAATTATTTTGAAGTGGCTTGCTTCGTCCCCACAGAATGCATTATGGACGTCTAGCTTCAGGCACTGAGTAAGTCCGGTAAAAAGGAATCTGTGGACTACTTCTTCACAGTAATGATCGAATGCTCAACTTCTCTCCTAAAAGGGTTGGCGAGGACTTGGGCTACGGATGTTTACGCAAGTTTCGGAATTTCAAATGACTTTAATATACTGTACTGTCGTACTGTATTGACTGTATATCACTCTCATGCAACTTAAACGAATCTAATGTGAAACAATAGAATGAATACTAGCATAAAATGTCTGCTTTAGTGATTATTTCTTTGCTGCTTTATTTGAGGATTTAAAATGTACAGGCTAACTATTACACGCATTTTCATATTGAATGGTCTTTGGTACTCTGTTCGATTATGGAAATGTCACACATTTCTAGGCTGGTGTTGGGAAAGGTAATTATGATCTTGGATTGTGTGCGTGTTCCACCATTATGAGGAGGATGAGGAAGGAGATTAAAATCCCCATCACGTACGATCACTATCATGATCACGATCTGGAGCTTCTCCCACTCTCAAAGTCTGTATCTCAGAGAACCAAACGTGTAAACGATACAAAACGTGGAGTGAATAATATATTATAACTTCTTAAATGACGAGAATGAATAACTATCAGCAGATTACATTGGGTTGAACAGAACCTTCTGAGCGTTTTCTTAAGTGCAAAGGGAACAAACTGTGTCCAGCTCCTTGTCTGAATGGCCAGAGTAGTGGCCTTTTGTACAAAGGTAGCCCTGGTTCGATTCTCGGCCGGGCAGGGAATTTTAGCCGCATTTGGTTAATTCCTCTAGTTCGGGGTTTGTATTTTGTGATACGCATCTTAGTCTACATACAACACTTCACACTACCGACCACCACAGAATGACAGAAAAGTTGTATAGGTTTACATCCATCGAGAAAGTGTTGACATAAGAAATGCATTCGAACGTAGAACTAAGCGTAATCCACACTAGTGCCGGCCCAAAATATTTCGAAAAATAGGCCAAGAAGAAGAAACCAATCAAACTGCACACATTTTAGAAACACATTTATTTATCAAACTATCGTCTGCCACTTTAGTGAATTTAGTTTTTACAATTGGCTTTACGTCTCACAGACGCAGAGAGATCTTATGGCGACGATGGGATAGAAAAGGGCTAGGATGGGGAAGGAATTGGCCGTGGCATTTATTAAGGTACATACCCAGAATTTCCATGGTGTTAAAATCAGAACCCGCGGAAATCCATCTTCACAGCTGCCAACAATGGTGTTCGAACCCACTACCTCCGGAATGCAAGCTCACAGCAGTGAATTTAGTTCATATCACGGTTAGTTTCAAAATACTTTTCTCAAAATAATGTCAGTTTTGAGTTGTGCCATATAAATGTTCGCTCACAGTACTGAAATCATCGAATAATTTTCCATTAATGAACTTCTAAGGAGATTGGGAAAGGTAAAAATAAGATCACGCAACGTGCAGTAAGTAGGATGGAAGAGTAGAAATATCCCAAACAAGTCACGAGCAACTTTCTGGGAGTGACCAAAAAGGTCTGATCTTACATGGAAACAGCCGTAAGAAATCGCTTGTTGCGAATACTGTTCAGTCCCTGATGACAAACTTAATGGATCCCCTTTGATCTAGTAGGATGCTGTTACCGTAGCTGGTAACCGGGTCACCTCTGGACATCACCTGGCATACATACGCTACTAAGTGAAGGAAGGCAGTGAGGAGTAATAGAAACTCAGAATTTTCTTTGAGGTAAGCTGAGTCATGGCCCTCCTGGTGCTCAGGCGGGTAGGACTATAAAATCCACCGGTGGTCCCTAACCCGTTAGAAGAGATATCCTCACTTGGACTATGTGAAAGTAGGGTAGCATTCTGCTTCATGAATTTATCGAGCTCTGAATATTTTAGGCAACCATCGGACCTATGGGTGTAACTGAGTCCCACTCTCATTTCACAGGGGAGGGACTCCGTGGAAACAACTTGGTGAACGAAATGGAATTCGACGGGGAGCTACCAATATTATTGGGTCTTATGGAAGAAAGAAAGTAAAACTGGCTGTGTCAGCAAAGAGGATGCACCTGGATGTACTAGGAGTAAGTGATATTCGGGTAAGGGGAGATAACGAGGAAGAGAGAGGAGAATATAAGATGTAGTTGACGGGTGATAAAAAGGGAAGGGCAGAGTATGGGGTAGGACTGTTTACCAGGAATACTACTGCACGCAACATAGTGGCGGTTAGGCACGTAAATGAGCGAATGATGTGTGTACATTTGGCAGTTGGAGGAATTAGGATGAGAATTGTGTCAGTGTGTTCACCATGTGAGGGTGCAGATGAGGATGAAGTTGACAAGTTTTATGAAGCATTGATTGACACTGTAGTCAGGGTCAACATCAAGGAAAGGATAGTGCTAATGGGCGACTTCAATGCGAGAGTTAGAGATAGAACTGAAGGATACGAAAGGGTGATTTGTAAATGTGGGGATGATATGGAAGCCGATGGGAATGGGAAGCGTTTGATGGACTTCTGTGCTAGTATGGGTTTAGTAGTTACAAATACATTCTTCCAGCATAAGGCTATTCACCGCTACACATGGGAGGCTAGGGGTACCAGATCCTTAATAGACTATATCTTAACCAACTTCGAATTCAGGAAGTCTGTTAGGAATTTACGTCTTTTCCGGGATTTACGTCTTTTCCGGGGATTTTTCGATGATACAGACCACTATCTGATCTGTAGTGAACTAAGTATCTCTAGGCCTATTATAGAGAAAGTGAAATATGTCTGCAAACAAATAGGGGTAGAAAATCTCCAGGACGAGAAAATTAGACACAAGTACATGAATGTGATTAATGAGAAGTTTCGAATAATGGACTGTAACCAGGTTCAGGATATAGAAAGAGAATGGGTGGAATACAGGGATGCTGTAGTAGAAACAGCAAGGGAATGTATAGGAACGACAGTGTTTAAAGATGGGGAAAGCGAACATCTTGGTGGAATGATGAAGTGAGAGCAGTTATTAAACGTAAAAAGAAGGCTTAGCACAAATGGCTCCAAACAAGGGCCGATCAAGACGGGGAATTGTATGTAGATGAAAGACACTGAGCGAAACAAATAGTTGTTGAATCCAAAAAGAAATCATGGGAAGATTTTGGTAATAACCTGGATAGGCTAGGTCAAGCAACAGGGAAACCTTTCTGGACAGTAATAAAGAATCTTAGGAAGGGAGAGAAAATGGAAATGAACAGTATTTTGGGTAATTCGGTTGAACTCATAATCAATCTCTGGGAATCACTGGACAGGTGGGGGGAGTATTTTCAAAACCTTGTCAACGTAAAAGGAAATCTTCCTGGTGGTGTTGCGAACAACCAAGCTCATGGGGAGGAAGAAAATGATGTTGGTGAAATCACTCTTGAGAAAGTGGAAAGGATAGTAAATAAACTCCATTAGCATTAAGCGGCAGGAATAGATGAAATCATACTTGAAATGGTGAAGTATAGTGGGAAGGCAGGGATGATATTACGTCATGGGGTAGTAAGATTAGCACGGAGTGTTGGTATCGTACCTTCAGTTTGGACAAATGCAGTAAGCAAGGAAACAGGAAGGATTGAAACAACTATCGAGGCATCTCATTGATTAGTATACCAGGCAATGTATTCACTGGCTTCTTGGAAGGGAGGGTGCGATCAGTGTTTGAGAGGAAGTTGGATGAAAACCACTGTGGTTTCAGACCACAGAGGAACTGTCAGGATCAGATTTTCAATATGCGCCACGAAATTGAAAAATGTTGCGAGAGGAATAATAGACAGTTGTGTTCATGTTTCGTAGATATAGAGAAAGCATATGACAGGGTACCGAGGGAAAAGATGTTCGCCATACTGGGAGAATATGGAATTATGGGTAAATTATTAAAGTCAATCAAAGGCATTTATGTTGACAATTGGGCTGCAGTGAGAATTGATGGTAGAATGAGTTCTTGGTTCCGGGTACTTACAGGGGTTAGAAAACGCTGTAATCTTTCACTTTTACTATTCGTAGTTTGTATGGATCATCTGCTGAAAGGTATAAAGTGGCAGGGAGGGATTCGGTTAGGTAGAAATGTAGTAAGCAGTCTGACCTATGCTGACGACTTCTTCTAAATAGCAGATTGTGCCGAAAGCCCGCAGTCTAATATCTTGAAAGCTGAAAATAGGTGCAATGAGTATGGTATGAAAATTAGCCTCTCGAAGAATAAATTGATGTCAGTAGTAATAAATTCAACCGAATTGAATGTCATATTGGTGATACAAAGCTGGAACAGGTAGATAATTTCAAGTTTTTAGGTTGTGTGTTCTCCCAGGATGGTAATATAGCGAGATTGAACCAAGGTGTCGTAAAGCTAACGCAGTGAGGTCGCAGTTGCGACCAAGTTTTCTGTACGAAGGAAGTGAGCTCCCGGACGAAACTCTCTATACATCGGTCTGTTTTCAGACTAACTTTGCTTTACGGGAGCGAAAGCTGGGTGGACTCAGGATTTCTTATTCATAAGTTACAAGTAACAGACATGAAAGTAGCGAGAATGATTTTTGGTACAAACAGGCAGGAACAATGGTAGGAAGGTACTCGAAACGATGAGATAAAGGCTAAGTTAGGAATGAACTCGATGGATGAAGCTGTACGCATAAACCGGCTTCGGTGATGGGGTCATGTGAGACGAATGGAGGAGGATAGGTTACCTAGGAGAATAATGGACTCTGTTATGAAGGGTAAAAGGAGTAGAGAGAGGCCAAGACGATGATGGGTAGACTCAGTTTCTAACGATTTAAAGATAAGAGGTATAGAAGTAAATGAGGCTACAGCACTAGTTGCAAATAGAGGACTGTGGCGACGTTTAGTAAATTCACAGAGACTCGCAGACTGATCGCTGAAAGGCATAACGGTCTATAATGATTATGTACGTATTTATGTAAACTTAGTCTCATTTCACGTATTTTGCTACCGGTCTTTTGCTAAAAAATGGTTCTACCTTTATATTTGAAACCTTAAAATTGACTGTAATGTTCTAAATAAGTACGAGTATAAATTAGAACCTTTCCCCACTCCCACGTTTTTCAAGGTCGCTAATCCAATCCCTGATATCGTCGCTGCTGTGCCAAAACCACGAATGTGACAATGTTATTCCTGTCCATTATTTCCATTAAGCTGGTCACGCCTCCCAGTCACATATTGAAATGCAGTCCATCAGATCAATTTTCGTTAACTTAATTTTCCTGTGGAGTGTGAATAGGAAAACGAACCTTACTGTGCCGTACCGTAGGAATGTACTACGTTTGCATGACATTTTACCCACTCCTAGAATATGATGTATTCAATGATGTCTGCCAGGTGATGTCCATAGATAACCCAGTTCTCAGAACAGTAACAGCACCCCACTAGATTAAAGGGGATCCATTAAGTTTGTCACTAGGAACTGTAAAGTATTCAGCAACAAGCGATTTATTTCGGCTGTTTCTACGCTACGAGTAGAATTGAAACCACGCTCACAAGCGGCAGTAGGCATAGGCACAGGCAGGATTTTTCGTATTAATGTTTTCAGAAAAATCACATCCTTTACTGTTTTTGAACCTGTCCGTTATTCCCTCCAGCGTAATAAAAGCAGTGTCACCTGTTTTTCATACTCCAGAATGTCCGTACAAATCACTCATAATAGTACTTTTTCTTTGTCAAACACTGAAGAACTGTTTATTACTTCACATGAATGAAACCTTATTTCCAGTTCATCTCTTAAACGCTGAATTATTATTTGCCCTCTTACTCTATTAAACACTCTGTTTTCGGCTTCGTCTTTACGTACATTTTTCCAGTTTCTGTCATTTTTCGACTTCCTTAGAACGTTTCAACTAAATATTATCTTTCACGTGCATTTGTTTAAAGTCTATATTGCAAAATGAACTTTTTTTTCTATTCATCCATAAGGAACAGTATCCTTTTTCATTTTTGTGCTAATGAAGGACACAAAACCCAGCAAGAGAATTTGTTTTTCTCAGTGACTGCTTTGAACAGAGCCCTGTGAATTCAGAACGATCTCTACTTACCAATACACTGCTTTCTGATTCAGAGATTAGGTACTGCTTCATGAAATTAAGTCTTTGAAAACTTCTAATAAGTAATCTTTCTTAGCATGAATTTCGAGATCATGAAAAATACTTTCAAATAGCCAGTAATCCCTGTAACTGCCGCCCCTTGTCTAAGTTTTCGAGCTGAAGAGTTCATAAAATTCGTCTAGCACCATTCGAAATTATGAACAGCGTTCACAACACTGAAATCATTTTCTGTAACAAGATCCATTCTACGGACCATACAATCTACACTGATCCTCTTTATTTTAGCTGCAACATCATTCTTGCCGACAAATACTACCGCTCCACCAAATCCCACAAGTGTTTCATTAAGCATTTCAACACGTATGCCAATTTCTGAATATGCTGAAAATTGTTTGTTCAAGTGACTTTGCATTAGCATTTCCCATAGATAGGCCTAGTAGTTTATACAAACAATAGCAGGCGTAATTTTGTTCGTTAACATACCTAACGTATAAAATTAAACACTATTCAGAAAACCTGTCCGTAGACTCATCCACCGAAATCGGAAAGCAGTCGGTGACTTTTATAAAACACACTAATTTCAAACGTAATTTTTCTTCCATAAAACGAGTCATTGTTGCTGCCGTCTTATCTGTATGAAGATTAGTTCCTATGTTTAAGCCAATAGCGATTTTTGACTTACAAGCTCCGGGTGATCACGGAAACTCCACTATTCCTTTGCTACTAAATAAACCGACCTTAATATCCGAACAGTTGTATCCAAATTTTCACTTTTATTTTTATGAACAGTTCACGAAGAGTTTCTCTAGACTTTCCCAGGATCTGGTTTTTTAAATTTCATCCTGCTGCACACAATTAAAATGAATAACACATTTTTCATGTTTATATATAATTTCGTGATTCGTTGTCTTATTCTTCTTCATTACACCGCCTTTTGCCCAAGGTAAATCACCAGACAAAGATCGAACGTTTCTACACATGTGTTGTGAATGTGTAATACAAATACTGCATAATATTACTTGGCTGTCTTTTTCATTCGTACGGTACGTTTGATTTCTTTGTCAAGAGGTCGAGAACTTTACAGCGGGCGCCTTCCTTGATGATCCAGGATTATCTTCTTTGCTGCGTACATCACTGGATTAGTTAGAAGATGAACACTGCCGTCGATACCGCTATAAAGCACTTTATCACATCTAGGCTTTTCAGCTGTTTTCTGCTCATCATCTTCACTCACCTGTGGATGATGTGTATTCGGTACCGGTAAAGACTGTATATTTCCATTATCAGTTATCACTTTGAAGAAAGTTAGCAGTTTCTCTGTACGCTTCATTGCTAAGACGGTATAAAGATCCTCTCTCAGTGCGACACCACTCAACATTGCTCTTCTCGCCAGCCTCACCGGAAATTCCTCGTCCGTTTCCGCTCCTACCAGCCCTCGCCTCGCCGCAGCGAAAAGATTCTCTGTCATCATGTACGAACGATTCTCCTCTGTGTTCAGACACCAGGAATCATTTTTCCGATTATTTCGTTTCACCATCATGATCGGTGGAGAAGCAGACTAGGACGGTTCGTTACTCAATGCAAATTTGCAGACTGCGCTGCTGGCAGTTAGTATTGAACGTACATACCTGAAACTTCACTGCTGGTTGAAGTTGAAGTATGAACATTGCCAGGAGGGGAGTTGCCACTATGTGTATGATCACACGCTGTATGACCCAGTGAGTTCGCCACGCGGTTAGTGTCACGCAGCTGAGAGCTTGTATTGGGGAAATAGTACCTTCGAACTCCATTGTCGACAGCCCTGAAGATGCTGTTCCGTGGTTTCTCATTTTCACATCAGGCAAATGCTGGGGCTGTACCTTAAGGCCACGAACGCTTCTTTCCCACTCCTAGCACTTTTCTATCCCATCGTAAGCATAAGACCTATCTGTGTTGGTGTGACGTAAAGCGAATTGTAAATATATACACAGGGTTATTCACCTAACATGTTACACGGAAATACCTTGTACACCATTCAAGATATCGGCATTCTGTTTTCATATTCGTGAATGGTATCCAAGGTCTTGTAAAATAACTTGCTACTTACTCTCATGGGGTGATTAAAAATCGAGATATTGATACTAACTCCATATTTCAAAATGGAATGGCACAAATTCATACAGATGACCTAAAAGTTCAACTGCGTACAAGTTCAAATATATAAGTATTTTTAAAATCGGACAATTGCTTTTTGAGATATAAAAAAGAACAGCATGCGCTGTTTTGCATGCCGCATCGGACGGCGTGAAGTCGGGCAAGGATATAATGACGCGAAAGCTGCTTTCTGGCCTTGGTTCCAGCCACAGAACGGATGACAGGCATGTACTGTAAACATAATGTGGGATATACAGAGCTGATCGTGGTGAGATGGCAGTAACACTATTAGTTATGTTTTATTCTACACGCATTAATCTCCGCGGAGCTCAAGCGCGACTGTAGTGGCGTGCATTCGGGGGAGCGCAGATTCGACTCCTGCCTCGCCCAAGATGAAAGTGATTTTCATTGTGTACCCTGTTCAACATCAGGCAAATGCCGGATAGGTACCTTTGTGATAGGCCACGGCCGACGTGCTTTCCAAATCCTTCCCATTACCATCCGTGAGAAAAGACGCTTAACTGTGCGCAACCTACAGTATTACACATGGGTGACAAAACAAATCAAAACAAAACAAAACAACTTTAATATCCCTTCCCCGTTGTGTGTTTGCCAGTCATACAATAACGTTGCACACCCACGGTATGTTACGGTACATCACATTATGTTTACAGTACATGCCTGGTATCCGTTCTGTGGCTGGAACCAAGGCTAGGAAGCAGCTTATGCGTCAATACGTCCTTGCCCGACTTCACGCCGTCTGATGCAGCATGCAAAACCGCGCATGATGTACTTATTTATATCTCGAAAAATAATTATCCGATTTTGAAAATACTTACATATTTGAACTTGTATTCAGTTGAACGTTTAGGCCAGCTGTATGAATTTGTGCCGTTCCGTTTAAAAATATGGAGTTAGTATCAATATCTCCGTCATTAATCACCCCATGAGACTAGGTAGCACGTTATTTTACGAGACCCTGGGTATCATTTACGAATATGAAAAGAGAATGCCGATATCTTTAATGGTTTAGAAGTTATTTCCGTGTAACATGTTAGGTGAATAACCCTATATATACTAGCAAGATACCAGTGCTGTGACGTACCCACTTTGCCCACAGATGTATGACAAATTTATAACGTGGCGGGTCACTTTAATATTAAAATAAATAAATGATATGTCATTGTTTCTCCAGACACAGTATCCCAAGGGCGCCAGTCTTCAAGCTTATGGCTTGAAAACAAAAGTAGATAGTTAATAATAATAATAATAATAATAATAATAATAATAATAATAATAAATAAAATTACGTAATGAGACTCAAAAAACTCCCAGGGGTGGGGTGAACGGAACACAAATCATTAAGTACACTAACTTGGAATTTAAGGATCATTAATAATCATTTCATAAAATATAAATTAAAACAGCTATTTATTAAGATGAAAAACGTGACGTAACGGCGTATTAACGAAATCTGAACTTACGGAAGCAAAAGAAAAAGTGAATGAAATTAACTTTAAGAAAATGAACTGTTGCGCGAAGACTGCAGTAACTTATGCCATAAGCTCACCAAATGTAGACTCTGTTGTCTTGAAGCTGAAGATGGGTGGATTTCTCGTACAGGCTGCCTCATCTGTTGTTGGATTCCAGTCCTACATCCACATTTCCTGTCTTTAACACTTCCTATTGTACTCCTTATATAAAGTCGTAGTGAGTCCTAATTTTAAGTGCAAAACCACCATGGGTTATGTTCATGGAGAGAATACCTTCGTATTCTTCCGTATTACGGAACAGTAGCGTAGCTAAACTCATAATAAAAGCTCTCCTGCCCTATACTAGTCAAAAACCGGTCTCCCGTTGACTACCTCTCGTCATTGAGATAACAAGTCCCAATGAGAGTAACTTTTGAGTAGAATATACTCAGATGCGAAGTGAACTAAGTTAAAATCTTCTCCGATGTGTGGACGTAGAATCGTAGTAAGAGTATCTTCCAAGCGTGAGAATCAGAATCAGAATGTCCGATTCTCCGAATACGAATCTGAATGTGAGTCTGAATGAGAATCTGACTGAGAATGTTAGTTTGTGTCCTCTCCAGCCCTTGTCGGTGGTATATATTGGTTCAAAAGTCTCCTTCCATCAGCCATATCACATAGTCCAGTAAGATTCGAGGTCTCATCCCTTCTCCCTTGTATTGCTGTGGATCCATCACGTTGCTTCGTTACGTTCATTCACATAGGCTGAACTTTCCCGCTGAAATAAAGCGTCTCGAAGCTGAGTTTGAAAAGTGGGTGTTAATAATGTATCAACTGTCTTTTCATGAGGTGGAGAGGGTAAGGTCTCTCGTAACCTCGATGACGTACTTTTCCTGGAACTGGGCTGAAATTAGCCTGCTGACTCTGGTCACCTCACAACGGCTATTGGAAAATTTACTGCAAGTTATAAATATGCGTGATGTTGAAATACTTTACCCAATAATTTGTTCGTTCAGAATACGTTATAGCCGCGATACAAAGATATGAAATGATGATTGAAATGGATGATAAAAACCCTATATATATACATATTAATTTAAAATGACCTATCAGTGATTAAATATATACATATTATCAATTAAATATATAGTTCACTAATTAAAAACATTCTGTGATGTCCCAAACATCACATTCGCCCCTCTGAGCCTGAAACAAGTAGTACTTCGTTGAGGGCTCACACCCACACATTGCCACTTACGTTTCACTTGTTTCCAAAACAACTGTACATTCATTCATTACTGTATACAACATAACACTATTTTACAAAATTACAACTTGATGATTCCACCTACAACTTAATAACAGATAATATATAACACTTCAAAATTTCCATTAAAACACAATATTACAACTTAGCGAGCTTCTGATGTCTCACTTTCTCAAATGTTCGTCACCTCTTGCTGATTTCATGAATCCAGTGTATGCAACACTTGACAATTCAATTTAGATCTGTACAAAATTTACACAAACAAAATGCATCGTATTACTCTTTCAAGTGTTTATACGTTCTTGCTGTATGACTATCACTTCACACACGCTAACACATTCACGTGGTTTTAGCCTAGGGTAAAATTATTGCAATTCTTTATGAAGACATAATATAGTCTACGGGGAATTTACAAATTTTAAACTGCAATTTTAATGATCCTCGTTATATAAAATCAAATACTAAATTACCCATACATGGCGTTACGTAAAGAGAACAGACGTAACCTTGGTAATGAACTCGTGTCAATCGTATACACACATCGTGTAGCAAGCAAAACAAAACTTGGGAAACTCCACCTACCAGAGAGCAGTCACTCCACGCTGCGACAGGTGTATATTATATAAGAGATAAGCGTGGCCTGGCTCACTGACCTATATTCCAGCACTATGGAAAATCCATCGGACTCGTAATATATTTACGTAAACTTCTAATATTGTACGTACCCATTAAAATGCAATCACCGTCAGATAATTTATAAGCACACGGTCCTAGTTTCTTATGTATACGATAAGGTCCTTAATATAAAAGGAAAAACTTTTTTGTGACTTTATCTTCGCTGTTAGATAACATGGGAACTCTCAAAAGAATCTGCCAAAAACTACTTCTTAAATCAACAGATGAAAACCATTTTTTACCCTCAAAGCCCTGAATTAACTCTTCAATAGTCTGCGATTTTAACTGGTCAGTACAAATACGTCTATTCATATCCCTCCCATCTATGCAAAGTCTAACGCTCCCATCACTCTTAGGCACAACGATTAAAGAATTTACATACTGGCTATTAGACACTTCAATTATCCCATCAGCTAACATAGCTTGTATCTGATCGTCAACTGCCTTGGCATATTTCTATGGGATAGCATACCGTGGCCCGCTGAAAGGACTGTCATCCAGCACTGAAAAAGAATGTTCATAAACATGTGTTTTACCGGGTTTCTTAGAAAAAATCTCAGCGTGTTCACATAACACTGCCAACAATTCGTCCCTCTGGACTTCCTCTAATTTACTGTTACTCGCAGCTTCAAATAAGGCATCCTTCTGATCCTCTTTCAACCACAACTGGCATAAATTAAACCCCTCACTGGGTTTCTCCTCATATCTAGAAACCTCAATAACACTCCACATAGCACAAACATTCGTTTTCCTCTGAATTTCATTTTTCAGTTCGAGTTTGACATACTTATTATCCCACTTCAGATTTACCGTTGCATCATCGTAATCTAGCTGAGCCGATTTTAAAGTCAGCCAGTCACATCCCAAGACGAGATCAAATACAAGGTGAGGAATAACCAAAGATACCTGTACTGAAATAAAACCCTCTATACAAATCGGCACCGCAACCTGCTTGCATATTTGTTTCGACTTCTTACCAACAGCTGTAATAATGAATGTAGACTTAACAGGCATCTCTTCCATCATAATACCCTGTTTAACTAAAGAGTCATACCATTCTGAACTAATACATGATTTCTGACTTCCAGTATCAATTAACGCGTGAACATACGCCCCCCAAACTTCTAATTGAACCACAGGATTCACCACTTCATCACCCGAATCTAAATAATTATTATCTGGTTCACACATAAGATCTTCCTTAACATCTAGGTCATATGGCAATAGTTTCATAACACAGTTCCTAACTACTTCCTGGTAAGGCTGGAATTCTGACCCATCATTACAGCCTGCATTTAGTTTAAAGGTTGCGATCGTGTACCTACACTTGGCTCGTTAGTACCTTGTCCTCTGACTTGTTGGGTATTTCCCGTTCTATTTTCAGGTGCGCCACCCCTACCGTTATGCCTTGGCTGAAACTGATTACGATTCTCGTAGTTTGGCTGTCTCCTATTGTCCCTTGGTTCACTATGAGGAACAAACTTATGTGAGTTTCCTGTTCTATGCCCAATGTTTCCTAGCACATCAAAACTCCCTAATAACTGCTCCATTTCCTGAATAGTTTTAATACTTTGCATACACGCTGCTTCGCGTACCCTGTCTGGAAAATGTCGTAACAGTAATCTGACTACATCTGAATCAGCCGTGATTCCGTCTAAATTCTGGCAAATCATAACATGTGACAAAAAAATACTCAGTCATAGAGACACATTCATTATGTTTGAATTTCCCAAATACTACCCTTTCTCTTTCACGGCTTTGAACGCTTTCGTTCCAGTATTTGTCTGTGAACTTCGTCTTAAATTCCTCCAGACTTTTCATGTTACTTTTATAGACTGAAAACCAGGAACGCGTCTCTCCCACAAAAGCATGATCAATAATGTCGATCGCCTCTTCCTAGTCCATAAACCCTTCCTCAATCCGTTTCCCAAACCGTTTTTCTACTACTTTCAGAAATTCTAGTGGGTTAGTTTGTTTCCCATTGAACTTCGGTAATTCGATTTCCTTACTGTAAATCCCTCCATGACTTTGCCTCTCAGTGTTAACTTGCCTTTCTCTTACTTCTCGTCGAATGCGTGCTTCTGCCATCGCTATGCGGTTATCTACCTCTTTATCTCTTCTTTCAATTTCATTCACTACAGTGTTCTGTTTTTCTTTCAACGTCTTAATTTCCACTGCATTGCCTTCTACTTTCGCAAACTTTTCTCGTTGTTCCCTAGTGTTGTCTTCTATTATACACTTAAACGTATCGATCTTGTTTTGTACGTGATCCTTAAATTCTTTTATTTCTTCCTGTTGGATCTCAACTTTATTATTAATACTTGTCACCTGTGTCTCTAACTCCTTTCTAGTGTTGTTGCTTTCTTTTTCCATTAATCTCAACAACTCACTCCTCTGCTCTACAAATTTCTTTTCTACCTCTTGTTTGTTTTGCTTAGTATTCTCTTTCTGTTCCTCTATCTGCTTGTTAAATCTTTCATTTTGTTTAAATAATTCTTGTAACTGTTTGCTATGTTCGTCCATCCTTTTATTAGCTTCGACCTTGTGTTCATTCAATGCCTTACTTAATTCTCGTTTAGTTTGTTCTACTTCATTTTTAATTTCTGATTTAGTTTGTTCCAATTCCTTTTTTATTTCAGATTTATTTTGTTCCATTTCATTTTTTATTTCAGATTTATTTTGTTCCATTTCATATTTTATTTCAGATTTACTATCCTCTATCTTACTTAACATTAACTGCATCATTTCAAGTAACTGATTATTATTACCCTCACCGTTAGGGCTAACCTCCGCCTCGCCCCCCATCGTACTATCGTCTGAATCTAACGTAACTTCGTCATTACTACTCTTATTCCCTTCGCTATCTTCGCTCCTAATATCAGTTTCCTCCTCTACACCTTTATCTAACTCTTCCTTAGAATTACTTAAAGTACTACCCTTCAGCACGTGTCCACTACGCAGCGTCATGTCTTTCTCCCCTTGCTCAGCCATGCTACCCCCAAAATCAAACACACAAGAAAAATATACTGTGGATACACAACAGTTACCCCCAAACTACTGATTTTATCCTTCTATACCAGTACTTAATGATTTACGAGCCCCTCAGTTGTGGCGACAATATGTGACGTACCCACTTTGCCCACAGATGTATGACAAATTTATAACGTGGCGGGTCACTTTAATATTAAAATAATTAAATGATATGTCATTGTTTCTCCAGAAACAGTATCCCAAGGGCGCCAGTCTTCAAGCTTATGGCTTGAAAACAAAAGTAGATAATTAATAATAATAATAATAAATAAAATTACGTAATGAGACTCAAAAAACTCCCAGGGGTGGGGTGAACGGAACACAAATCATTAAGTACACTAACTTGGAATTTAAGGATCATTAATAATCATTTCATAAAATATAAATTAAAACAGCTATTTATTAAGATGAAAAACGTGACGTAACGGCGTATTAACGAAATCTGAACTTACGGAAGCAAAAGAAAAAGTGAATGAAATTAACTTTAAGAAAATGAACTGTTGCGCGAAGACTTGCAGTAACTTATGCCATAAGCTCACCAAATGTAGACTCTGTTGTCTTGAAGCTGAAGATGGGTGGATTTCTCGTACAGGCTGCCTCATCTGTTGTTGGATTCCAGTCCTACATCCACATTTCCTGTCTTTAACACTTCCTATTGTACTCCTTACATAAAGTCGTAGTGAGTCCTAATTTTAAGTGCAAAACCACCATGGGTTATGTTCATGGAGAGAATACCTTCGTATTCTTCCGTATTACGGAACAGTAGCGTGGCTAAACTCATAATAAAAGCTCTCCTGCCCTATACTAGTCAAAAACCGGTCTCCCGTTGACTACCTCTCGTCATTGAGATAACAAGTCCCAATGAGAGTAACTTTTGAGTAGAATATACTCAGATGCGAAGTGAACTAAGTTAAAATCTTCTCCGATGTGTAGACGTAGAATCGTAGTAAGAGTATCTTCCAAGCGTGAGAATCAGAATCAGAATGTCCGATTCTCCGAATACGAATCTGAATGTGAGTCTGAATGAGAATCTGACTGAGAATGTTAGTTTGTGTCCTCTCCAGCCCTTGTCGGTGGTATATATTGGTTCAAAAGTCTCCTTCCATCAGCCATATCACATGGTCCAGTAAGATTCGAGGTCTCATCCCTTCTCCCTTGTATTGCTGTGGATCCATCACGTTGCTTCGTTACGTTCATTCACATAGGCTGAACTTTCCCGCTGAAATAAAGCGTCTCGAAGCTGAGTTTGAAAAGTGGGTGTTAATAATGTATCAACTGTCTTTTCATGAGGTGGAGAGGGTAAGGTCTCTCGTAACCTCGATGACGTACTTTTCCTGGAACTGGGCTGAAATTAGCCTGCTGACTCTGGTCACCTCACAACGGCTATTGGAAAATTTACTGCAAGTTATAAATATGCGTGATGTTGAAATACTTTACCCAATAATTTGTTCGTTCAGAATACGTTATAGCCGCGATACAAAGAAATGAAATGATGATTGAAATGGATGATAAAAACCCTATATATATATACATATTAATTTAAAATGACCTATCAGTGATTAAATATATACATATTATCAATTAAATATATAGTTCACTAATTAAAAACATTCAGTGATGTCCCAAACATCACAGTGCTTCACTACGGCTTTAAAATTACAGTTATTATTCAAAGTTTTACATTTTGGAGAGTTCACAGTCTGCTGAGTCTGTAAAATTTCGTTTACGGAGCTAACCTCATTTAACACTTGAGGGGTGGAACGTTAAAAGATATTTCCTATTTGCTGGGGCTGTACCTTAATAAAGGCCACAGCCTCTTCCTTCCCATGTCTAAGCCTTCCCTATCCCATCGTCGCCATATGACCTGTCTGTGTTGGCACGACGTAAAGCAAATAGCAAAAAAAAAAAAAAAATCCTATTTCTCACCTAGGATTTAATTTTGCCTTGGTACCTTAAACCGTTTTGGTGTTTCAAACCTTCTGTTATTTAATACCTAAAATATCTTTTGAAATTTTAACTTCGTTATTCAAAGTGTTTCATAAAAAAGGCACATTTTTGACATCACACCTCACCCCCAGTCAATAATGTTATTGGCTTTACGTCCCACTAACTTCTATTTAGGTTTTCGGAGACGCCGAGGTGCCGGGATTTTGTCCCGCAGGAGTTATTTTACGTGCCAGTAAATCTACCGACACGAGGCTGTCGTATTTGAGCACCTTCAAATACCAAAAGACTGAGCCAGGATCGAACCTGCCAAGTTGGGGTCAGAAGGCCAGCGCCTCAACCGTCTGAGCCACTCAGCCCGGCTCACCCCCAGTCAAAACTCCCTAGGAGGTGTATTATTAAAGTCTACTTTTTATTCATATCCTCATAAAATAATTCAACTCCTTTTACAACCCCCACCCTCCGTAAGTTGTTTCCATCCACCTCTCCCCCGCCACAAAATACGTGTCTCCTTAGTGTTAAAGGAGATTCGAAATACCAATTTTCTCGTCCGTAACATCCTTCATTTTCGAGATATAAGTATCCTCAAACAAAGAACTCAACTCTTTTTTAATTCATTCATCCCCCCCCCTTAATTGGACTTTCAATAAAAAATACCCTCATAAAAAGAATTCAATTTCTAGTCAGTTCATTTTACAACCCCCAACCCTTAAGTGTTTATCCCGAAAAAATGCGTTTACTTTTATTTTTAAAAGAGATGAAAAATACCAATTTTCACGTCTGAAATATGTGGTAAGTTTTTGCGATAGACTGTAGATGTGCCCATTTTAAAAATTCACCTCGTCTAACACTTCCACTTAAGTGGATATTCAGAAAATAAATTATGCGTGTTCCTTTACTTTTACACGAGATTCTAAATACTAATTTTCACGTCTGTAACATGTTACGCTTTGAGATATATTATAAATATTCTCATTTAAAAATTCAACCCCTTTGTCATTCCTGTTTACCCCGCTCTTAAGTGGATTTTCCAAAAGCAAAATATACGTGTTTCTTCATTTTTAAATATGATTCCAAATACCAATTTTCATGGCTGTAAAATATCCAGTTTATGAGATAAATATACTCATAAACGGTATTCAACCCATTTTTCACTCCCTTAATTGGACTTTCCGAAATCAAAAAATACGCCTTTCCTTATTTTTAAAGAAGATTCCAAATACCAATTTTCACGTCATTAAACTGTTAAGTTTTTGTGATATAGGTACACTAATTATAAAAATCACCCTCTTTTCACCATCTTAGCAGCGGAATATCCAAAAGTCCTCCCTTAGTGAGCACCTACGTCGTAATAGAAATATATTCTAAAAATTTCATTTCTTTGAATCGTTGGCTGAACGGTCAGCATATTGGCCTTCGGTTCAGGAGGCCCCGGGTTCGATTCCCGGACGGGTCGGTGTTTTTATCCTTAACTGGGTGATTCCTACAGCACGGGGGCTGGGTGTATGTGTTGTCTTCATCCTCATTTCATCCTCATCACGACGCGCAGGTCGCCTACGAGAGTCAAAAAGAAAGACCTGCATCTGGCGAGCCTAACCCGTCCTGGGATATCCCGACACTAAAAGCCATACGAAATTTCATTTCATTTCTTTATGTCCAGTAGTTTCGGATTGGCGATGATGAATCTGTCAGTCAGTCAGTCAGTCAGTCAGTCAGTCAGTCAGTCAGTCAGTCAGTCAGTCAGTCAGTCAGCCAGTACATTTTATTATATATATATACAGACAAGCAGTTACCCGCAGCTTCGCACGCGTGCATTTCGTGATTTGATAAAAATAATCGTTCCTCAGTACTGTACTAAGACATTATTAGAAAATCAATAAACTATAAAAACTCACCGAAAATAATTTTCATTTATCGCAGAAACTCTATATAAACCACGTTTGTGGTATTTCCTTTTGGGGACAAGATGACCATGTGACATAGATTTTTACAAGTCGAAAACAAACGAAGAAACCATGTTTTTTTATTTTTAAAAGATATTCCAAATACCACGTCTGTAACATCTTCAGTTTTTGAGATATAAGTAAACCCAACAAAAGGATTCAACTCCTTTTTCACCTCCCACCTCCCATTAAGTTGATTCTCGTCCTACCGAAAAATGTGTAATCCTTTTTTAAAGTAGATTGTAAATACCTATTTTCACGTCTGTAACATACAGTTTTTGAGATATAAGTATCGCCATAAAAATAATTCAATTTCATTCACTTCCTTTCACCCTCCCCAATAAGTGAATTTTCCCTAAACAAAACAATGTGTTTCTTTATTTATAAAGGAGCATCGAGTTATCACTTATCACGACTCTTAACATATTCAGTTTTTGAGATATATGTATCCTCATAAAAATTCATCTCCTTGTTCACCTTACCCCCCATCCCCCGCCCCGCCATTTCATTTTCTCGCAAAAATGCGTGTTTCTTTATTTATAAGAGAGATTCCAAATCTTTAGTTTTTTAGATTTTTGCTATTTGTTTTACGTCGCACCGACACAGATATGTCTGATGGCGACGAAGGGATAGGAAGGGCCTAGGAATGGGAAGGAATCGGCCGTGGTCTTAATTAAGGTACAGCCCCAGCATTTGCCTGGTGTGAAAACGGGAACCCACGGAAAACCATCTTCAGGGCCGCCGACAGTGGGGTTCGAACCCATTATCTCCCGATTACTGGTTACTGGCCACACTTAAGCGACTGCAGCTATCGAGCTCTGTATTTTTTTCTAGGTATAAGTATCCTCATACAAATAATTCAACTAACTTTTCAAATTTTCACCCCCCCCCCCCCTTCCTTAAGAGTATTTTCTGAAAATGAAAGAGTACGTGTTTATTTATTTTAAAGGAGATTCCAAATACCAACTTTCAGGTCTGCAATACATTTTGTTCATGAGATATATGAACCCTCATTGAAGGAATTCAATTAATTTTACAATACCTTCAACCCTCCTTAAGTGGATTTTCCGATAACAAAGAAATACGCATGTCTTCATATAAATTTTCACTTATGTAACATCTTCAGTTTTTGAAATATCACTATCCTAATAAAAAGAGTTCAATCCACATTTCAGTACATTTTACCCTCCTCCCAATTAAGTGTTGTTTGATAACAAAAATATACATGTTTCTTTTATTTTTAGAAGACATCAAAAATACCAATTTTCACTTCTGTAACATGTTTATGAGATGTTCTGTAGACATTCTCATTTTATGAATTCACCCCTTTTTCAGTTCCCGTTATGTGAATTTCCCGAAAATAATTTACCTATATTTCTTTATTTTTACAGTTGATTGCAAATACCAATTTTCACGTCCTTAACAATTTATGCTTCTAAGCTATAATATATATATATAAAATATTTTAAACATTCACCCCCTTTGTCACTCCTGTTCACCCCCCATTCATTGGATTTCTTAAAACCAAAAAATACGTGTTTCTTTAAATGAGAAAACCAATAATCTTTATGTCTGTAACATCTTCAGTTTTTTAGATATAAGTATCCTCATAATGGGTATTCAACACCTTTTCCCCCTTTTCCACTCCTTTTAATGTGATTATCCAAAACAAAGCCAAAATACCCGTTTCTTTATTTTTAAAGGAGATTCTAAATACCAAAGTTTACGTCTGTACACTTTTAAGGTTTAGAGATATAGATATCCTCATTTAAATAATTCCCCACCCTTTTCACCCCCTTAGCGACTGAATATCTGAAATTTCTCCCTCAGTGAGAACCTATACTCTAATCTAAATGTATCCCCAAAATTTCATTTCGCTCTGTGCAGGCGTTTTGGCTCGACGATGATGAGTCAGTCAGTAATCAGTCAGTCAGTCAGTCAGTCAGGACATGTTATTTTATATATGTAGTAAGTCATTAATTTGTGAGACTGACCGGATGATGCGCTGTGGTGCACTATAGCGTGGTATGGTACGATGTGAGTTAGTCCCTCGTCCCTGCAAGAGACAGTTGAGTGCATGCACCGGAAGCAGACGTACGGTCGTTGTTGTGACGGCGATTTGAATGCGCCAGTCGGACCTTGACATCAAGTTCTGTCAGAAATAAGACAAAACCGCTGCCGTAACGTTTGAAATGATGCAGCAAGTTTACGGTGAGGATGCATTGAGTCGCAGTGTTGTGTTTAGGTCGCACCGACGTTTTGTGCAAGGACGGGACAGTTTGGAGGATGATGTGCTTACTGGTCGGCCACAAACAGTTCGAACGGAACGCCAGATCTAAGAAGTTGCAACGATGGTGCGTGCTAACCGTTCCCAATCGGTAGACGATCTCGCAGCAGCAATAGGGGTCAGCCATGGTACTTGCCACAAAATTCTGACGGATGACCTCAACATGTCTCGTGTTACCCAGCATAGTTTGCCACGAATCCTGTCGCAAGACCAACATGATGAACGCATGACTATTTGTGGTAACTTCATCAGTAGTGGTGATGATGAAATGAAATGTCGTATGGCTTTTAGTGCCGGAAAAACCCATGACGGATTCGGCTCGCCAGGTGCAGGTCTTTCTATTTGACTCCCGTAGGCGACCTTCGCGTCGTTACGAGGATGTAAAAATGATGAAGACAACATATACACCCAACCCCCGTGTCATTGGAATTAACCAATTAGGGTTAAATCCCCGACCCGGCCGGGAATCGAACCCAGAACCCTCTGAACCGAAGGCCAGTACGTTGACCGTTCCGCCAACGAGTCGGACAGTGCTGATGATGATCCGCCGTTTCTCAATCGGGTAATGACTCGAGACGAAGCATGGTGTTTCCTTTCAGCGGTACTTCCGGCAACTATATCAACGTTGGTAAACGTGCATAACGGCCAAAGGCGACTATTTTGAAGGTAGATGTAGTTCTTTTTAAGTGCTTAACGGCCAAAGGCGACTATTTTGAAGGTGGATGTGGTTCTGTGTAGGTGTACGCCGTGTAATGCTGCATCGTGCGCAACACACAGAGTCGTGCGGGTGCCTGTCTCCAGTCGTCAAGTCTCAGAACTTAATGACTGTACTACGTGTATAGATTACTGTATGAAACAGGTACGAGTATCACTGCTATTTTTTTCTTGCAAATATACATAGTAAAATACTGGTTTTTCAATAACTCTTAGTTTGTTATTTATTCTTATCGTTCCATAAAGAAAGGATTTGTGAGGGTGGGGAATAAACTAGTTGGAATAAAATAGTAGCTATTTTCCCATCCTGGATTACAAAACACCACGAAGTGCATACAAGGTCTCGAATTCTACATGGTAATTCGTACTTTACACTGTCCTGGTGTTCACAAGTTCTGCGCTTGTATGTTAATATTTTATTAATAGTTTTCCCATTAACTGCAGCCCGATTGCTTGTCTGATTGTGTGAAAACAGTGCAGGGCATACGATGCTTCGAATATCCGCCCAGAAACATAGCATGTGATGCAAAAATTTCTACCGAATTGTTGACTCATCTCTAACACACACTTTATGTACTTCATTCACGCTTGTGCGACATTTTTCGCCTTTGAATAAGATAATAACTTCATACATTGAGGATACAACATTTTCCCATCCGTATTGGAAGCTCAATAACTACACACATCTCGCACCGATTGCAATCAAACCTTGTTACCTTGTAAAGTATCCTGTGTTTTGAGGCAATACGACTGCTCAAATATACCCTGTTAAACGTATATTGTTTCTGAACAACACATTTCATTCTCTAAACGTTACTAATTGGCTATATCGTTCCGAAAATGCGAGCATTTGTGATAGAGATAACAACTGAAGGGCTTCAGTTTATCATTAATCACTCATAATTATGATCATTTGGTTTGGTTAGGAGCACCGGACGCTATTATTTGTGTGGGCGCATTATCGCTCGCGCCACTAACAGTTTTCTCACAAACAAATCCATCAATATTCTGAAAAACATGCAGAAGGCTGTTATGCATATCTCCTAAAATGACATACTCTCTAAACATGATAAACCTTACTCTTGTGTTATTAAGAGTGACTATAAGTTAGGAGCCTTCGCCATTGCAGTGTCAACATTGTGATTACTTTCTATACCGCGTTAGGATGAAGTGCCTTCTACTGATGAATATCACACTAAAAGAAGGGCATTCTTTCGTAAAATTAGTTTTGGTTGGGGTCTTGGATTGACAGCCTATCCTCAGGGTTTCGACATTCGTTTATGACTATCAAAGTATTGATCTGCTTTGCTACAGAAATTGGGATTGTATCTCAACTCCCTACAATTCAAATTAAAACAAAATAAATCGCATAAAAATCCTGTCGTAACAGAGCAAAAGTACTCAGCAACGACACATTATTAGTTCTACTGGTGCACTAAACATATACCTACATTGTTGTGAATTCCAAATATCTCTAGTTTTTCGTCTTTGTTACCAATTGTCATCCCACTGTGACGAAGGAAAAATGTACCTTTACGTTTATCCTCACAAAGGGACGTGTTTTTACGAACGCAGAATATCAGAGCTTCATTATCTCTTTTACTCCCATGATAAGTTTAACAACCTGCTCGCTTGGTATCAGCACGCTCGCTGTTTCAGTAATAGGCTTTTTTGAAGTGAAACCAATTTAACAGTTCAAAATGTCCTTGCTGACTTCACTCCCTCCGAAATCTTAATAGTTTTCCCTACTAACCATATCTGATTGGCGGAATATAAGCCCTCTACTAGGTCTAGTCTAAAAGAGAAAAAAGAAAGACATGTTCCACGGGACTTGGACTAAAAAATCCAGTTTTTCGTAACAATCTGCGTTATAAACCCGTCGTAGGATAAATATGCACGTGGCATAAAGGAAAGGAAATAGCATATTCTTACACGTTTGTTGTATACAGTATTTTGATGAACCTTTTATTAACGAAAGTACAACGGCAGAAAGAAGTATCACCAGGCGAGTTAGCCGTGCGCGTAGAGGCGCGCGGCTGTGAGCTTGCATCCGGGAGATAGTAGGTTCGAATCCCACTATCGGCAGCCCTGAAGATGGTTTTCCGTGGTTTCCCATTTTCACACCAGGCAAATGCTGGGGCTGTACCTTAATTAAGGCCGCGGCCGCTTCCTTCCAACTCCTAGGCCTTTCCTATCCCATCCTCGCCATAAGACCTATCTGTGTCGGTGCGTCGTAAAGCCCCTTGCAAAAGAAAAGAAAGAAGTATCCAAACGCCATGAAATAAGGAATGTAAAATACGGAAATTTTGGGAATATATTTTTTCGAGGTAACGTATTTAATTAGTTAAAGATACAGGATTACAGGTTAATATCCGGCCGAGAAAGCATATCACAAATGTGCCATGCTTATCCATTAATACTCGGTGTAATTGTCTGACTGTTGAATGTAGGCGTGCAAACTTGCAGGTACCGGATGTGATTTTGTGGGATTGAGTTCCATCCCGTTGCATTTGTTTGGTCAATACCGGGACGGTAAATGCCGGTTGTGGATGACGCTGGAGTTGCCGTCCAATTATGTCCAATACCTGGTCGAGTGGGAACAGATCGGTGGATCGAGCAGTCCAAGGCAACATGTCGACACTCCGTAGAGCACGCTGGGTCACAACCGCAGCATGGGGGGTGCATTATCTCCGGGAATGCTGTTCATGAATGGGAACACAACAGGTCGCATTGCCAGACGGACGTACATATCCTCAGTCAGGGTGCGTGGGATAACCACGAGAGTGCTCCTGCTCTCATAGGAAATCGCTCCCTAGAACAGAATTCCCGGTGTGGGTCCAGTGTGTCGACGCCGCAGACAGGTGGAATGCAGGTACTGACCTGGCCTCCTAACCAACTCATGGCCATCACTGACACCGGCGTTCACCGGAAAACACAACGGAGCTCCACTCCATCCTCCAGTGAGCTCTCGCTTGACACCACTGAATTCACAGACGGTGGTGGTTTGGGGTAAGTGGAATGCACGCCGCAGGACGTCTGGCTCGGATATGTCCTTCAAGTAACGGATTTCGAACAGTTCGTTGAATCACTGTGGTGCCAACTGCCGCTCTAATTGCTGCTGCAGACGCAGTCCGCTGCGCCACAACCATACACCGAATACGGTGGTCCTCCCTCTCGGTGGTGGCCACGGGAACGTCCGGAGCACGGTCTTCTTGTGAGCGCACATCCTCGTGACCACTGCTGCCAGCACGCATGTGTAGTGGAGACGTTCCTGCCAAGTCATTCTGCAATAGCCCTATTATACGGCCTCGTTCAACCGCAGTGAGCTGTTGATACTGGCCTCTTCGTCGTTGTAAAGGCATTCTTGACCCACTCACAGTCACTCCGCGCAATCTCGCACAGTACAGCCCGTATTTAAACTAAACCTGATGTGAAACGTCATGGGGCCGCTACTAGCGCCACGCTAATGCGATTTGCGGGATTTCTGAGTCAACGTCATCTTTCTGATCTATAAACACGCCTACCTATATTCGTTAATCTTGGTGTTTGGATATTTTCTTCCGCCAGTGTATTTGAGAATAATATTCATATAAATACTATCTCCATGCGATTGCCATGACATCATATGCACCTAATAACACAATCATGAGTGAGTGGAACCAAATACGTAGTTTGGCTGAATTAAGTCCAGCAGTTTTCCACTTTGGAATATACAAACAGAATGATAACCAGACGGACAAACAGACAGGCACACTGACACCAAGGGGGAATGTTCTACCTCATGTTACCTCTGTGTTAAGATAAATTATGTGGGGGTAATTTTAGAGCTGAGAGAAATATGGCGCATCCTCTGATTTTGTCCTCCTATGAATCCTTCAAATAACTGTACGTTTGCGAGTGTGTCCGTCACTGGCTGCAGAGCATGAAGCCCGAAGGAGATAGTAAATTTCTTCGTCATTTGAAGAGTAACCGAAATTATGCGCATGTCAAATTAATTAAAATGAATGGGCGTTTCGCATAGTCTACAGATTATACGTATAATCAATAGTGTACGAGAAAATTTAAAAAAATATCTTCTGCTCTTCTTATATAATCCCAGTCTATTCAGTGTTTTGTAAATGATATGCATATAGAAACCTGCCCCTGGATACGTAGACTCTAGAAATGAAGTTTGGCCGATATATAACCAATAATGTAAAATAAAATGATATGTATATTTAAATCTGCTCCTGGATATGTATACTCTAAGTATGAAGTTTGGTCGAGATATAAGCAATAGTGCAACAGAAAATGGAAAAAAAAATCCCTTATGGTCTTCGTACAAACCCTCCAGTCTATTCAGTGATTTTTAAATGATATGCATATCGGAATCTCACTTGGATAAGTAGACTCTAAATATTAAGTGCGGTCGAGATTTAATCAAGAGTCTAGGAGAAAATTGAATAAAACTCTTCTAGTTTCCCTATAAATTTATTCAGTGATTCTTAAGTGATAAGCATATCAAATCCTGCTCCGGGTTGAAAAGACACTAAATATTAAGATTGGTCGAGATCTATTTAGCCGTTTAACCGTGATGATAGAACAAACAAACAGACAAACAAACATGAAAACTTAAAACTACTGATATGACCTTGAATTGACTTGAAGTGGATAAATATATCAAAATTTGGTAAGATAAATGACATTACAAATAACGGACCTCCTAAATTTTATTTATAAGATAATCTTTGGAACTTGAATCAGTTAATTTTGCTAGTAAGTAGGCCTATAATCATGTATAGAGTGTTGCTTACATTTTGTTTGGAGGTGAACGCATTGCTTACGAATCACATATCATAATAAGAAAAAGTCCTCCCACTGATAGCTGCACATGGGCAGGCACTCCTCGAGAGTAAATTTAATTTCGGTCTCTCTGATATTTCATTTCAGTACCTGTTTGCTGTTAAGAGATTAGTACTCATAGAAGACTCAGCCTTTCGTGTTATTACTTACGTTTTAGTGTCATTACATTCCAATGACTAATTACTCATTGATGAATTTTATGAGTTATAGGTAAGACAATTACATTTTAGAGTAATATTGTGGCGGTGTCAGCCATTTTGTTGTAAGACGTCGGGAAGGGGAGAGATTGATCGGTTCCCCCTTGGAAACCGCTAACGTTACTACCCAGATGTTGGCCATACCCTGCCCGCGCATGCAGCCAGTCAGAAACAAAAGGCCTGCCCTCTGCCATCGCTTTGTCCTCTCGTATGAGGTCTCCCGACGGTACCAGTAAGGCATGGGACATAAACATAGATCATTCCAAATGGAGGTGAATTCTAGAGACATCCTCTTTCGAGAAGTATCTCGAGGAACCGGCCTTAGTATTTAAGGCAGACAGGACGAGCTCTAGAATAGTCAATCAGTTGACATGTTCATTTGTGTGCGACTACCGAGTTAGAGTGGCGGGTGTTGTCAGTGCAGTAAGTGCTGTGTGTCGATTACTGCAGTGGAGTGCAGTGGGGTAGTCAGTTGCGTGAAGTGAGTGTTGCGTCTGTGGAACTGGGCCTATCGTTCTGTTATGTCTCTCGCCGAGGAGTTGAGTCTCTCACGTCCAGCTGCTGTGAAGTGAACGTAGTGTCTCTCGTGCAGCGTGGAAGTGTTCGATGAGGGATCGGCAAGGGACAGTGAACGAAGAATTTGGTGGGTGTACGGACAGTGTACGATGTACAGAATTGTGAAAGTGTATTGTAGGCAAGCTGTGAACTAAGTGACTGTGATAGTGAAGGGAGTATAATAATATTGTGGAACTGCCGTAGAGTATACGTGACAGTAGTGGGAGAGTATGCAATGCATACTGTGTAGCTAGCGTGACAGTATTAGTTCATTAGATTTTAAGCGGTAGAATGAACAACCAGCATTCTGAGATAGTTTGGTATATGACAGAGCGCGAACTGGCGTACTTGTCTATCTGTGTAATGTGTAAAGAAATATTAGTAAATAAATTTTAGTCTTAGTCCAAAGGGTACCTATTTGTGCGTTTATTTACCACTCCCTCCATGTTCCAAAATTTGGAAACGGGAACTCTAGAATATATATTTTTTGATGTATGACACTTATGCGATAACGAGCTCATATAGAGAGCTATGTGGACAACGTTCTCGGGAGAGTAAGTTACATTATTGTTATTCTTGTGGAATCCTAAAGAACAGTACATCAGGCTAGAAATTTGGTTGCATTGCACAAGCTGAGTTATTGTGAACGAATACAGATTTAATTAAAAAATGTCTGCAATGTGTGACCCCTACAACACAAGTCTATGCTCATTTCGAAATAAATATAACATTGCATGCCATGGGAAATGCGAGGGGATTGTCATTTTACAAAGGCGGTGAATGGTGTGGCCTTGGCCCTCTGCAGGTTGCCCACTGCTGCGGAAAAAGGCTGAAAATATCTCTGTGTACTAATGGTTGAAGTGTGAATATTGAATGGTCTCCTCAGCAGAATGCTTGGTAAATTCACTCTAATTGAAGAAATAATTAACTCAACGTACTGTGCCAGAAATGTTTTTAACAATATTCTAGTACACACAAAGAGTAAAAAATAACCAGGCATCATACGCTCATGCTTCAGGCTTTATTTTTGCTATTTGCTTTACGTCGCACCGACACAGATAAGTCTTATGGCGACGATGGGATGGGAAAGGCCTAGGAATGGGAAGGAAGCGGTCGTGGCCTTAATTAAGATACAGCCCCAGCATTTGCCTGGTGTGAAAATGGAAAACCACGGAAGACAATCTTCATGGCTGCCGATAGTGGGGTTCGAACGCACTATCTCCCGATTACTGGATACTGGCCGCACTTAAGAAGCGAATGCAGCTATCGAGCTCGCCGCTTCAGGATTTAGAGATTCACACAATCCTTATTAAAAATATCGTTATAACAATCAAAGTCATTATTATTAACTAATAAAAAATCGGATTAGCCTTCACGCAACACGGTGTTTACCTGTAACTTCACTTTTTTAAAAATAACATGGTAGATCATCTTGTCAGGAATACTAACAGAACAAGCACAGTATATTTGATGCACTCTAACCTATAAACCTATTGATGATCATTAAAAGTGCCCATGATAATCAGTCTCAGCAAACTCCATGCGAGTCACATTACTGGGGTATCCACAGCCCTTGCCTTCTACTGTACATAACTCCATATACAGTCATTCAGTCTGCATATCCCTGATCATAACAAACAATTAAGTTCGAGAGAGGTAGAATTACTCCAGTAACAGTTCACTTAGTGTCCGTCCATCTGTGCGAAGCTGTTAATTTTTAGTTCGTCCTCTAAATCCAAGGCTGACTTACTCTGCCATCATTTAAAGATACCTAAGCATACGACATTCTTGATAGCAGTTTTACCGGAACGTCCATGAACACCTTCAAGGGCAGAAACCTTTAAAAACTCCACTTCAGTGTTAGGGACAGTGAAGTTTGTTTACAGGTATTATTACGTCGCACCGACACAGATAGGTCTTACGTCGACGATGGGATAGGAAACGGCTAGGAGTGGGAAAAAGTGTTCGTGGCCTTAATTAAGGCAAGCATTCAGTGGCTGGTGAGAAAATGGGAAACCACGGAATATCACATTCGGGGCTGCCGACAATGGGGGTTCGAACACACTATCTCCCGAATACTGAATAGTGGCCTCACTTAAGCGACTGCAGCAACCGAGCTCAGTAGACAGAAGATTTTCCGATCTTCAGTATATTTATAGTGACCTCTTCTACAAGGCTGTAATGTCTGAATATATTATAATTTTACACACTATTCTTTTTCTAGTGCTTTAACGTCGTACTAACTAAGCGAAGGTTATCAGCGACGCAAAGACGGTAAAATCATAGGCCTGCAATTGTAATGGCTGTGGGCTTAATTAAGGCACAACCCCAACGTTTTCTTTGTGTGAAAATGGGAAATCACGGAAAGCCATATTCAGGGCTGCCGACAAAGGGATTCGAACCACCATCTCCCGAATGCAAACTCCAAAGGTACGTGAGTCAAACCGCACGGCCAACTCGCTCGCTACACTCACTCACTTTCCCCGCTCTCTCTTTCTCTCTCTCTTTATAGAGAGGGTGTATAAGCATTCGATAGTCTGGCCTTTGGTCACAGGGGTCCCGGGTTCTATTCCCGGCAGGGTCGGGAATTTTAACCTTAATTGGTTAATTTCGCCGGCATGGGGGCTGGGTGTATGTGTCGTCTTCATCATCATTTGAACCTCATCATGACGCGCAGGTCGCCTACGGGAGTCAAATCAAAAGACCTGCACCTGGCGAGCCGAATATGTCCTCGGACACTCCCGGCACTAAAAGCCATACACCATTTCATTTCAGTCCAACTTCTAGGGATGAGGGAAGAGACGAAAAGAGACCAAAACAAACATTTATTTGGTAAATAATCATGAGTTTGAAACAATTATTGACTGACAAAATCATAAAGTTTAGAGTAAAGGTATAAATTAATTAATTAAAATTCTCATTCTTCAAAATCATCACTATTACACATTCTGTTGAACATATTATGATGTCAGAATGCAATGTTTGTTCTGTGACAACACGCAGTATGTTTCCGTTCGTTTAGGGCGATGTACAACCACCCCAAAGAAACCATCAAAAATAACTATAAAAATAAAGTAATCATTACGTGATTATAAACACGAAAACATGACCATAATGCAACACACAAAGAGAGCTATATCAAATGTTTTGAAAAGGTTACTTTGAATGTTAGACTGCTTTTATTTTCATGCGTGTAGAACAAAGCAATTCTTAAACCGCCAGTTTCTTGAAAATGTATATTTCACACGAAACTGCTAGTTCTAAGACTTGATATTCTACGCACGCCTTGCGTTCGCGTAAGAGTAAAGGAGAAACTACTTCAGTTTTGATTTTCAGTGTTTGTAACCAATTCGCGAAATTCAAGACCGCATTTTTACACAATTTAAGGGCAGATACAGATTCTAACCAGAATGCGCAACTGCGGCATCCCCGAACATTTAGTGGGGACCTCAGTAGGTGAGTTGTGTTACTGTTATACATACAATGAGCGTGTGTGAAGTTCGGACGATTTCCCTATTTTCACGAGTTTTCTACGCAGAAACATTAAGACACTACAATCATGCAACACGGTAACAACAAATTAATTACTAAAAAGTAATTCGTACTGCCTCATGTTACTCTCTAGAACAGAGATTCAGAGTGAACACGGCGAAAATGTAGTCTATTATATTTTCCCCTCCATCGAATACATGTTATTTTACATTCAATGTACGATCACAATGATAATGATGCTCAAAGTAATTAAAATGAAGAACAAGAAAAGTATTACGATGCCGCGATGTCTCTAGTTGATTGTTGTAATTACCCGCCGTAGACATGGCAATCAACGTTTACTCCGAAGCAAGTGCACTTAGCGTTAGGCCACAGCTGCTCGGTAGCAACAAATTACTAACTAGAAAATTAATTCGTACCTCCTCATGCTACTATCTCGAACTGAAATTTACAATGAACCCTGCGAAAAACTGGTCTATTATATTTTCCCCTCCATTATATCCTAGTTATTCTACATTTGTTCAATTGAGGTTATTGGTATCAAAAAGATCTATCTCCACCTTCCTGCATTTTACAGTAGGAGTAGTTTCTTATCTTATGCATTTCTATTTTTCATACCTGAATGTCCTTTTGTCATATACAGCCTATACAGCAAACGGGTTGTATGCCAATTATCAAAGAAAACCAAGCATATTACTAATGGTTAGATATGTTAACTTTCATTTTGGAGATTGTCCCTTTTGATACAAACTGAACGATATTCGTGGATATCAACATGCATGAAGAGTTTAGCTTTTGATAAGTTCTATGCAATGTTCACACATATTTTCATGGGATTTATTTAAGACATGAAACAGTTTTCTTTATAGTTGACATATACATGTTACTGTCAGTACAGTAAGCTGTCTTCTTCTTACATCGTACTTTATCTCACCCCGCGTTACTATTACTAGTTTACTTGGAGCGATTTTAAAGTGCCATGATCCAATTGTCTTCAGAACAGTATCTTTGCAGGAGCCTTTGTAGTTTTACAGTTCTCAGCTTAAAATTTAGATTTATATTGCTTTCCAATATGTTTCTTCACCTTTCTGACCTCCTCCTCCTCTTATGCACAGGTTAGTATTACCTCAGTATTTTAGCAACAACAGATTTCCATTTCATTTGATCCCAGGTCCATTTTCTTGCTTTTGTGTCAAGTTTTGTGGTGTCGTATCCACAAAGGAAGTTACAGCTTGTTTTGATAATAAAATATTTCCGTGCACCTTCCTGTAGTTTCAGCACACTAAAAATATCTCCAATATAACTACAAATACGACAAATTAGCACACGTCTGTAGGGCAGTCTTACTTTATAACTCCACTGAACCAATAGGGCAGCACTCACATGACCGGAGTGGAAAGAGCTGATTGGTAGTTGTGAAGACTGTCCCACTCTTCACAACACATGGTGGAGATTGCTCTGTTTGAAAGCAACGTTAAAATTCCATGCCCTGAAACGATGAGATTTTGTTCTTGTTTTGCTGAAAACAACAAAGTAGATCAGTAGAGCGCTAGTGGTACATTACAATGGTCTCAGTAACTCATTTTTGACGAAAATTGGAGATTGATCCTTTTGATACCTATAGCCATAATTGTTCACCGTTTACCTTTTGTGTTCCTCGTCTGCAAGGATATGATTTATTCAGATAAAAATAACTATCAGTCAGTGTACAGTGTACAAGTAAAAAAAAATGCTGAACCTCGCTATGGTGTGCTGGAACTCTTGGTTGTATTCAGCCGAGGAAATTCTATGAACTAGTATGCAAAGACATTTCTCTCTATATATCTGTAAATGTTCAAATATTTCACTTACTGAATTGGTTGTTTAGCTTTCACGATCAAATTGTACTTTGAAGTAGTCCTTCATTCCATTAGGTCGTGTATAGTATATGCCGAAGAGATGCGAAGTGTAGAACAAAATTTGGCAGCTAGACACCGTTGGGAGCCATTCGCTCTTGGCCACTGGAATTGATTTTAATTTGAATGACCCACATGGGGCGACTAGCACACACTATAGTTGCACGGGTCGTACTTCCAACAAAACAAGATTGACCTAGACAAATTTACATGGAATATCGTCGAGGTGTTGCACTCTAATTCCGTTCAAATTGTGCATGCAAGTAGTTGAGTTTGTTTACATTCCAAAAATGAAGACCGTATGTGCCAATATTAATATTTATGCTCTTTTAACTTAAGGTTGAATGTTGAGAAAATACCTGCGGAGACACCGTGTAGTGGCGAACGGTCAGAAGACCAGAGCCTCAACCGTCCGAGCCATTACGTCCGGCATGTGAAAGAAGAAGCCGAGGCAATAAGTGAGGTACAGCCCCAAAAATTTCCAGATGTGAAAATTGGAAAACCATCTCCAGGGTTGCAGACAGTGAGGTTCAAACTCACTATCTTCCGAATGTAAGCTACGTGACGCAAACCACGTGGCCATCTCACTCAGTAAAAGTGGTATTTTGTTGTCACAAAGCTACACAGATTTTTGTTGTTTTTTAACTGTCCGTAGAGCATTGAGAAGTATATGAAGAGATTGTATGCATTATCAAGAATAATCGCAATATATGTGGATATAAACGTGCATATTGGATAAAGTTGGTGTTTATGACTTCCCTTTTTTCGACTTTATATATGTATACGGTTTAAGTAATTATTCCTTAACACCCAGTGAGTTGGTTTGTCACGTAGCTATAGGCTTTACTAGCTGATGTACCCGTGCTTGGCTACGGGATTCTCAGAAAGACTGTCTTTGTGGTTTTCCTAATTACAGTTAACTTGGGCCATTACAAAAACATCAGGAGGAATATAGGGATTAAAAACAATGTTATATAAAATACTCGCTCAAACGAAAAACCGCGCATTTTCTCACTTTTAACGAACAGTACTACGATGAGGCCGATCTAACAGACCAAAGTTCCAGAGCTGGAATGACCAGGCCGCAGACAGCCGTGAACACTCCTCTGCCATTGTTCCGTTAAATGTACACACTGCTCATTCCAATCAGTTCCTCGGGGTAGGGATTGAACAGCTCGAATGCTATGATGAACCAGTTTGTTACGTACCAGTAGTATCAGAAAATTTATGAACCAGAGGAATGGCATGCTTAAGAAGAAAGTTACCTAACTTCCCAGCTACTTCCCGCCAATATTCAGGCAGACTGTTATACTCGGTACGACTGGGCGAGTTGGCCGTGCGGTTAGGGGCGCACAGCTGTGAGTTTGCATCCAGGAGGTAGTGGGTTCGAAAACCACTGTCGACAGCCCTGAAGATTGTCTTCCGTGGTCTCATATTTTCACACCAGGCATGTGCATGGGGTGAACCGTAATTAACGCCAGGGCCAATTCCTTTCCACTCCTAGCCCTTTCGTGTCCTATCGTCGCCATGAATCCTATCTGTGTCGGCGCGACGTAAAGTAAATTTAAAACAACTCGGTATACAGTAGTAATTCCATCTATCGGTCATGACTCGCAACAGAATGCAAAAAGACATCACAACAAACAATGGTCAATGTAATGTTATCGTTGTCCTATTTTATGATCTTTCTGTATTGTAGGCCTTCACATTTAGTTTTCTTTCGACTCTGTGATATTAGGGTGTCTTGCGAAATTATTTATAGCGTAGACTGTAGTTCCTTATTCCCAGACTTCACATGACGATTTTCATTAAATTCTGTTTATCCATTTTCTCGTGACTTGGTGATTAAATGGACTTAACAAGAAAAATCCAAATTCATGAAAATCTCTCTTATCATAGCCGGTACGGTAAAAATTATAAGACATAAATGATCGGAAAAATAATACTATATAACTTTAGTAATGTAGTATTTGTCGATAGGACCACTAATAACACAAATATTTGAGAATTAAAGTTTAGGCCTTCCCCTAAACTACCATTCCACTCAGCGTGAATAAAATTATTTATGGCTTAAATTGTAGCGACTTATTTCCCGATATTGCGTACCGATTTTCATTACGATAGGGTCACTCATAAAATAAAAATATAGACCTTCCCTAAAACTACCATTTCCTTCAACGCGAATACGATTATTTATGGCCTAGGCTGTAGAGACTTATTTCCCGACTTTGCATACCGATTTTCAATAAGATAGGACCACTAATAACATAAATATTTGAGAATTAAATTTTAGGCCTTCGCTAAACTACCATTTCTCTCAGCGTAAATAAGATTATTTATGGCCTAGATTGTAGCGACTTATTCCCAGGCACTTCATACCGATTTTCATTAAATTCTCTTCAGCCGTTTTCTCGTGATGCGTGTACATACATACATACTGAATCCAAATGGTCCATATCATTGTCTTAGAATATGGTAAATTATAGAAAGGTACAGGGAAATAGATTACAGTCACATTGGAGGCCGGATATATGGTGCAACTTTGCTTGCCCATGCTTGGAGCTAAGGTCCACGTGTCAGGGTCATTTGATGACGTAATATGGAAGGCATGGAATATTCTACGCTATCATGAGAGAAGTGTGTGATTGAGGTACTCAGATCATAAGTTGGCAACATTTCTGAGTAGCGAATAGGAGTACCGCAAGTTCCATGTGATGGGGGAAAATTAAATATGGACGCTCGTATGAATGCCCTCCAAAACTAACTAAATCTACCAAGGGACAGTGTGGAATCAAATTTAAGTTCTCCCGTGGACGAGAATTAAAGAAGACATATTCCTAATGATCTATCGTAACCAATAAATGCAGTCATACATGACAGGATATTGCATCACTAATGATGGGGTTCCCCGAACTCCGTACTCGGAAGCTACTGTGCAGGGAGAAGCCGCGTGCCGCTTAGAAGAACCACTCTGCTGCGTGGTTTTGAATGGACCGGACGAAAGGTGCATGGTGTCCGATGTGGACTAACGATTTTGAGCATTTCTCAGTCTGATAACTATAACTGTCGAGAGGATACAACGGGATCCGATAGATTTCATTTTAACTAGATAATGGTGAAAATCGTGTAGAAATTGTGAAGATAATATTGTAATATTAACTTTGATAAAGCAGGGAAGACCGGAACGATATTGATATACAGACGCTTTGCAATGCCGCGTGCTGAGAATCGTGAAATAGCAGATACAAAGTCTATATTATTGGTGTAAATAAGTGTTTAATGTGTTATTATAAGTTGTTTATATATGTATTTGTGCATTTTAGTGTGAAATATGTGAAGCCGTGTGAAACATTAAAATCTGCAAGAATGAAGAACGGAGGTATCGAGAAAGGCATTGGTTCGCATGCTAAGGCCGCCAATATGATGGCCTAATTCTCATCATGGGGCCGACCTGAAACCATGAGGTCGTGGAGCTGAGTATGGAACGTCGCCGAATTTGATAAGTACCCCTGATAAACTATATCTGGCTTATGCATGATTAGCTGTTAACATATAATTAATTTCATGCATGATGTTCATTTTATATTTTTTTTCTTTCACTGTAGCAAGGATAGTTAGAGTTATAGGGCGTAATTTTCATACTGATGCCTGGGGAGTGAATAATTAAGTAATAGGCGTGTGTTGAATATGATCTTCTTAAGTAATTAATAATATGCGTGTGTTGAATATGATCTTCTTAAATAATGATGTAACAAGTGTATAAATATGATCTTCTATAGTGATAAATACGTGTGTGAAATATGGGTTTTCTTGGTGCGCGATCCTCTAATAAAGATATCAGCGTGTGTGTGAATATTTGAAGTGATATAGGAGGCATTCAGTAAATTTTTGTAGTCATGGGAATTAAACAGCTTAGTATAGCATGTTGCATGATATTAAGATCATCGAGAGAAGTTTCATTGTCCGAGAAGATACGAACCTTGGCTATCCAGGCACATTACAGTGACATTTTAGAGTTTATTTCCTCAGTAAGTAACCTGTGTTTAAACTAGTAGACGAAATGTGCTGTAGGGAATAGATATTCTTCAGATAGATTTTTATCCGAGATTTAGTGAGTCTAGTTTCGAAGTAGAACCTTTAAGACACAAATGCCAGTAGCAGGAGTCGAACCAATGAGGTGCAGTAATATGGGAATCAGTACCGGCCAAGTGATATATGTGTATTTTAATATACTGAAAGTTGCGAGGAATGTGGAATTAAACACGTGATAAATGGAGCAAATAATGTGTATTGAAAGTGTTGAATGCTCATAAATGGTGGTTAGTGTTAGCTCAGAGAAGCAGTAATACGAAAGTTGATTTGAGGAAACATATCAGGTCATTAAAGTGGAGAGAGAGAGAGATATAATATCATTCATAATATAGTTCGACTTGAGGAATTTAGGACAGCACATTGAGATTAAAATGCTAGATATACTTCGAGACAGTTCATTGTGATGTACAGAATGATAGGTCACTATAATGATGCGGAGCTGAAGGTCGGAGTTTGATGCCCGGCCAGGTCGATGATCATGTTTTTCCTGTGATTATTTATTTGACTGATGTTGTATTTGCTTCATTGTATTATATGTTTACTATGTTTGGGCAATGCAAATTTTGGTTTGCAGTTGCATAATTTCTTATCGATGTGTGAATTCATTTCAATTATGGTTGATTTATTGCGACAATGTGGTTCTGTCCTATTGTCTTAGAATCAGTGTAGAATAAGTTTGTGGTTTATGATATTAGTATAGGCTCTTTGCTACAGAGTTGGAGTATATTTTACGTACTACGGAAACAGCTGATTATGTATGTGCGAGATATGTTTGTTTAATAATGAATCAGAGTAGTAAGTTAATTTATTCGTGCCAGGGGTTACTGTCGATTCGGTCACGTTCCGTATTATTGGCAAATATAGGAGTGGAGGATGTTACAGGAAAGAATGATTCAGATAGATTTCGGACTTAAATAATATTAGGAACGATTTCATAAATTATTGAATAAATAATTATATGATTTTCACAAATCTGTGGATTTAGCAATTCTTAGATTTCACAAATATAACTGAATAATTTTTGACGATTCCAGATGTAATAATTTTAATAATGGTGATAACCTCAATTTAATGAATAATAATAATTTAATAAATTTAATTTAGTAAAATGAGGAGTTAACGAATTATACAACGAATTTTGGATTTAATGATTTCATACAGCTTCATAATTTCATGATGGAACATTGTAATAAAGTAAATGATTTAAGAATTATAATTACAAGGTTCATAATTCAATAACTGAATAATTTGAAAGTATGGAAAGTGAATGCAGATTAATTGATAAATGGATGAAAGTTTTTGGATTTATATTTTGGATTTCGAAGGTCACTCTGATGAACTAATGGATGTAATGATGGTCAATTCCACTAATAGTTTATTATTATTATTATTATTTTGAAATGTGGTGTTAATTAGAGATGATGGAAATTGGATTGATTTATAAAAATGGAAGTAGTGAGGTAAAAGTAATGTTGGTAAGATGAAAAATGAGAAGTAATGGGAATAAAATCGAGTGATGTGTTTGGAGGAGATTTTTAATTCATGAATCAAGTCTCAGAGTCAGAGTTGACAAATTGGAAACATTAATTTGGTAATTTAGGTTGGTGAATTCTTAACAAATGATGGTGTGAGGAGTGCCTCATAATACATAATTATGTAAATTGAACAGAATTCAGATGAACCGAATGATATAGTGAGTGATGTATCAATACATGGTCCGAAATTATTTTTGTTGTTAATTTGTATAGGAGCGTTACTTTGCCAAAGTTTAGCATTTTAATATATCTGTGTTTACAAAAAGGTTCTCATTCAGATTTTCTTATTTAAAATTTTTCTTCTCTCCTATCCTTCTTGCTTAGTAATTTAAGGTTAGTTCGTAACATTTGAAGATGTCTCTGTGGGTAGTACCCAGTCAGCGACCCTGTGATAGTCTTATGCCGGTGCCACATTTCAAAGGCTTGAAGGGTAGAATACATACATACATACTTACATACATACATACATACATACATACATACATACATACATACATACATACAGACAGACAGACAGACAGACAGACAGAAATTACGGAAAATTAAAAAGTGCATTTCCTTGCTACTATTGACACGACCGATACAGAAATACCATCCTTTTTAAATTCTGAGCAATGTACAGACAAAACTCTTATATATAGATTACACGTTACATAAAATAATTGATGGCCAAGATTATAGCGACTTATTTCCCGACTTTGCAAACCAATTTTCGTGAAGATACGATCACTAATAACAATTATTTGAGAATTAAATTTCAGGCCTTCCCCTAAACTAATAAATACTTGAGAATTAAATTTCAGGCCTTCCCCTAAACTACCATTTTACTCAGCGTGAATACAGTATTTACGGCCTAGATTATATAGACTTATTACCCCGACATTGCATACCAATTTTCATTAAGACACGACCACTAATAACAAATATTTGAGAATTAAATTTCAGGCGTTCCCCTAAACTACCATTTCACTCAGCGTGATTAAAATAACTTATAGTCTAGATTGTAGCGGTCCATCACCCGACATTACATTCCGATTTTCATTAAAATCTCTTCAGCCGTTTTCTCGTGATGCGTGTACAGACAGACAGACAGACAGACAGACAGACAGACAGACAGACAGACAGACAGACAGACAGACAGACAGACAGACAGACAGACAGACAGACAGAAATTACGGAAAAGTAAAAAAATGCATTTTCTTGTTACTGTAGACATGACAGATACAGAAATACCACTCTTTTCAAATTCTAAGCAATGTACAGACAAAACTTATTTTATATATATAGATTTCACGAGATGGTGGATTCGAAATCAACCATCTACAGTCCTGAAGATGGTATTCCGTGATTCATGCTTCCCCATTTTCAAAACAGGCGAATGCGAAGACTATACCTACAATCGTGGCCGTAAAGCCTGTCTTAATGGTGTGGTGTAAAACCAATAGAAGAAAAACACAGAAAACTTAATTTAGTAAAATATTCCGTACACGTTTGCTTCCATAAAATCGTTGAACATACTTCTTGCAATCCTAGAACGTTCAGTCCTTACCTGTATTTCAGGACTGCGGTCTCATGTAAGAATTGCAAGAACCTGCTGACTTCCATAATTTATAACTGAACATCTGTGAACCTTTCGTAAGCTATGCACCGTAGGAATACTTTATTTCACGTGTGTGACAATTAAATACTATCAAGAAAAAACCTGCTTTGCTTATTGTATTTCTAAATCACTTTCGGGAGTTAGATGCTGAAGCACAGTTCTCACTCCATTAATTTGCATAAGCACAATCTTACCTTATATATTATGACTACCAGAGCACCACATAGTACAAATTAGAGCGGAAACATCTTTAGACTCCTTGTATTATAGTGAGAATGCAGGTCTTAGACTGTTATAACAGTTCATTTGATTACGTTTTACCATGTGCATGTTCTTCCGTTGAAAGGCACGAACTGCAAGGTCTTGAATTTCACCCGCGTATCACGAATGTAGCTGGATTATACAAATACATATTAATTCAACAACTGAAGGAATTTAGCCGGTGAGGGAACATGCGGAGATGGCATGAATATACAGTAAATCTCCATACATTTGCATAACTCAATTCGGAAGCATCTCTTCCGGATGTAAGTAAGCCAAAGTGACCTTTCGCTAGGTGTTATGTTAACCAGTTCAGATACACACAGAAATGTATTACTGGCGCAAAGACCAGTAAAATTGTAAATGAGGTAAGGACATCACCACAGCGCAGTTCTTTCACTCCATTTATCACACCGTGCAAATATAATGTATAGTTTCCTTCGAAATGCGAGAAAGTAATACGCATGACGAAGCATTTCCTGAGATGATAAATACGACTCTTCATTTGCATATTCAATTTGAGCAGTAGCACTGTGTTATTGTAGTGAGGTTATTTATCTGAATAATTCCAGTGAGGAAGGAACACCTATTATTTAATCTATCTTTATATGGCTTTCCTGAATAATCACTGATGTCCCTAAATTTATTACAAATACCAGAGCCCCTCCTTTCTATTGCAGACTGATGATTCCTTTAACAATTATATGATACCTCTTGTTCAAAAGAAAGGTATACACTACGGTATATTGGGTTTTGAAATTGCCCTCTGACAAAGCAACAGATTTAAGACATGGACTGTTTGTTGACCACAACGAAGTTCCAGAGACACCTTTCTTGCCACGAACAAAACTGGAAACTATGACTGAATTCAGTGACACACCTGAGATGATAAACAATAGACATTCTCAAACCAAGTTATCCTCGTACCGCACCGAATTGACACGTTAAATGGTATGATTCAATCCAGTACGCGAGTTCATAACTCCGTGTTAGTAATTACCGTGACTGGATTTCACATAAAGTATTTAAAAGTCTTGAAATGCGATTTCTGAAGCTTATTTAACTTTCTGTTCGTAGCGATACATATTCTCACACCTCAAATTTTTACGAGTCCTACTGTTACTTTAAAAGAAAATTGGAATGTCCCAGAAGTAGTAATTTATGATACTTACGAGACTTTTTTCTCCCATCAGGGAATAACTTCTTCTGAGGACACACCGTTAAGAGGGAACTTACTCGTATGACTATTCCTTATATGCAAATAAGCGTCCCGCCAAAAGCAAAGCTTGCGTAAGCGATCTCTCTGGGGTCAAAGTTTGGAAAATTTAAACTTAGCGTCCTCAGGTTTCTTTCTTGAATTCTAAGCTCTTCTTCGCTCAGGACATCGCCAATTTGATCAATATGGACTAGACTTCATCTTGAGGTCTCATTAAAACCTGCCATAATAGGCTAATTTAAATGCATTTACATCTGGAGTTTTTCCAACGGCCGTAGCCGTGTTGAAACACCGGATCCCGTGAGATCACCGAAGTTAAGCAACATTGGGCGTGGTCAGGAGTTGGATGGGTTGCCACGCGCTGTTGATCGGGGGTAAGGGAATGGAGGAGCGGAAAGGAACTGGCCACCCTACCGCACGTAAACTCCGGCTCAGGAACGCCTCTGCGAAGGTTCGGACCTGCCTTCGGACAGAATAACCTTTACCTACATCTGGAATTTCAGTAGTACCACACTATTTGGCGCCGTCTCTATTCCGAAAATTACGAAGGGGTATTCGGACATGAGATATGCCGCAGAACTTACAACAGGCTAATTATAACAAATGCCGAAAAGTTCCAAAATATTGCCTTAATTATCTATTAACTGTGCATTCATACAATTTATTACAATTGTGGTGTCTCACAATTACCGTTCTATTGCGTATTAAGTTCGTCGGCACGTGCAGCTTCTGAGGGGTTGCAAATATCGTCGCCTTATAACACGGAAGTTAATGGAAGAACGAGATGAATTAGAAATGGAGTGATACCTTAATTTACTTAATACACCCCTAGTCAAAGGGTGCAGTATTCTATGGTGTTATAGGTCTTATATTTGGTATTGGGCTTTAAACTTACATTAACTGAGTCGGCATTGAAAAGTATGGCGTACATCTTAAACATATCGCTATGTTGTCAATGTCTCTTGTGTCACTTCTAGAAGTCGTACTGTCGTACGCGATGGCGTCCCAGACCACTACACGAACAATCGGGGTTGTTTACCGCATAACAGCGAAGACAAGATTGAGGCGCTCACAAAGAGGCCTCGTGACACTAACATGGTGTCGTCCGTGCACAAAGAGGACAACCCGATTCCATCCCGAAGGCGTCTAGATTTGTCGTTCACGACACCGCTGTAAACGGAGATGATGTTGGGTTGGAGTCAAAGGCAGGAAATGTAATGAATGTTATAAGACTAAATTTCCTTCAGCCAAGTACCTGGAAATGGGTTGGGTAGACACAGGAGCATGTGACGATGGTGTAACGTGTGTGCATACGCTTGGATGGCGGACACCGTAACAGTTGATCTCATCATTCTTGTCGGAATATCTGACGATCGTCTCTCCTGGAGGTCAGTCGAGGGCGTCCTGAGCTCAGCTGCTGCGTGTGCGCTTCCTCACACATCTACTAGCCCCAGTACGCACCAACAGTCTGATCAGAATGGCATATGTCGATGTGAACATTCCGCCTCCCACATTCCGGTAATGGGTCACAATTCAAACTCTGATAACTGGGCGAAATATCTTTGATTACGTCGCAGAGGAGGGTCGAGTGGTCGAGGAGCCCTTAATAAACGTAAGCAAAGTTTCACTAATGACGAGTAGCCTCTTTGAACCTATATAGAGGCCACGAGTAGCAGAAGGTTCCCGGCCTCTGGTGGTACGACCACTCCACTAACCTCGTCACTATGTTAATCACTGGACTGTCTGCTTGAAGTGTAACTGCATGCCACGTTCTGCCGCAAAATGACAAATCCCTTCATGTTGCACAGTGTATATACAGAGAGTGAATCACCCAAAACTTGCACAGCAAATAATTCTGAAGTAGGAGGTGCTACTGACATGTTTTCACAGAAATGAAGTGTAACCATGGCCTCATAATTGCAGCCCAGGCATTGATTTTAATAATTATTATGATGTGTATTATTTTAGAAAGTTATTTATTTTGCTACGGGCTTTGCGTCGCACCGACACAGATAGGTCTTGTGGCGACGATGGAATAGGAAAGGCCTAGGAGTTGGAAGGAAGCGGCCGAGGCCCCAATTAAGGTACAGCCCCAGCATTTTTATGGAAAGTTATTTTTCAAATGGAAAATGCCTATTGATATTAAGTAACAAAACTATAAAACTAGAGTAAATTAGAATGTCAATGGTCTCTTTTTCAATATTCTACTATAAGTAGTTTACAAGTTATCGTAATTTGAAAATCATAATTATTGTTTGCTCCATTCAACTGCTTTGTTAAGAGGATACGATATTCTTATGTTTGTTTCCTCCACAGTACACTCTTTGCATTGCGGCTTCTCTGTCAGTTACTGTCCGACTCCATGGCTAAATGGTTAGCGTGCTGGCCTTTGGTCACAGAGGTCCCGGGTTCGATTCCCGACAGGGTCGGGAATTTTAACCTTAATTGGTTACTTTCGCTGGCACGGGGGCTGGGTGTATGTGTCGTCTTCATCATCATTTCATCCTCATCACGACGCGCACATCGCCTACAGGCGTCAGTTCAAAAGACCTGCATCTGGCGAGCCGAACTTGTCCTCGGACATTCCCGGCACTAAAAGCCATACGCCATTTATTTGTCCGTTACTTAGTAATAGTTCAATAGATCAAGAAGTAGGACGTATTGAAAGATGTTATTTACCAATGCTGAAAAAGCCGACATGTTAATGGTGTATGGAGAATGTAGGAAGAATCCTGTACGTTCTTGTGCTCTGTAGGCGGAACGATATCCCAATAGACGTCACCCATCTAGACAACTATAACTATCTGTAAACCTTTCTCAACAAATTACGTGAAAATGAAAGTCACACACTTGGAGAACGTAACAGAAACAAAGGAGTGGTTGGAGAAGAGGATGAAATTAATTTTCTAGCTGCTTTTGCTGTAGATCTGTACATTTTTTTTTTGCTAGGGGCTTTACGTCGCACCGACACAGATAGGTCTTATGGCGACGATGGGATAGGAAAGGCCTAGGAGTTGGAAGGAAGCGGCCGTGGCCTTAATTAAGGTACAGCCCCAGCATTTGCCTGGTGTGAAAATGGGAAACCACGGAAAACCATTTTCAGGGCTGCCGATAGTGGGATTCGAACCTACTATCTCCCGGATGCAAGCTCACAGCCGCGCGCCTCTACACGCACGGCCAACTCGCCCGGTGATCTGTACATTTGATGCCGTGCAATCGCACGAGGAATTGACATGAATCAGGTAAGTGTATTACGTATTATCCACCGTTATAAGTTCCATCTGTAGCATGTTTCTCCAACAAGGGCTGCATGGAAACGATTATTGAGAATCGTGTTAACTTTAGTACATGCGAATTAAGAGAATATACACCAGATGTACAATGTATCTTGTTTAGTGACGAAGCAACATTTACAAATCATGGCTAAGTGAAACTCCTAAACATGCACTATTGGTCCGTAAAGAATCCCAATTTGTTTCGTCAGGAGGAATATTTGCGTCCATAGAGTTTAAATGTGTGACGTGGAATAGTAAACCATCACGTCACAGGCCCTTCCTTCGTAGAAGGAACTCTTATCAGCTATCCCAGTTAATTCTGGGGTCGCTGAAGCCACACAGGCTAAGTTTGGTTTTGGCCGGTGGTTTAAGGCCGGATGCCCTTCCAGACGCCACGTAATATTTGAGATGAAAATATCAACCCAGGATCAGCTGGGATTCAAAAGGAACACTAGATACTCACAGACCAAATTTCGCAGATGTTAGACGATGTTCCACTGCAGCCTACGAGGAACACGTTGGTATCGGCATGGCTCCACTTGGCCTGACCGTTCACACCCTTCGACTTTTCTCTGGAGAAGGATAAAGAAAGCTCAGTTTACAAGGACATACTGACTACACCAGATGATATAAAACGACGTATTACAGCCACCTACGCTAAAATTTCAGATGAAATGCTAGAACGTATGCATCAATCTTTACATGGCAGACTGGAAGTTTGTTTGAAGTGGTGGTCATCATTTTGAACACAACCTTTGTAAGCCAGTTCTCTTTCTTCTACAGAATCCAAAGACTTTGTTTATACACTTCTTCCTTATGTTAGTGCTGGCAAATTGAAGCAGACAACTCCCGGTACTTACAATTTTCAAATGACGATAGCTCGTAAACTACTTGCACTAGAATCTTGATTTTAAAAAACACTGATTTAATGTAGTATAATTTCGTTATGTCGATAGGAATTGTTCCATTTGAAATACGTAACTTCCTAAAATAAATGCACAATCTATTGATTATTAAAATATGTGTATGAGCTACATTTATAAGCCATTGTTTGCACCTCATTTCTGTGAAAGCAGCACATCAATAGCACCTTCCATTTCAGAAATATTATGGTGCAAATTTTAGGTGCTTCACTCTGCATTGAGCTCAGAATTCTACCCTTCTAAAAAATTGCTGCTACAAGATGGAGTGCAACCATATTTTATTGCAAGTTCATCTCGCGTTCTGTGTTTATGTTTTCAGCAGTAATGTCAAACGAGATTTCCGGGTTATATCGAAATCCAGTGAAAAATGATAAAGTTGGCATTTTTGGGAAACTTAAATTTTGTAACACCATGTATTTGTGATACAGAAAATCACGGTATGCTATTTTGCTCCTGAGGTCAGGAAACGTTTCGAGAAGTTAATTGTGAGTTCATTATACAGTTGTTGGTCATGGGATCGCTTGCATTTCAAAAGTGTCAAGCAAGAAGGAAAGGGATTGTAATGAAGTGAAATGTTGTGAGAATAGTTAGGAATATGTTAAAAGCAAAGTGAGCCTTTATTTTATGAATGACGTAGCATAAGAAGGATTCCGAGGATAAGAGGCACTGTATTTCAACAGAAAGCAATTTTCATGACATGGTGTATAGGTGGAGATGTAATATTTCTGAGACAGGCTGTATGAGATGAACGATGTCCTGTAGCAATCCAGAAAGGTTGTAAAATCCAAGTGAGTGCGTTGTAACGTCTATTTTAAGTACAAGTTTATTTTCTCCCATGATTACTATATTATGTAAGCTCGTATGTAACGGCAATTCAGTCTAAGTGACGGTTCTATTTGATACCGGTGAAGTGCATTTTTGTGACAGCCGACCCCACGAACAAAATACATTCTGACACACAGTCAAGGTAATACTTAATTATTGCAAATTTAATTCTATTCTGTACATTTTCGAGACGAAAATATCGCTGACTAGAAACATTGCGGGTGAGAAAAATGAATTTTCTTTAGGCTGAGAGTTTGGCTTACGTAGATCGATGGGATGTTACTTCACTGGACAGTTCACGACGATACATATTTGGAATGTTGACATGGAAGGTCAGTTTGGAGCCTCACACTCGAGTTATACCGTGAATATCGTGACGGTAGTGATTATTGTTCTCACTGATATTACGTAATATTAAACGGGAGTTGAGTTTATTTTTATTTAGCGAACTTCACTGCATGTGTTGGGCTTGCATTGAGGAATTTGAACGTTGTTTAATTTCGATTTCACGCTTTATTGTAGGAAATAGATACTAATATCTCCAGGTTCGAGTTCATTTTTGTAGCGAATTTCACTTCATGTGTTAGAGTTTCAACGAGGATCAGATTTAAATACCCGGACATTTGTGTTAAAAGTTTTTATTTCGAATGGCAGTGTGAATGATGTGTAGATACCATAACGTTGGCTCAACGATAGATTTAGGATGCCGCGTGTATTATATAACTTTGGGATGAGTAGACACAGTAACGTTGACTCAACGACAGGATTAGGGCGTTATGTGTACATAGCCAAGTCATAGGTTAGGCATTTTTGTGAATCGACTTGAACGATTTTAGTGTTTGCAGTAATAGATACGAATGTGAAAGGTATTAGCAGGTACTATTTTCTCTTTTTTTTTTGCTTTACGTCGCACCGACACAGATATGTCTTATGGCGACGATGGGACAGGAAAAGCCTAGGAAGTGGAAGGAAGCGGCCGTGGCCTTAATTAAGGTACAGCCCCGGCATTTGCCTGGTGTGAAAATGGGAAACCACGGAAAACCATCTTCAGGGCTGCCGACAGTGCAGGTACTATTTAGGCCATGTTTCGGCATAATTCTTACCAGTCAGATGGTGCGCCCATAATAGCGTTGCATTAGTAGGGGCATGAATGTAAGGGTTGTCCCACGTGGAAACCTAGCTAATGGAGACTGATCCTTACTGCTTAGCCGCGCGTGTTCAAATTCGATGAACTTTTGCTCATATTTATTCACTTTTATTTACTTCAAGATTTATTGTTCGAATGTCCAGTATATTATTATAGTGCCGTGTGTTGCCACTTAGTTGATTTGTGTAGGATTTACATTAGAAATGCTGTTTCGATCCGTCAGTTGTTAGTATATTTTATTTTCAATTTTCGTTAATCACATTATTCATGTGATACGTTGATCTACCGATCACTTGTAGTTTAGTAATGGGACAAGTGTAGGTAGACCGATTTGTAAATGTAGTCGTACTTATAGAAAATTTGAAAGATTTCCTTTAGCTTGTTTTGAATTGTGGACTTGTAAATTAACAAATTTAACGACGTAACTGTTTCATAATCTGAAAGTTGGTTTCGTGAGAACATTTTCAAGAGATTTATCACTCTTCTTTAACTTCAGTGTTTGACATTTCCTCCAAATGCATAATGAATTAATGTTTTCCTGCATTTCGCAGTTTTGTTCCTTCAGGACGACGCGACGTTACGTAAAAACCCCTCGGAGCAAGTGCAATTGGTTCCATCTGAACATCTGTTTGGGGTGATGCATGTTTCAACATCGGGATTCCTCTGTAACTTGAGGGTGTCATGAGATGACAACACATGGTGGAATTTTATTTTAGATTCTGACAATTGCTGTTAACTTGTAATGAACACCACATTTTCTAGTAATATTTCGCAACCTATCCAAATACTAAGTTTCACGTCTGTAATATGTTAATTTTTTGTCATGTACTGTAGGCATACCGGTACTCATTTGAAAAATTCACCCGGTTTTTCAATTCTTTTCACCCCCTTAAGTGGATTTTCCGAAAGCAAAAAATACATGTTGCTTTATTTTTAAAGGAGATTCCTAATACCAGTTTTCACGTCTTTAACATCTTCAGTTTTTGAGGTATATGTATCCTCATACAAATAATTCAACTTCTTCTTCACTTCTATCCACCCCTCTCCGCCCTCAAGTGAGCATTCCGAAAACAATAAATACGTGTTCCTTTAATCTTAATGAAGATTCAAAATACCAACTTTCACGTCTGTAACATCTTCAGTTTCTTAGATATAAGTATCCTCATAAGCAGAATTCAACTCCATCTTTACTTATTTTCACCCACCCCCCACCTTAAGTCGATTTCGTGAAAACATAAGAATACGTGTTTATTTATAAAGGAGATTACAAATACCAATCTTCACGTTTAAAACATATTTAGTTTTTGAGATATAAGTACCCTTATGAAAAGAATTCTACGAATTTCTCAATTCATTCCCTCCCCCCTTTCCCCTTAACTGGGTTTTAAAAGAACAAAGTAATAAATGTTTCTTTGCTTTGATAGAAGATTCCAAATACAAAATTTCATGTCTGTAACATCCTCAGCTTTTGATATATAAGTATCCTCATAAAAATAATTAAACTTTTTTCACCCGCACCCCCAAGTTGACTTTCCCCCCAAAATGCGTGTTTCTTTATATGTAAAGGAGATTCCAAATACCAATTTTCATGTCTGTAACATCTCCAGTTTTTGAGATATGAGGGTCCACATAAAAAATAATTCTACCCGTTTTTCAGTTTTTTAACCCCACCCTCTCCCCTGAATAGTTTTATTTCTAAAAAAGGTTAAAAATACCAATTTTTACGTCTGTAACGTGTTAAGTTTTTGATATATGCTGTATATATGCTTATTTTAAAAACTTACCCCTTTAGCACTTCCCCTTAAGTGGATTTTCTGAAAACAAATTATGCGTGTTCCTTTAATTTTACACGAGATTCCAAATACCAATTTTCATTTCTGTAACATGTTACGTTTTTGAGATATACTGAGTTTAAAAATTCATCCCCTTTGGCACTCCTGTTCACCACCCTTTAAGTAGATTTTCCAAAAAAAACAAAAAAAAACGTGTTTCTTTATTTTTAGAGGTTCCAAATACCAATGTTCATGTCATTGAACTATTCAGTTTCCGAGATATGGATACACTCATTTTAAAAACTCAGCCCCCTTTTCACCCCCTTAGCGACGGAATATCCAAAAATACTCCCTTAGCGAGCACCAACATTGTAATGTGAATGTATCACCAACATTTCGTTCCTTTATGTCCAGTAGTTTCGGCTCGGCGATGATAAATCTGTCAGTCAGGACAAGTTATTTTATATACAGGGTTATTCACCTAAGATATTACATGGAAATAACGTCTAAACCATTAAGGATATTGCTATTCTGTTTTCATATTCCTAAATGCTACTTGTTCTCTGCGTAGCTACTGATCTCTGGGATTCCTTATTCCTTGTTATATACATTTTACTACATGCAGAGGGCAATGTTGCACCTAGTACAGCAAATGTGCTAAGAACCGCTTTCAAACATGATGAGCAGCAAACTTCCACGTTGTAGCGACCTCTGTAAAATTGAAGTGAAATAGCAAAATGTAAAATTTTTCTTAAAATAATTATATCTATGATACTCCCACGCATCTTCTAAGTTGAAATCACTGCAGTTACAAATAAATTCCCACAACGTTCACAGTTATTCGATAGATATTGCAAGTTACTTTAGCATAAATTTTTTTAATGATACTTGCCGACCGAAGCATCGCAAATTCAAACCTCATTTGACAAAAATGAATTTCTGCTATTGTGAGGGAGGTTTTGCTGCAGTGTACATGCAAGATCGACGTTTACGGAAGATTTGCAATGTCACTACATCATAATATTTTTCACTTTGCTTTACGTCGCACCGACACAGATAGGTTTTATAGCGGCGATGGTATAGGAAATGGCTAGGAGTGGGAATGAAACGACCATGGCCTTAATTAAGGTACAGCCCCAACATTTTTCCTGGTGTGAAAATGGAACATCATGAATCAACATCTTCAGGGCTGCCTAGAATGGGATTCGAACCCACTATCTCCCGAATGCAAGCTGATACACATCTTCTTAACATGAGCGGTAATATGAAAATAAACACTTCAAGCCTGTGCAGATGTCTTTCGAGATGACTCAGGACTATTTTCTTGCAGTTGACGGGCATTTCGTGCCAATAAACCAAACCAAGCCCCGTGGAACTACAGCCCTTGAAGGGCCTTGGCCTACCGAGCGACCGGTGCTGAGCCCGAAGGCCTACAGATTACGAGATGTCGTGTGGTCAACACGACGAATCCTCTCGGTTGTTATTCTTGGCTTTCTAGAGCGGGGCCGCTATCTCACCTTCAGATAACTACTCAATTCTAATCACGTAGGCTGAGTGGACCTAGAACCAGTCCTCAGTCCAGGTAAAATTCCTGACCTGGCCGGAAATCGAACCCGGGGCCTCCGGGTAAGAGGCAGGCACGATACCCCTACACGACGGGGCCGGCTCGTGCCTATAATCAGTGAAAATATTTCAGAAATTCTTAGTGATTGTACCTTAGTGAGTCTCATTGTATTCGGATTTCTCGTCATGTACGTATAACTATAGACATTTCAGTCACTTTGTTTACTTTTATGATGAGCTCAGTCCATTTTCTCTGCAAGCATTTTGCGCACATAATCAAGTGAAGATCTGAGGGTGCTAATGAGAGTCCCTTGTATTACACCGAGTGTTATTAATTCCATGTTTTCATTAGCATATAGTACACGGTAGTGCTGATCATTACTTTAGTGATAAGCTAAAACAATTTTGTCCGTGCAGACATTTTATGAGAAGTTTATAGAAAAGAAAAAATGTAAGTATTAGTTATTGCCTTTGTATTGCATAAGTTTAGAAATTGTATGTTATTGATTTAATATTAATATTATATATTCAGGTAAACAACTGTATGAAGAGCAAGCTTTCACTTCTGTATATATAGTTATTTTGTTGACAAATTTGGATGAAGTATAATGACGTTTGCAAGGCAACATCTTTACCTTATTAGTGGAAGCTACAGCGAAATTTCTATCGGAGTTTCGATGCAATCGTTTCGTTGATATTGTGATTAATAAATAATGGATGGTTGTGTGATCTTTCCAATCAAATATGTCGACTGATTGTTGGTTCATCAAAACTACTACTGACGTTTAAAAATCAAAATATTCAAAGATTCGTTCAATGCTAGGTTCTCTCCAGTTACTGAGGTTAAAACGAGGACTAATGTATGTCAGTAGACTTCGCTGTGATTCGTATGCTCCTGTTTCAATACTACACGTGGTGCTTGTGTTGCAAAAGCAAACAAGGGAAGCGGCACCACTTCTGTGTTGATAGGTTTGCTTGTTACACAGGTTTAAATCTACTCATTATGATGTTGTCATGAAGTGTGATTTCAACACAGGAGCTAAAGTTGTCAGCTGTTATATACTACTGCAGCTAATAAACCGCACATAAAATCAGGATTGTAAACAAACAAAATATACGAGGTGATGAAGCTTGTTGTTTAAAGGGGTCTAACATCTAGGTCACCAGCCCTGTACAATGTGAAATGTATACCTGATTTGTTGATGTAATTCCCCAGCAAAAGTACTTCTTACTGACTGATATCCGGTAGGATTAAGTTTATTTCGAAATGTTCACAGACGCTGGGAATTGAAAATAACGATTAATTAGTTCACTCCTCAATTTTGTGGTGACAAGAGCTTAATTTTACTCATTTGAAGGACGCTGTTCATTTATATATATCACGGTTTATGAAGGAACAGGTATCCCTTCCCAGCAGGAGAAGATAAATCCTGTGTGTTTTCTCGGTTTACCTAAAAATTAGGGTTTTATTTATTTTTAATACAAAGTTATAAATTCCAAGAATACTTTAAAAATCGATAAGAAAAGGAATGGTATATGTGATGACATCAAGTCGTCGTCTTCTTTTACAACTTGCCCCACGCTGGGCAGGATCACGGTTCCTAATGTGTCTGACATGTTATCAAAGTCATTGTCTTTTAATCTTGTCTTCTCGTGCCTAATGCACGTTGATGACCGAGCAAGTGGCTCCGCGCCTTGTGTCACGTATCTCTCAGCTTACATTAGGGAGGTAATGGGTTTGTCCCCCACTGTGCGCAGCCCGGAAATGTTTTTCCGTGGTTTCCTATTTTCACACCAGGCAAATGCTGGGACTGTACCTTAATTCAGTCCACTATCGTTTCCTTCCCACTCTTAGCATTTCATAACCCATCGTCGCCATAGGACCAATCTATGTCGGTCGTGACGTAAAGCAAATCGAAAAAAAAGAAAATTATGTATATATGCTTCGTTGATGTATGCGACGAGTTCAGATATCATATTTTCCCTGTCCTCTTTGCAATTATCTGGGGTCGACAATATTTGTGGATTAACGCCTAGTTTTACGGCCTCCTGACGCCAAACGCGTGTGGAGGGAGCCATACACTTTTGCTTATTTTTGTGATGGTGGATTGTGTAATATACTGTGTGTAAATGAAGATGTGTGTTAAGACAAACACAAAACGCCTCGTCCCAAAGCCATAGGAGTTAACCAAAACGACCGGGAATCGAACCCAGGGCTCTTTCAATCCATGGCCAGTGCGCTGATTATTCAGCCAAGGAGCCGGGCATCCGCTATCTAGATAAATAACATGTTTTTCTATTCAATTCATTTTTCTCCTCGTACACCGTTTTATCTCCGTCTGACTGACTGACTGACTGACTGACTGCCGGTTTGTTTTTATTCATCTTTTTACGACATCACGGGAAAATGACATGAAAGATTTTCTCTAAAATCGGTACTTAAGTTCAGGGACAGACGGTTTGTTTGCTAGGTTATCTATTTTTTGATTAGTAAGTTATTAGTCGAGGTATAAATATTAGAGGGCTAAAGCGGTACACGTACGATTTCTCCGTTAATATAAGCTGTATCGAAAGACAGGGCTAAGTAAAATTTGTGCAGAATATAATTTCCAAACTCTTGTGCCTGATGCTTTTCTTTTATCTTTTGGAGATATTGGAAATTACCTATTATATTTCGCATATATTTCTAAATATCACCGAAACTATTAGTTCTATCTAAGGAGTTTAAAAAATGTATTTTTCTATCTGTCATGTTTGGTACATTTGTATTTTAAGAGTTATTTACGAAATTTTTTTTTTTGCTATGTTCTTCAACGGAGAACGTCGCTGGCCTAGAAATATTATTCGGTCGCCATGGAAATGAGTTAATCGATGATGGTGGTGGCTGCTGTCGTGATTGTTTTCATAGGGTGCAAAATCGCATGGTCATCAGCCCTTATTGACCAAAGGCTACACAAGTAGAGTGTAATTAGCTTCACGTTTGAACCCTGAGATTTGAAAGTTGTTCAATAACTCGTCATGATGGGTAGTCTTCCTAGTTAGAAATAAATCTGGAAATTTCTCTTGAGAGCAAAATGTATGGTTCAGAACATGTTGTGTTAAATGAGCCCTCATGACTTTTACATGATGTCTTTCTTGTTATAGGTTATAGGCCTACCAATGAGATATTAAAATTTCTGTCCGGCCCCGTGGCTAAGTGACTAGCGCCGATGGCCTTTGGTCCAAGGTTTCGTGGGTACGATTCCTGGGCGAGCTACAGTTGAGGTTTAAACCTTCATTGGTTAATTCGTCTGGCTCGGAGCCTGGCTGTGCATGTCATCTTCAACATTAGAAAGCATCATAAGTTGGGACACCATTCTCACAGACGCACAGGTCGTCTGCAGGAGGCAACTGGAAAGACCTGCATCAGGCTACTCCGGAGGACATATGTTATTATTATTATTATTATTTTTATTATTATTATTATTATTATTATTATTATTATTATTATTATTATTTATATGTAAAATTAAAAATGTCTGAGAGCAATGGCGGCGATCCATTGCTTGATACACAAGGAGGCAATAACTTTTCCCTATTAATAATGTTACATAAATTACACTTATGGTACATAGCTGATACCTTCAATATTATTGAGATCAGTGGCGTAGAAAATAAGTCCGACTGGTTGGCTGAATGGTCAGCGTACTTGCCTTCGGTTCAGAGAGTCCCGGGTTCGATTCCCGGCCGGGTCGAGGACTGGGTGTATGTGTCCGTCCCAACACTGTCCTCATCATATTCTGACAGCATACAACAGTACCAACCACGACAGAAACACGCAATTGTGATTACATCCCTCCATATAGGGTTGGCGTCCGGAAGGGCATCCTGCCCTAAAACATGGCCAAATCCACATGTGCGACGCAGTTCGCACCCGCGACGCCACAGGAGTGGGAAAAAGCGGTAGAAAAAGAAAAGAAGAAGTGGCGTAGAAAATATGTTTTTAAAATACTGAAAGGAATCGTAAAATTAAGAAAAACATAATTACTGTCTATATGTGATCAAGTTTATATCCTTTACAACACATGACTTCACAACAGTTTCACCTATCAACATGTCTACTGTATAGGGTATAGGGTATAGTAATGACCCAGACACTCCGAGATTTTCATTGTGTTCAATTTTCGTATCCTTTCCAGTATAAACAATAAAATTGGGGATAAATCCAGTTTCACAGTCGCAAAGTATAAACACCTTTATACCAAACCTGTGTCACTTTGATGGAATGTATTTAGCAGACCTTTCCAAGCAACTAGGCTCTCATCAATACATACTGTATATTTTGGAAGGGATAAAATATAGATCGGGATTTCTCTCTGAAATATTTTGTTATAGGCCTAATTTTTGAAAGTCTATCACCTGGGTGTTTTAGATTGACAGAAAAGTGAAGGAGTCTTATAATGAGGGAGAAATTGTCGAGAGAACATCGGAGTTTCGAACAATTTATTCGTTGACCAATATTATTTCATCCTGTTTTTCTTCACATGGCCCATCAACAAAACAGTTGCCCGGAAAACATAACGAGTTTCCACGGTTATGCCTTGCCCCTTATGTATCTTCGACTTTTCCTTTACGTCCGTATTTTCCGTAACAAATAATACGTGCTTGTTCATTTCCAACACTATCAAGTTCATAATACTACGTACGATCAACAACTTCTTTGAAAACCAACACTGCAAGTCTTGAATCATTGTCATTACTATTCAAATGAAGATTATCACTAACACCTGAATTTGATGGATCAAACTGAGCAGAAAGTGTAGGAAGAAACCTGCCTACAGAACTTCACTTTCTTCCTTCGGTTTGAACAGCTGACAGCTTAGTCTTCCTTGTGGCGGCGGAGCGCAGCACTTCGTCCTCAATTTCCGTGTTGTAGTCTTGCGAGGAATTATCAATTTCACTCTCATCGGCCACAATACAATCCTTATCACCATTAGAAATAGGTAGAAATCCGAACATGAATTTTCCTGCAGTCGTCCAAAGCATCATCCCTGCATTTGAAGAAATTGGGAGAATTCCCGTAGCAGGTCATGTAGTTCGTATGTCGCGTGAGGCCACATCCTTTATGTGAGAGCAGCACATCTGCGTAATTTACATTACTCCGGAATATATAGCACATCACTTCCGGTCAATTTATCTTCTAAATGCTGAAGAGGCATACAGTAGCACCTGTTGTCCTAATTGCAGTGTAAATCGACGGGCAAATTTAACTTAATTTCACTTTTTCGTCGCGCTGAGCTGGCTATCCTTAGAGGACAGCGTGACTTTGGCTCAGTTGAACTTCGAATAGAAAGCAGCATATTTAAGGAGCCAGCCTTTATTGAACTTCTACGCATCATCCTTGAGCAGCAATTTAAGGATCTCTATCGTAAACAACTTTTTAATGTGATGCGGTGCACCGGATTTTTATGAACCTCTATCAAAGGGCAACTTTTTAACGTAGTGCAGCGCATCTCTTGAACTTTAGTTTAATATTCTTACATGGTATGTATATTTCATTTTTTATGCCATTGACACTGCACTGTGTCTTAAATAGCTTGAACTTTCAACGGAATTTTATTTTATGTAACCAGTCTTAACTTCAATTCTATGAGTTGCGCATACAGTTTTTAAGACCTTTGTGTCTATACATTGTTTATTTTCTTCGATGTATTTGTGTTGATTTGCTTTAAGGCTGATGATGACCTACAGTTAGGTCGAAACTAGTCCCTGAACGTAAATGTAATGTAAAACATTGTACAGTTTGTATTGAAAAGGTGGATCTTAATAATAAAATATTTAAATACTATTGTAGCCTTAGAAAATTCTTGCGCGGGGTGATGGCTCTCTGCGATTTACACCCTTACGGCATTATCACGTGATACGCGCTCGAGACCTGCTCTCGTCCGTTTCTGTCGCAGAATTATCTTCATCCCACTCGCTCCTTGCGTGAAAATTTCCATGACATCAGTCCTCACGAGTCCTCCTTTCATATCCGCGCGCGCCAAATACATAACATGTTGAATTAAATTTTAAATATATATTCCTGGATCATTAATTCATGGCAGTGATAGGGCACAATATTGAAATTAAAGGGTTTCATTGAAAGTATCAGTCACAAATATACATTCAGCAATTATCGTACATTTTAAATTTATTTATTTATTTAAGGAAACACAACGCTTAGCGCAACATTTGTTAAATTTTTTACCCAGGTCCTGGAATAATGATGGGAATAATGAGTCATCCCACAAGGTTGTGCGACGTTTCGAATTCTTACTATTTTTGTGCTCCTTATAATGGATATAAAAGTACTTTCCGTCTCCTTGACTGAATGGTTGGAGTAACGACCTTTTTTAAAGGGTCTCTGTTTTGATTCCCACCCGAACCGAAGATTTCATCCAGGTCAGATTAATTCCCCTGGTTCTCGGCTACGTGTTTGTATTTTTGTCTTAGTATACACTTCTTAATCTAAAAACCACAAGGCTAACCACCACAGAAACATGCAATACTTGATTACATCCGCCGTCCATCACATAGAGTTAGCATCTGGAAGGACATCCAGGTGTAGAACTGTTCCAAATCTGCATGCGCAGCAAAGGCGTGGTGATAGCAACAGAGACAGTAAAAAGATTGATATAAAACGGATTATGAATCTGAAATCAATTCAGTGATGAGTGAGACTTGAATCTAGTTCTTTATATTACTTTTAATGTCTTGAAACTAATAGAATTAGCAGTTTTTAATATCCTATATAATGACCATCGTTACCTCGGAGCTGGGCTGAGTGGCTCAGACGGTTGATACCTTCTGACCCCAACTTGGCAGGTTCAATCGGGGCTCAGTCCGCTAGTATTTGAAGGTGCTCAAATACGTCAGCCTCGTGTCGGTAATTTTTTTGGCAGATAAAAGAACTACTCTGGGACTAAATTCAAGCACCTCGCCGTCTCCGAAAACTGTATAAGTTGTTAGTGGAACGTAAAGTCAATAACATTTTTCTTATTTTCTCGTATGTAAAACTGCTAACTCGAAGCAATCATATTCGAAAGCCTGAAGTGCTATCAATCTAATAACATGCAAATTGAGTGTCAGCATTTGATCAAGTAAATCAATCAAGTTTGCCAAGTTGATAGCCTACACCTACTCTTGTTTACATTGTGTACTGTGTAAGTAGAAGTCCGCATGAAGAACTTTAAACTGCTTATAAGCCTTTGCAATTTCTTAAAAAAGTAGTGACCAATGCATTTTAGTGTCATTTCTGCGCTATGAAGTGAATTGTGAACAGCCCTTGATAAAAGTGATAAGCAGCGATCTGACCGTCCGAGTGAAGCCTAGGTCACACCTGCTTCAATCTCTTGGCGATCTGGATATGAATAGGCAACATGTTTTACCTTGACTGAATGGTCAGCGTTGAGGCCTTACGTTCGAAGGGTCCCGTTTTCGATTCCCGCCGGGTCGAGGATATTAACTGCATCTTGTTAATCCCTCTCTCTCGATTTCGTTCGTAACCTTCGTAGCGTGCAGTTGCTTGTGTGTTCGCTCTGTGCGACTCACGCTCACTTATCGTACGGCAGTACGGACTTCTTAGTTGTGTGGACATTTATTCGTGCCTTTCAGTGACTACGTCTACTAGTGTGTAGCCTCACGACATACCTAGCAGTTTAATTAGCAGTTAGATCTATGGAAGGAGGCCTATATGGGGAGGGCGGTCCTCCCCCCATATCACAGTCTAATGTGCTCATACCGAACCGTATACAGCAAGTATCTCATAGTGTCGGGAGTGCTTTGGCGGTTCTAAATCAACCATCTACCTATGACTGCAATATGGAGGTGTGTTCTCCATCTGTTGTGGAGGCAAAAACGCGAGCCTTAGAAGAACCTTCAGGTAACATCGATAAGAAACAAGCAGTTATACCAGAAAATGCTACAGGTAATTTTCACAACAGATATATTTTCCCAGTAATTCAGGGTCTAGCTCAGCTTCTAGTCAAAGTGATAGTGTTTCTGACTTGAATGCAGTACCAGCTGTGCTTCCTCCTCAAAATAGCGGAGAACCGCCTCGGATCAGTGCATATAATTATAACAAAGCCAATCGGTATCACACTGATTCTTTAGGGCCTTACTACATCTATGTGAAAGGGAAAGAAGGAAACATAGGTAAACTACGTCCGATGGCGTTTGGGTAAATAATTTATCGGGAGTGTCCATCTCAACGTCGAAATATCAAAGATATTTCTTCCATCGGGAAAAATCGTCTTAAAACGGAAATTCATTCAGCACAAGCAGCAAACTGATTTCGTTAGTTCTACTTTATTTTCATCACATCAGTTAGAAGGTTACATTCCGTCTCATGTCATAATTTGACAGGGTGTCATTCGATATGTACATACAGAAATAGAGGAAGACGAACTATTACAAGTGATAGATTCTTCTGTTAAAATCAGACTAGTCCGTCGTATGTACAGGCGCACAATGAAGGACAATGTTTCAACTGCTGTTCCAGTACGGACTTTTGTGGTTAATTTTGACACTTAGACGCTGGAAGATAGTGTGTCAATATATGGGGCACGTTGTGAGGTTTCTCCAGTACGATTTTGTTACAATTGCTTGCGCTTCGGCCACATAAGTAAACACTGTCGTTCACAGGTTACATGGAATTACTGTGGTGTGTTACATACTCCAAACCTCTGCTCACTGCCTCAGTCTCAGTGCGTACAATGTTAAGGTCAACACGGTTCCCGGAGTATAACAAACGATTAGAGATAAACGAGGTTGCGGCCAAATATAACATGCCATTCAAGGAAGCTAAGGAAGCTGTTATGAAAAAAGCATATGCTCAAGTGGTTCAGCCATTACCTCTCACACATGACCAAGCTTTACCTCCTTTACCAAGGCAACAAAATCACAAAATTACCGTGTTCCAACCTCGGCGACATCCTCCGGAGTTACCCAGACCATCTATCCCACACTCACCGATATTTTTCCATCCCCATGAAGTCAGTGGGGTCCAGTGGACCCAAACCCTTATCTACCCCAGCCGCACTTAATAGCACCCTGTAATGCAAGTCCCTTGCCGGGTAGCTCTTCTCAACCACCACTTACCTTATCAGAATCCCTTATTACTGGTATCCTTAATCTAGTTAAACAGCTTCTACACGGAATTCTCCTATCAAATCGTGGTATCCCTTCAGCATCGGAACTTCGCGAAATGGTAACACAAAACATTCATGGAAGCTTTTAAAATATTGCAGTGGAATAGCCAATCAGCGCTGGCTCATAAACTCAGTCCTCAAAAATAATTACATGATCGGCACATCAACTTGGCAGCATTATCCGAGACTTCGTTTAGCGCTGGTATACCATTTGTGTTTCCTGGATATCGTGTTCTGCGTTCAGAGAGAGACGATGGACATGGAGGAAGTGGTCTGTTAATAGGCAACAATATTCGTCACAGTGCAATATCCCTTACTTTTCCCGGAGTTCTTTCATTCCAAGTGGTAGTGGCTCGTATCTTCCTCCCTACCGTGGAATTCACATGAATATCTATTGTCCATCACGTATTGTAATACAACCAGGCGACTGGGACTGTTTATTTAACCAACTGGAACCTCCATACATTATATGTGGCGATATGACAGCCCATAATGTAGCTGGGGGGTGTGCTTATACGGACCGTGTTGGAAGAGCCCTTCAAGATATGTTGGATGACTAACATCTTGCCATACTCAATGACGGTAGTCCTACCCTTATATCTCGGCCTGGACATCGACCTTCGGCAGTAGATGTAACTATTTGTTCTCCAGCCATCGTTGCCAACTTAACCAGGGAAGCACGACCATACTCCCTGGTATCTGATCAACTTCCTATTGAAATTCATTTACAAAATAGCTACGATTTACCTTCAACCTTCTACCCCACCACAAAATGGAACACCAAACGAGCAAATTGGATTGGCTTCAGCGAGAACATCGACTCCGAACTTCATACTGCAACTCTCCTTACCGACCCAGTTAAAAAATACGACTGTTTACTACACATCATAAATGCTGCAGCTTCGGTTAGTAACGAAGTGAAACAGCCCTCCGGTTTTCCGAAACATACCCCTACGCCGTGGTGGGACACAGAATGTTCCCGAATGACTGCAAAAAGGAAACTTGCTTTTAAACAATATCGACGTCTTTCTTCCTGGGAAAATGATTCTAATTATCAACGCATCAACGCACAGGTCAAAAGATTTTTAAAACAGAAAAAGTGACCCAGTTGGCAATGATACTGTGAATTAATTAGCAGAGAAACCCCGCTTACTGCAATCTGGAATAAACTAAGATCTTTAAAAGGGGTAGGGAGTAGCTCCCCACGTTCTTCGTTTCCGTCTGATTGCGTCGAGGCTTTTCATAGTCATATTGCTCCACCGACTGTGCCGCATTGTCCCGTTTGGCGCTTTTCAACCAACTGGGATCGCACTCATTTTCTGTTACGGCCATTTACTTATACGGAACTCCAGCTGGCGTTAAAGCATAACAACAACACTGCCCCTGGTAAAGACTACATCCAGTACTCGATGATATCCCATCTCATACGCACAGCGCATGTTCTATTACTAGACATTTTTAACATTTGGACACGGGAAGAATTACTTTGGACTGGATTACTCAAATTGTCATCCCTATTCTGAAGTCTGGAAAGGACCACAGTGACCCTTCTTCTTATCGAGCAATAGGTCTTCCCTCGTGTGTGGTAAAGGATGGTGAAAACACGACTTGAGTGGTGGTTAGAACAGCAGCAGCTGCTTCCTCAGTCGCAGTATGGATTCCGCCGTGGGAGAGGAACATTGGACCTTCTCAGTATATTCACTTCCGCAATAGAACATGCTTTTGCGATTAATGGATACCTTACGGCCTTCACTTGATATCACCTCAGCTTATGATAACGTCAGTATACCGGTTCTCTTCAGTAAGCTTCAAACATTCCATATCCCCCCAGCTTTTATATATGGTCTTCAGACATTGTTACAAGAACGATATATCTACGTACGAGATGGACACAGTCATCTACACGGCCCTCGTCGCGTGTGCAAAGGTCTCCCACAGGGTGCTGTGCTCAACCCGCTTTGTATACAATTTATACTGCTGATCCTGAGTATCTGTTAAGCCCCTCGATTCACGTTTTACAATACGCGGACGATGTGAGTATTTACACTACTTCCTATAGTTTCGAGGTTACATCTCTTCGTTCACATTATGTGGTCTGTGATCTGGCAAAAAGGTTGCATAATAATGGTCTTGAATTGTCTCCATCGAAATCTACTGTGGTGACTTTTACCCGGAAGAGGACTTTACCTCAGCTTGGTGATATCCATTTATGACCATTCACATTTCCAGTGAATTCATCATTACGCCTATTGGATATGCACTTTGATAGTCGATTAAATTGGAGTTGCCATATTGCTCACCTTCTTCCAAAAATTAAACGAGCGATTAATATTCTCCGCTTTGTGGTCCGTACCTGGTGGGGAACTGATCCTGTTATACTTTTGACTCTGTACCGTTCTATGATACGCTCTATGATTGATTATGGGTGTTTTTGTACGAGAATGCTCCTGCATACGTTACGAAGAAACTCGACACCATATAATTTCGGGCGATCCGCATCTGTTTGGGTGTTATGAGATCCACACCAACAAATGCTCTTTTAATAGAAGTTGGAGAATTATCTTTTCAGATGCGCCGAAAAATGATAGGCAACACATTTCTGTTACAACGTTCTGCTATTTCACAGCATCCCATTCTTATTGCACTTCAACGATTGACCGTTATCGAGGAGAGACATGGACGACGCTCACGATACAAGCCACAGCTTCTGTTCCCCTGCTACAACGAACTGAAAATGATTTTCGCACTAACACTCAAAGCACGAACTATGCCCGGATTTGAAGCCAGCTTTCAGTGTTCTTCATATCGACTGGCGATATACTATCTACCAAGATATCTCACCACAGAAGCTCATACAGAGAACTGCATTCCGGCTCTGAATCGCTCCATGTGGCCCAATAGTACTTATATCTTCATGGATGGTTCCAAATTCGCTGACTCGGTGGGATATGCATATTACTGCCAAGAAATGGGAGAATGTAGTAGCTTCAAACTGCCGCCCGAAACCTCTATTTATACAGCGGAAGTTTTAGCTATAAGTGCTGCACTTCGTTTTTGTCAAAACAAGCGATTCGATTCCGCTCTCAACATTACGGACACCCGAAGTGTCTTGAAGAAATTACAAAATCTCAAGTGGAATCTTCAGTGTAATAAACTGTCCTAGAACCGAACTGCCTTCTATCGAACCAGTTATTAATTTCAAAAACATGTCTAGTAAAAATCAGAAAGATTGCATTCCCAAAGTTTACATGCAATGCATGTCAAACTTACTACCCTGCAATTTTCAGCTTTATGTCTATCACCCTTTCCTTTATACACGGGGGCTACTATAGCAACTCGCCATCCATTTGGCATAACTCCTTCAAGCAAACAATAATCAAATAAGTGCTTCAGATATGGTACTATATCCCAACACATTGTCTTTAGTATATCCCCAGAAATCTTATCAACTCCAGCCGATTTTCTAGTTTTCAACTTTTGTATCATAGTGTAAATGTCATTGTTATCATATGTAAATGTAATACTTCTTTGGCATTAGTCTTCTCCACTATCTGGACATTATCATTGTAACCAACAATCTTTACATACTGCTGACTGAATACTTCAGCCTTTTGAAGATCCTCACATACACACTCCCATTGTTCATTTATTATTCCTGGAATGTCCTTCTTGGAACCTGTTTCTGCCTAAAAATACCTATTCACACCCTTCCATTTTTCACTAAAATTTTTGTATGACTGGGATTTATGCTTGCCATTATGTTATCCTTAGCTGCCTTCTTTGCTAGATTCAATTTCCTAGTAAGTTCCTTCAATTTCTCGTTACTTCCAAAGCCATATCCAACCCTATTTCTTTCCAATCTGCACCTCCTACTTTGCCTCTTTATTTCCCTGTTATAATAATGTAGGTCTTTATCATTTCTTACTACCTTTGAAGGTACAAACCTGTTTCCACATTCCTCAACAATTGCTTTAAATCCACCTTAGAGTCTATTTACATTTTTATTTACCGTTTTCCACCGATCATACTTACTTTTTAGAAACTGTCACATGCCTGCTTTATCAGCCATTTGGTACTGCTTAATGGTCCTAATGTTAAGACCTTCCTTTCTAACAAATTTACTTTTAACTACGACAAAAACAGCTGCATGATGACTATTGCCATCTATTACTTCGGTTTCTCAATAGAGCTCATCTGGTTTTACCAGCACCACATCCAGGATATTTTCCTCTAGTTGGTTCCATCACTTTCTGAATCAGCTGTCCTTCCCATATTAGCTTATTTGCCATTTGATGGTCATGCTTCCTGTCGTTCGCATTTCCTTCCCAATTCACATTTGGTAAATTCATATCCCCCGCTACAATCGCATTCCTTTCCATGTCGTTTCCCACATAGCTGATTATCTTATCAAATAATTCTGAATCCGTGTCAGCGCTACCTTTTCCCGGTCTGTACACTCCAAAGACATCAAGTTGCCTTTTATCTTTAGAAATGAGCCTTACACCTAGAATTTCATGTGTCTCATCTTTAACTTTTTCGTAGCTTACAAATTCTTCTTTCACCAGAATGAATACTCCCCTCCTACCATTCCTATCCTATTTCTACGATATACCCTCCAGTTCCGTGAGAAAATTTCTGCGTCCATCATATCATTTCTCAGCCATGATTCAACTCCTACTACAATATCTGATAAGTATATATCTAATAGATTACTTAATTCTATGCCTTTCTTTACAATACTTCTACAGTTGAGCACTAACATTTTTATGTCATCCCAACTTGATTTCCAGTTCCCTGTTTCCTAACACCGCTCCCTATGCCACACTCTTTCCCTGAATGTATCTCCCAATAACCCTTCTAAACAAATTTTCTAACTTATATGTACCACTGCGGTTTAAGTGAAGGCCATCTGAGCGCAGATCCCTTTTTTCTACCCACCCATTACGATCTACAGATCTCACTCCCAGTTTCCCACATATCCACTCCATAGAATCATTTAAATCCCAAATCACCCTCCAGTCAGTATCCCTCCTACACAGAATTACACTGATATCAACTTCCGCTTCCTTACATTTCAACCGTGCTGAATTTACCAGATCTCACACATCCCCAACTATGTTGGTACATATATCAGCTTGCCTTACGTTGTTGGTACCAACATGAAACTATAGCACCTTCTCCTTCCCCTCCTCCTTCTCTTCTACTTTCCTCAACATCTGCCTCAAACTAATTCCCGGATAACACTCTACCCTGGTTCCCTTTCCTCCACGCACTTTCCCCATATGTCTAACGATGGAATCCCCCATGACCAGAGCCTCAACCCTACCCACCTCATCTGAACCCCTGCCCTCATGCTCAGCCCTATCTTTTCTGATAGCTGCAGAAGCTACTTCCTCCTCCCTTTTCTCTTTCCTACGTCCCTGTTCCACCTGTCTTTTCCTATCCACTACTCTACATTTCCCTTTCCTACCTTTTCCCTTCCTCCTACTTCCACACATCTCAACAACAGTTCCCTGTTCCTCAACTTCCTTCTAGCCTGCAATCTCCTTCCCCTTAGAACATTAGACCACCTGTCTTCTACAACTCCCCCCTTTCCTTCCTCTCCCTCTTGTACACCTACTGTAACCTGTACATTGTCTGAGGGAGGCCTATTTTCCTTCCTCTCTTCTGTGAGAATCCTAATTATCTCCCTCAAACTCTCCAACTCCTCCCTCATACCCCTCAATGCCTCGCCACACCCACAGTCCCCACACTTGCACTCCTTAGCCATTCTTTACGGGGAAAATCAAAATAAAATAACTTGTGTAGCACCACTACAGCGGCGGCCTCTGAAATTTTCATATGCGTTAGATGTATGAAACCTGTACATCACAACGATCGAACTGCTTAAGAAGAAAAAACTACTACTACTACTACTACTACTACTACTACTACTACTACTACTACTACTACTACAGTATGAACGGACTTGAAATAGTTTTTTATGATCCTTGGCCGGTCGTCCCGGATATTTGACACTAAGAGAGGATTGTGATTAACTCGAGAGCTTAACTACTGCCTTCAAATTCCAGTTGATTCTACAATGGAATTTTCACCAGAAAATCACGTGGTGTCTAGAAGGACATCCTGTCAAAAGCCAAAATGGGCTAAGGATGCTCAGTTGATGGCATAAGTTACTGGAATTAGGCGAAGGAAGTCATTCACACTGAGAACTACGAATAGTGCTCTACTGTTGTTCTTTTTGCGTTCCACGTCGACATGATTGCCGCTGCCGTTCCCGAGGGTTTACATTTCAGACATTTGCCTGGAGGAGAAGTGGGAAACCACGGAAAACCACTTCCAGGATGGCTGAGGGAGGAATCGAACCCACCTCTACTCAGTTGACCTCCCGACGCTGAGTGGACCCCATTCCAGTCCTCGTACCACTTTTCAAATTACGTGGCAGAGCCGGGAATTGAACCCGGGCCTCCCGGGGTGACAGCCAATCACACAAACCACTACACCACAGAGGCGGACCCTAGCCTATACTTATGAAAGAAATCAGAATCCTACATATAAATGACCGGAAGCTGAAAATGACAGTCAAACCAGCTGCGGAAGTTTTGAAACATTTCGAACGACTTCAAATAAACACATCACTTGCTCTCGGATAATTTCGCTGTAAACATGTCACATAAACAGATTTATGCATAAAATCCCTGTTCTGACTGTCTTTCACAGCGATATTGAGAAAACAAGAATGTTTCAAGGGACGAAATTCGCGCTAGGTGAACAGTAGGTTGTTGTCTCCTCTTTACAATGAAACTGTCACAAACATGAATTTGGTACTGAGTACGTGTCTGAAACTTCGCTGTAGGTGGTTGTGAACGAGCACAGAATAATACACAGATGTCGACACACATTGCAATACATTCGCTCTCTGAGGCCGAGATTTGTACCGGTTGCCATATTAGCAAATCCTTCTCTACTAGCCAACGAGATAAAATAAGATACGATAGAGCACTTCACCAAAGTGCTGCCAGAATCGAATATAATGGACATGTGTGGCCGCCATTTTCTTTGGGTCACTATATTATAGACAGATTGCTGTCTATTATTGATCAAATTACGAAAATACAATAATTCTGTATTATAATTTGAGTTTACTGAGATGTTGAAAAGAGTTGTAAAAAAAGGAAGGTCTAGCCTATACTTCTTCTTTAACTGTTAACGCTCCAGGGTCGGGTTTTCCCTCGGACTCAGCTAGGGATACCACCTCTACCACCTCAAAGGCAGTGTCCCGCAGCTTCCGACTCTGCGTCGGGGGAAAAAACTGGGGAGGATGACCAGTACTTAGCCCAGGCGGCCTCACCTGTTATGCTGAACAAGGGCCTTGTGGAGAGACGGGAAGATTGGAAGGGATAGACAAGGAGGAGGGAAGGATGCGGCCGCGGCCTTAAGTTAGGTACCATTCAGACATTTGCCTGGAGGAGAAGTGGGAAACCACGGAAAACCACTTCCAGGATGGCTGAGGGAGGAATCGAACCCACCTCTATTCAGTTGACCTCCCGACGCTGAGTGGACCCCATTCCAGCCCTCGTACCACTTTTCAAATTACGTGGCAGAGCCGAGAATTGAACCCGGGCCTCCCGGGGTGACAGCCAATCACACAAACCACTACACCACAGAGGCGGACCCTAGCCTATACTTATGAAAGAAATCAGAATTCTACATATAAATGACCGGAAGCTGAAAATGACAGTCAAACCAGCTGCGGAAGTTTTGAAACATTTCGAACGATTTCAAATGTCATTTCCAGCCGGATTTTGTACCTACATTATTCCCGACCCGTCTGTTTTAATATATTCTATTCTATGGTCCAAAATTATTATTTGTGAACCAAACTGGAATGTAAATGCTGTAGATCCGAACTATAGCGAATGGCTTCCAAAAGTCAGCAATGGGATCTCACAAAACCAAATTCCAAAAAGTATTGCACAATATTTAATTGTTTTTCCTTGGATCCAAACGAGAATTCATTTTATTTTCTGGTAGTAGCAGGACAAGTGATCATCATCAACCATCGGGTTTTGAATATTCCGATATGAGACAAAATGACGAACAGATGAACAATCAAAAATTGTCGCATCTGTAGAAAAATGAAATATGGGAAGGTCCACTTCAACAATGTTCAGATCGTCGCCGTAAGACCTATCTGTGTCGTTGCGACGTAAAGCCAATTGTAAAAGAAAAAAAGAAAATGTTCAACTGGATGCGTTCTCACTTACTCTGTCAGTCGCTCCCACATGCACTTGCTTACAGAACTATAAAATTATAAGCACCGGGCACGCTAACAAGTAGCTCAGCGAGTCAATTGTAAGCTTCAAAATTCGTGCTTATTATAACAAGAAAGATTCGAATCCCGGCGAGAACGATTTTTAGTTCCCGAACGAATACTCCATGATCACGTCAGGCAACAAACACACAAAGTTTGGCCGAGCTAACTTCGATGCTAAATGGTTCACTGCATTCTAACATGACATTATTCACACGCGTCAAGAGAGCATGTGTTGATGCTCTTCCAATGCGACAAATTTAGCATTCGTGAGGCAGCATGGCGTTTCGCCTAAGACTGTTCAGAGATGGATAAAGCAGGAGTAAGTTTCAGGAAACATTGGATGTCTACCGGGCGCTGGTTTAGGCCGGATTTCTAGTAGGGAAGAAGACAACCCAGACAACAGCGGTCCAACTGTAGGAAACATTCTGAAGTCCAGTGACATGTGTATATAGTAACACTTCGATGTTTCTGTATTATGATATCAAATACGAGTACAAGTAGCGAATTGTAGGCCTGATTTCTGCTTTATATGAACACTGAATCACAGCATCTGTCATAAGTAAGGATCTGTTGGCTCCAAACATCCCCAAAATAGGCAGGCAGATAAGCCCTTAAAGTGACAAGTAAGAAAAATCAACCCTAAAGCTTCAGGGTAAAAATAAACAAATGTCCATCTTCACGATTAATTTTACAGATCAAGTTTTTTTTAAATAAACGGGTCGGCAATAACAGGAAATTGTTAATTCTGTTCTTGCCACTTTCATTCCCCTTCGTTCATCACTCATATTAGCCAATACCACTTTCGAGTATGGTTCAGATTAATGTATGTCTCAACCATGCACTTTCTCTATGAATTACACCTGCGCAGCTGCTAAGTCACGTCGCTCCATTATGAAATGATTTCAATCTTGAATTTTAAAACATTTGATTTTAAAATCTTGTGCATTGAAGTCGTACTTCCATTGTGGCCTGCGTCACCTCGCATTTCAGCAATAAGATTTTTTACTGTACGAAATTCATCCCAGTCGATCATCGCAAAAATATTACGCTGCAGTACGCATTAATTGAAATTTTCCATTCCAATTACCTCCTTAATACGACGGGGATTCTTAAAACGTTATCTCCGCGGATCAGAAACGGCTTGAGTAACATTCCTCGACAGTTTTCATCCCTACTTCACATGCACGTGCTACGCTCTCCTGCGATTTTGCAACATCGTCCACAGGCCCACCAGCTTCCTTCTCAAGCAGGAATTGCTATGCACCACACAAATTACCTCCCATGCTTGTCTATCCAAGACTGCATGGTTTTTACCTTCTTCTGCCATCTCACAGTTGATCAGCAACAACACCACAACATTCCAAGCGCCGACAACTTCACTTAAAACTGACAGTGTGGAGAAATATCTCTGAAACATGAACCAGTATTTCATGGAACGGTCACCAGGACAATAATGCACGCTTATGAATGAAGGCCACGTGATTTTCCAAAGCGCACATCGGGCCGTATGCCTACCGAAGAGATGACTGCATTAATATCATTAATATTGCAATTTGTTTTACGTCACACCGACATGGATAGGTCTTATGGTGACGATGGGATGGGAAAGGGTTAGGAGTGGGAAAGAAGCGGCCGTAGCCTTAATTAAGGTACGGCTCCAGCATTTGCCTGGTGTGAAAATGGAAACCGACGGAAAACCATCTTGAGGGCTGCCGACATTGGGGTTCGAACCCACTATCTCCCATATGCAAGCTCACAGCTCCGTGTCCCTAACCACATGGCCAACTTACGTGGTTGCTTTAATGTCATTCCACGCCATCTCTCTAATAACAACTCGGAACATATCGCTTAGTAAAGCAGCTCGTCTTCTCATTCCCAAGTCCTCCCAAGCCAAATTATGCAACATTTTCGTAAAAGAAAATTCGTTTCCCCATCCCGAGGCGCCGCAGCACTTTTCAGGTATTCCCCTCATTGAAGTTGAGCTACATGTACATACCACCCCCCATGCCATCTTGAAATCCTTCCAGAAGGGCATAGGATATATACGTACTCCAGAAAGTACAGACGACTGGCTGTGAATGATTTCTACATTACCTGACGATGGCTCAGGCAAAATGTGCTCACCTCTCACATCTAATTTAATTCTAAATAATACAGAGAGTGGCGATATGGAGAACCGGTAGTGCCCAACTTTAATCAGCACTTCATTTCGTCCCCTCCATTGAGAGGTGGTCTGTTCTAGCCCATAGTCTGATCTCTAGGTCGATACTTCCACTTCATTCTCGTCTCTTCTAGTGAGAGGTTGTCTTTCCTAGTACACAGTCTGACATCTCTAGGTCAATAGCTTCACTACTTCCCCGTCTGTTCCAGTGAGAGGTTGTCTATCCTGATCCACAGTTTGACCTCCCTAGATTAACAGCTTTACTTTATTCTCGCCGCGTCTAGTGAGAGGTTGTCTTGTAGTAGCTACAGCGAGAATAGTTGATTCTGGAAATGCCATGCCCAGGCGTGAAACTGATGAGCCTAGACATGATCTTTGTGCAGAGGACCCCGACAAGAGTACTCACCAAATCGCAACAGTGGTAGGAATGCCCTACTGGACGGTCCTACGAACATAACGGGAAGACCGACAACATCCGTACGTGTTCAGCACCTATCGCTAAGAGATTATGCTCCGCGCATGGCCTTCTGTGAATAGGTCCGTCGACAACCCGAAGAGTTCGTAAATAATATTTTGTTCATAGACGAGGCCTCGTTTACGCGGAGTGGCATCTTCAATTTTCGTTACACGCATAAGTGGTTGGAGTGAAAACCCCATTCTATGAGGCGTTCCCACCACTAGTTTCGGTTTTCCATTAATGTCCGGACATGTATGTTGGGAGGTATTGTTATAGAACCTGTGGTATTACCTCTCAGACTGAGTGACGTATCTAATCTAAAGCTTCCGGAAGGCACTCTACCAATACTACTAGGGGATGCTCAATTCCATACCCGATGGCACATGTGGTTCCAATATGACGGAGCACCCCTGCACATTACCAACGCAGTGCGCCGACACCAGGACGCCACCTATCCGCAGCGATGGATTAGGCGTTCTTCTCTTTTAGACAATAACATTTGTTTCAACCGTCTGATTCAGCAAACCTCATAATTTTCTAAACACTGTACAGGATCATTCATGAGCGCAATTCACTGCAAAGACCTTCACAGAACAGGATGCTGGTTTGAAAAAAATACACAGACAGAACCACGGTATCTGGTAAGTGGTCCTACTTTAATTTCTCAAGTTAATGAACACGTTTATATCAGGTGCAAATGACCAAGTTATAAATAAGCGCCAGCAAATTAATAAATTCTGCCCAAAACGCTAGTCTGTCACTGTGATTTTGAAATGAATCTTTCGTGTAATTATTTCGGACACGAACAAATACATAACGTAACGTAAGTTCCTGCCAGCTACACCTATCTCTCTCTCTCTCTCTCTCTCGCTCTCTTTGTGTGTGTGTGTGTGTGTGTGTGTGTGTGTGTGTGTGTGTGTGTGTGTGTGTGTGTGTGTGTGTTTGTATCGGCGTCTCCGAAAACCGTCGAAGTAGTTTGTGGGACGTAAAAACAATAACATAATTATTATCCTTTCTCTTTCTCCCTCTCATCTATGGGTCGGATGACGTCTACATTCAGCTCTTAAAAACAGCAATCTTGTTATCATCTTTATCTCTGTTTCTCCCTCTTGCTCTCTTTTCTTTTCTCTCGTTGTACCGGCCCACTTTCCACTATTTCAACATCGTAGCCAGGAAGTCTTTTTGTCTACAGTATATTTGAATTAAAGGCGTATAGCTTTGTGATACTAGTTTGAATTCTGTACAGTATTTGGCCGTTCTTCATGCCAAAATGATACCTTCTACATTGTAAGTGTCGATAGATGTTGAATTGTTCATGAGGTATAAAATATCAAAAGGAGACTGCTGTGAATTGAGTGCTTCTTTTACTTGCTACTACCAAATTAGGTAAACATGTCTTTTTTCAGAACCAGTGATTACAATGTTCCTCATTAAGCTACGCATATTAAACGTAGATAAAGGTATGGAATGAATATTATCTTATGATAATAAATCATACTTTTGTGTCACTGACCAGTGACTAAATATTCATCGCAGAAACGCTAACGAAGGGGCTTCCAAACGGAATTTGTAAACCAGCTAGTCGAACAAGAGCTCGCTAAACAACAATAATAATAATAATAATAATAATAATAATAATAATAATAATAATAATAATAATAATAATAATAATATCTGCACGTCCCACTAACTACTTTTACGGTTTTCGGAGACGCCGAGGAGCCGGAATCCAGCCTCACAGGAGTTCTTTTACATGCCAGTAAATCTACCGACACGAGGCTGACGTATTTGAGCACCTTCGAATACCAGCGGACTCATCCAGGATTAAACCTGCTAAGTTGGGGTCAAAAGGTCAGTGCTTCAACCGTCTGAGTCACTCACATCGGCGTAAACAACAATCTAAACTGCTCAAAAAGGAAACGTGGTCTTGTGTTCAGATGTTCCTAACTACATTGTACGAATAAATAGTACGAATAGTACGAATGCGAAGTTACGGCAATGACGTATATTTTTCTATATAACAGACGGCTCCACTGGCATCCGGATGTTTAGGAGGTGTCACTGTCAGTTGAAATGTACGAGAGCCTCAATTTAAAGTGTGCGCGCGTATTGGTCTCTGTGGAGTGTTTACGAATCATGGCTGATCGTGCGCACTAATGTAGGCAACGGAGGAAGTAGTTGTCGTCAAATGAAGCCGTTCGTAATTTTCGAATGCTACAACAAGGCTACGCTCAGATCTACGTAGCCAAAATTGTAGGGGCTGCTCAGAAAACGATTTGGTATCTCTGGAAAATTTTCCAGGAGACTGGAAGTGTTGCCAGACGTCCTGGCACGGGCCGTCAGAGGAAAACCACCCCAGGGCAGGATCGTTTTTTTTTGTGAGTCTGGAGGCTCTCATAAAATGCCAAGTTACAGCACAAGCACTAAAGAAGGGCCTATAGACGGCTTATGGAGTGAGAGTTAGTGACAAAACAGACTTAAGTACCTGCACTGGACAGACGACATCGTGGCAGAAAACTTCAGTTTGCTCGAGATCATCTATGACACTGGCGTCCTGTGTTGTTCTCAGATGAATGGGTGGATACGCGTTATATAGTTGAGATGGTCGTACGCCATTCTGGAGAAGACACAGTGAGTGATCTCATCCAACCGCTGTACAATCTACCGTTGCTTATTGAGATGGATTTGTTAGGTGAAGGCAGGTGTAAGCCTTGACATGAAAACTGATCTCCTGATGATTCGCAATGGATGTTTATCCACTCGACGGCAAATTGACGAAATCTTAGTGCCACATGCAATTCCTCACGTGAGGCTAAATCGCATGATGCCAACATTGTTCCGAGATTCCCGAGTGACCATCCAGAAGTCCCGATTTGATTCTGATGGAGAAAATATGGGACCAAGTGGAGCAAAGCATGAGGACTAGAAATCCATCATCCCAATCACTACAAGCCCTTGAAGCCACTCTCTCGGAGGAGTGTGGACGTCTGCCTCAAGTGAACGTGCGGCGCCTTGTTAGAAGAATGGGAAAGCGCTGTAAAGCTGTTATCCATGCTTAACTACGCGTAGCTATTTCGGTTTACGACCAGGGATCTCTTTTTTTTTCGACACATTGTGCAATAACGTCTTATAGTGAGGATTTTGATTGTTGCAAAGATGAAATGTGTTTTAGTTGCGTGTGTTTCCTTTTCAGTATGTATGCGTATCACGGTGGTATGGACACATAAGAAAGTAACGAAATTTATTTTCTTCAGCAACGTATGTAAGCGATGGCCATCAACAATTACCTGAATATCAGTGTGAAAAATTTTATCAAGCCCTTTCCTTCAAAGATTCCACTGTGAGTGCATGAATAACCAAACATGTCGTCCATTATGGACCTTTTCTAGTCATGACGACCACATCCCTGCCAGACACCTACAGCTATTTTTCAGGAAGACGATCTCCTAAGACAGCTTGATTTTCTTCACTGATACAGAACAGAAATAAACATTCTGATATACTGATATATTATGGAGTTTTTACATGGAGCTTGCGAACGTTAATTAAGTAAGGATGTATTCTGCCCGAAGGCAGGTCCGAATCTCCGCAGAGGTGTGCCTGAGCCGGAGTTTACGTACGGTATGGTGGCCACTTCCTTTCCGCTCCACCATTCTCTTAACCACCCCCCACGCCCCCCACCAACAGTGCGTGACAATCCATCCCCATCCTAACCACGCCCAATGTTCGTTAACTTCGGAGATCTCACGGGATCCGGTATGTCAGTACGGCTACGGCCGTTGGCAACCTTAACTGGAACGTCATTAATTTCCATGTAAGATAAAGTATCCTAGAGGTCAGTAAGTATGGAGATCATCATCCAGCCTTATTCCAGTTACTTGGTGTTGGCACTATGTGTGGATTAAGCCCAGATTTTCGGCCGGATGCCTTTCTTGAAGCCAACCCTATGAGAGGAATGCATTCACTACTGCATACCTCTGCGGTGGTTGGCAGTGTGATATGTTGTGTGTACAATAAAGATGAAAATTTGTATTGAGATACATACATACAAACAAACAGTTCTCGAGCTAGAAGAAGAAACAAACGTGGTTTAAATTCCTGATCGGCTGGGAATCAAACCCAGGTCCTCTGAAACGGGGGCCACTACGCTGGCCATTCACCCAAGCAGCTGGACGAAATGAAAATTGAAGTATAACTAGTAATTTTTCTCAATTTTACAATTTGCTTTATGTCGCACCGACACAGATAGGTCTTATGGTGACGATGGGATGGACTGGATGTGGGATGGAATTTGCCGTAGCCTTAATTAAGGAACAGCCCCGGAATTTGTCTGGTGTGAGAATTGGAAAGCACGGGAAAACATCTTCAGGGCTGCCAACAAGTGGTTCAAACCAACTATCCAACTATCTCACGAATGCAAGCTCACAGCTGCGCGACCCTAACCATACGGCCAACTAGCTCGGTTAACTAGTAATTGTCAAAAGTCGAATATTAATTGAATTGTTGCCTAATTTGAGACTTGTTAGTGACCGTAATGATCTGTCATAATATTCATCACTGAGTATCGAAGCAACATAATGGCCAAGATTGGGGATACAGTTAATGCTAGCAATCACAGAGCAGTAAAGTGTTTGCTCACGCTGTGCAAGATTATGAAATGTGTCGTTGCGAATGCCGTTTGTAATCAAATGCATAATCACTACATTTAGACAGAATAAGAGGAAAGCTCACAAAGATGTTGTAAACGCTATAAGGAGCACTCCATGAGTGACGAAGTGCTACTACAGCAAGTCCTCAACAATTGTTTCATCACGATATTTACACATTACTGAAGGTAATGTCCTTAAGTTTATCACTTTTGGTTCATCAATGCTCGTACGCCTTTACATCAGCGCTTCTCCTGGCACGATACCTTAACTTTAGCTTGCTAGAAGCTGCGTCTGATGCAGAGGTCATATGAAAGAAACGTGAGTGCTTATAAAAGTACCCCTCGTATATCCTAGTACTACTGCACACATCGACATCACTCTCAGTTCGGATAACTATAGCGGTTTATAACCTAAAATGTCCTTTTTCTAGGAAGTGAGATGAAGGGTGCATATTGTCCTTTAAAACAACGATCACCACCATCAGCTATGGTCGATCTACCTTACTAACAACCACCAAATGCAAACGGCACTTCTTTTCTGATTTGATTTATCACATGGGATGTATCGGTTCATTTCCGAGTAGTATGAGGCATCAAGTGACTTTAGATTGAGGTATCGTGTAGTAATGTCACACTTTATCGTCGTTTTTATTTGGTCCACTTCTATGGTACCAGACTTCTCATAAGTAGGAAGTAGAATTTTACAATAAATAACCTGAAAAGGCTTGACCAAGAGGCAGGGAAACCTGGAATAAAGAATATTAGAAAGATAGGACAAAGGCAAATGTGAATTAGCTACAAAACAATACAGTACATCATCGTAAACCCCGTATTTTAAATGTAAACTGGACAAAGTTTCAAGAAAATCGACCTACAGATTTTCAAATAAACATACTCGTGTCTTAATTATTGCCATTATAGGCTTGTTGCATAATGTACTAAAATTCTTGTTTCAAAGTAGACAAAGAGGTTATACATGACTAATCTTTCAGCTTTGGTCATTTACTGAAGGGTATAAAAGGATAAGGAGGGATCCAGCTGGATGGATGTGTAGTAGGCAGTTCGACCTATGACAAACCTTGTCTTAATGGCAGTGTGCTGAATGCCTGTAACCCAGTGTCTTGTAACTTAAAAATGGTACCGTGCGTATGATATGAAAATGGACATTTCCAAAACTGAGGTAATGAGAGTAGAGAAGAAACTTAAAGAGGATTGAATGACAGGTCGGCAATACGAAACTGGAACACGTGGATCATTTCAAGTACTTAGAATGTATATCCTCCAAGGATAGAAGTATACTAAGGGAAAGTGAATAAAGTTTCAGTAAAGCTAATGCAGTGAGCTTGCAGTTGCGGTTAAGGATATTTAAGAGAGAAACGACGTCTCGGATGAAACTATCTTTACACCGGTCTGCTTTCAAGAGTGAAGGCTGGGTGGATTCAGGGTGGCTTATTCATTAGAAGTAACAGACATGAAAGTAGCCAGAATGATAATTGATAGAAACATGTGGGAAAAATGGCAAGAAAGTACTCTAAATGAGGAAATAAAGACTAATTTAGGAATAAAGTTGATTGATGAAGCTGAAGGTGCATGTATAAACCAACTTTGGGGGAGGGATTATGTGAGGCTAATGGAAGGAAATAATACATTTGACCTGGAGAGTAAACGAAGTAGAGGGAGACAAAGTTGACGATGGTTAGGCCCAGATTATAATGATTTATTGATAAGAGGCGTGGAACTAACCGAGGCTATAGAGCTAATTTCATATAGAGGATTATGGAGGCACGTAGTTAATTCATAGAGGTTTGAAGACTGAACGCTGAAAGTCACAACTTTCTATAATGCATGCATTTCTTGACAGTAGTTTACCGTCGTGTGTATTATGTATGTATGTATGTATGTATGTATGTATTGTACGGCCTGGAACATTGTATTTTAATTCGCAATTTATTTGCGACATGAAGACGCAAGCACTTGAAGACAGCGCACGAGGTGAATGTTCTAGACACAGCTGCAAGCTATGTGTGTGAGAGGGAGAGCGCTACGTCACAGGCGGAGAGCATGCCGGATGACGTAACCTCCACGTGCAGCCTGTTCACCAGTCCAGAAAGTACTAGAACATTTTTATAACTGCCAAACCCTTTTAGCTACAAAACAATAAAGTACATCATCGTAAACCCCGTATTTTAAATGTAAACTGGCCAAAGTTTCAAGAAAATCGACCTACAGATTTTCAAGATATTGAGGTGGAAAGGAAACATATTTTTTCGCGAGAAGCAGACAGCCAGTCTCAACTTCGGGTATATAAGAGCCACGACAGGACAGGTATAATCAATTGCAATCTACAACTCGACTATGACGGGTCATAATACGGTCGCCGTGTGCAGGTGTCGATCCTGAAACTTTGTCGCGTTACGCGAAGTTAGTCGTCGTACTTATAAAATTTCTGCAGTGCTACGGACTTAGAAAAAATCAGGCGTGTACTAAGACGGACTCTAATGTTTTCGGTAACTTATAAAATTTCTGCATTGCTACGCACTTAGAAAAATCCAGCGTGTGCTAAGTTGAACTCTAATATTTCCGGTGACATCTCCGAACTTGGTAAAATTTCAGCGTGTGCTAGAATGAGTGTTTAACATTGGACAATGACATATCAGAACTTAGGATATTTCAAAAACTCGGAACTTAGTATTTGTCGTAACCGAGTGAGGACAATTTTTCCCAAATATTACCTGTTTTTGAACAGTGGTATCCAATAACTTAGTAAATTATAAGGGCATTTTATGGCAACACATAATATCCCCTTAATATTTGTGTTATAAATAATTAGATTTGAATACATCTTACGTGTGTAGTAAATGGACTGAACTAGCACTTGATATTCCGATAAGCTTTGAACTTCAGATTTTATTTTGAACCAAGTACAATGTGTTCTGACTGGCAGAAACATTATTCTCATGTGTAATTATTATGAATCATATGAAGAGTGTTTCAAAACTTGCATTACTTGAACTATGCTTATAAAGTGTGACTACCTAAAAAAACTGTGGAAACTTTCGAACAGTGATGTGTGCTTCGGAACCAAAAATGTTTCACACTGTGCTTTAATTTCACTCAAAAGCCATAATGATATCTAAGTGTGATTATTACTTTGAATTTTACGTAACAGACCGTGATTCAAAGTGCGATTCTGAGTACTGTTTACCAGTGATTTTCTAATATTCACTTGATCAGATAGTGTTATTTTTAACCCTCACAATTAATCGTCAATTGAACTTTCTCGTGTGTGTTCACAATTAAGTGACACCAGAAATCTTGACCGAGTGTTTAATCCTCACATCAACCCAACACCTGACTCGACGTGGGGGATGGTACGTAATACAGCGTGGGAAATGGAACGTAGTACAATATGGGATATGGTACATGGTACAACGTGGTGTTCACAACATCGAAGGAGTGCCAGATGCTGTTCGTAGAACCGCGTTCCCCAGTTCCAGAGTCATGAACATTCAGATGATATGAGTGCATTTAGCTATATACTTTTGAACTGTTAGAAACAGTGATTATTTTGAAACCATTCATAGCACTAGACATTCACGAACATCCTAAAAAGGCACTTTATTATTTTCAAATTATTCTTTTCAAGTGTTACTTTAACTTCAAGTGCTAGTCTAATTTCAAGTACCGATTTACTTTCAAGTGATAAGTTAAACAGATTTTAGCGAATTTAAAATAAATTCATCTTAGAAAGACTGTAGGTTTTTCAAATAATAATGTGAAGTGCTTAACTTAAAAAGACTGTAGGCTTTACCAGAGAATGATCTAGAAAGACTGTAGGCTCTGCAAGAGATTATTCCAGTACATTCTAGAGGTGATATTTATTTTACAAATTTCATGAAGAAAATGAGTTCATTTTCAAATATCATTTTATCGCAAGAATTTTCAGAATTCAAATTTTGATTGAAACATTCAAGAATAAACTTGACAGAAGACATTTCCAATTAATTTCTAAGTTTGAATGAGAGATAATAAAGAAGTTATTATTGCGCCAAGCCATTTGAATAAATTTAAGTTTTGCAAAATAACATCTATTATTTCGCTCTGCGAACTCCTTTCTTTGTACCGGCTCCTAAGAACCGAACACTACCTAAGACCTTTTTCATGCTCCTTATTCCAACAACTTTCCCTGGTACAGTGCGTATGATTAGAAGAGAACAGATACATCTTCGAAAAATGTTGCAATTTATTGCCAGCATCATCATGCATTGTATCGCAGCAATGATTCGTTTCCAAATAATCATAATTATATTGGAACTTTACATCTTAAATTTGTATCTTCATAGTACGTAGTGTGAATATCGGTATGACCAAGATACTCAAGTAATCTAGAATTACAGTTAATCTATGTATAAGCTTACGTTAGGAATAATAATAATAATTTCGTGTAACTATTGCTATCCAGATGCAGTCCTCGTTAAGGTAGACCCTCCAAGGAAGTTGGGCCGGATCTGCCGTGCATAGAAAAATGCGTGTTATTTTGGTGGATGATAGCGTTCTGTGTGGTAGGCTATATGAGTTTCAAGAATGCTTAGGTCAGCACAAACACCCAGTCCCCAAGGCAAGGGAGTTACCATGTAAGATTAACATCCCTGATCTAGCCGGAATTCGAACCGGGGCATTGCACTGAAGGCCAGTACATTGACCAGTCAGCCACGGAGTTGGACGAAACCAGCATTAAACATAACTCGAGAAGCAGAACAAACACGTCATTCTATATCACCCAAATCTTTTGCAAGTCTTATTACAGAATAATAGCGCCAGTGCTTGATTGTGCGATGATGCAAGCTGACTAGAGTTCAGAAATTATAGCTTTGGTCGTTATCCGCCGTTACACTGGTTTGTACGGTAGGTGTGACCTTGAGGCCACCAATCACAGCTGCGGGTCCTGCGTGCTGCCGTCACGTGATTGGTCGCCTCAAGGCTATGCCGTGCGTTCAAACAAGTGTAAAAGTGGGAAACGCCCGAGGTTAAACCATTTGAAATATAGTAGGCCTACTTTCTGACACTACCGGGCGAGTTGGCCGTGCGGTTAGGGGCGCTAAGCTGATAGCTCGCATCCGGGAGACAGTGGGTTCGAACCACACTGCCGGCAGCCCTGAAGTAGGTTTTCCGTGGTTTCCCATTTTCACACCAGGCAAATGCTGGGGCTGTACCTTAATTAAGGCCACAGCCGCTTACTTCCTATGCCTAGGGATTTCCTGTCCCACCGTCGCCATAAGACCAATCTGTGTCGGTGCGACGTAAAGAAAATAGTAAAAAAACCTTTTTTTGCTAGGGGCTTTACGTCGCGCCGACACAGATAGGTCTTATGGCGACGATGGGATAGGAAAGGCCTAGGAGTTGGAAGGAAGCGGCCGTGGCCTTAATTAAGGTACAGCCCCAGCATTTGCCTGGTGTGAAAATGGGAAACCACGGAAAACCATTTTCAGGGCTGCCGATAGTGGGATTCGAACCTACTATCTCCCGGATGCAAGCTCACAGCCGCGCGCCTCTACGCGCACGGCCAACTCGCCCGGTAGTAAACAAAAAAAAAAAAAAAAAAACTGACTCTGAGCCAGTGTGTGTTGCTGACATTAGAACACACAACGAAGTACAGATAGGTAACACTGCTGATACGTAACAGTCGCTTCACATCAGCTTCAAAGTCGTGAATCCAATCTGGACATCCCTGGCTTACAAGGAATCGTATTAATTTTAAAAATAGATAACAATCCAATAAATGGCATATTAATCAATCATCTTCTTCCTTATCTCGTCTCTAATGGGCTAATATTTAATACTGTATCCAGCAGAGAAGCTGATACTTAATGGAGGGTAGGCGGGAAACGTTACCGTAACACTTTGTGTAGGGTCAGATCTATATGTTGAGTTTTCTTGAACAGTTGGTCAATCATCAGTTCCTTCAAAGCTCTTTCTCAATGGAGTTTGCTGACACACCTAAGTCTCTAATTGGCTATAATATCATGTAATGATAGGTTTTGCCTCTTTCAGAGTTCTCATATCCTCTACAAAGTGAAACACATCTGGACAATCTCTCAACCAGTACTATTTTGCTATTTATCTAAAGTCGTACAGACACAGACAGGTGACTGTGGGATACAAGACTAGGACTGGGAAGGATGCGACGGTGGACTTAATTAAGGTTCAGACCGAGCATTTTTCCTGGTGTGAAAATGAGAAACCACGGAGAACCAACTTCATGGCTGCCAAGAGTGGAGTTCAAATCCATCATCTTCCGAATGCGAGCTCGTGGCTAAGTGACCAAATCGCGTAGTCTATTCACTCGGTACACGAATATTGTGTGCACAAAGAGAATTCGCTTTTTGCTAGGGGCTTTACGTCGCACCGACACAGATAGGTCTTATGGCGACGATAGGATAGGAAAGGCCTAGGAGTTGGAAGGAAGCGGCCGTGGCCTTAATTAAGGTGCAGCCCCAGCATTTGCCTGGTGTGAAAATGGGAAACCACGGAAAACCATTTTCAGGGCTGCCGATAGTGGGATTCGAACCTACTATCTCCCGGATGCAAGCTCACAGCCGCGCCCCTCTACACGCACGGCCAACTCGCCCGGTAGAATTCGAATTCTGTAGTTACCTCACCGTCAAAATTTGTTAATGTCTGAATTGATTTTATAACTCTCTTATTTTTGTTATCGTATCTTCATTGCCTACAACAAAGACAGGATCATTGCATGCTCTAAAAGACACGAGTTTGAACAAGAAAGAGATGATCTCAATACCTAGTGTGAAATGCATGCGGGTTAACTTCCAACTCTCCCGCGATCGCTGTTGGGATGCAAGAAGTTACTTACCTCTGCAGTGACTATGTCGCTACCTAGAGACCGTTCAGTATATTGTGTTTCCTTGGCTAATAGTTTAATGTCTCACTGAATCAGATTATATTTTCAGAGATGACATGACAGAAAAGGGAAAGGGCCGGAGGATGTGGTCGTGGCTTTAATGAAGGTATTGAAATGGAAAACCACGTAAACACAATTTTCTGGGCTGCAAAAGATGAGTTTCAAACCCATCACCTCCCGAATACAACTTCATAACTAAGCAGCCTGTACCACGGAGCCAACTGGACTTCAGCATACGTAATAGTGTTTGTCACAGTCTAGTGGTCATTCAAACAAGAATACGCGAAAAAAAAATGCTGTATTTCGTAAATTTAATTGCGCGGAATATTCTACCAGCCGGCTGTTCATCGACTATGGTTAGGCAGGCCTTAAATACCTCCCAGAAACCACTGATTACAACTAGGTATCACTGAACCAGCAGGCATCATTTTATATAAAAGACGCTCGCGATTGTTTCTCAGGGCTGAAGAGTTGGTACTTCAGTTCATTGGTAAGGTGGTGTGTGGTTAACGTAAAGACAAACATCAAGGTCCAAGCTGAGGTACAAACCGAAATATTTGCAGCCTAATTCGTTACATTTTCAACCATGTAGAATAAAACTGATCTACGTACAGGCTTCTTGAACTTGGAGGACAGGCAAAATGAACGTGTGGATACCAAGATACCAAAAACAAATGGAAATGAATCTTCTTGTGCCTACACAATGAAAACTGCTGTACCTTAATTACGACCACGGTCGCTTTCTTTCCACTCCTAGCGCTTTCCAGTCCCATCGTCGCCCTCTCTGTGTCGGTGCGACGTAAAGCAATTTTTTGAAAACAATCCCTTCAAAGGAGTTCATTGAATGATACCGTACGGTTCAGTGGCGTACTCGCCTTTGGGCCTAGGGTTCCTGGGCTCGATTCCCGGCCGGTTCGGGATATTAACCTTAGTAGGTTTATTCCTCTGGTTCGGTATATTAGAATTCATCATAGGTAAGACCCCATCACAGACACGCAGAACGCCTACAGAGCGTCATTTCAAAAGACCAGCGTCAGGCATCTCCGGGCGCCATATCCCGTTGAAGAATTGAATTACAACTAGATATTAACTCCCAATGAATATCCTCATTAGTATCGCAGGGGAAATCTGAATAAATACAACCATGGAGTATGGCAGTAAAAATGGAAATTTAATTGCATGATAAAATTATGAGGGTGTAGAATGGAACTAACGAGCAGAAACAGAGCAATGTGTCATTTCATGGTTGAGCAAAAACTGAGAATAAAAAATGAATCTTAGAAAGAGAAATCTATGTAGAGATTAAAACATCCACTCGAATGTGTTCGAAAACGAAACAAATTACACTGATGTAAAATATCTGTTGACATGTCCTCACAGATGTATTATCTACGCTTGCTTTTGCTTGAAGAGAGTTAGGAAACATTAATTTATCGTAAGTGCATTAATTTATATAAAACGCAGGATGCCACAGTGAAAACCATACAAGCAGAGGGTAAAGCTCCCGATGAAGGAATAATGTTACACAGTCAACGAAAGAAACATCAACGAGAGAAAATAAATAAATAAATAAATAAATAAATAAATAAATAAATAAATAAATAAATAAATAAATAAATAAATCAGTTCATCCGTCCGTCCACCAACCCACCCGTCCGTCCGTTCATTTGTTCCAGAAAATTCACAGTCTAAATCAAAAATACGATAGGTCTATAGTAAATTTTACCACGTTGCCCTTGAGTCAACGTGAACATACCGATATCAAATAAAATTTAAGGCCTATTCCGACAAAATGAAAGTAGAATGAACGCGGCTGCTGGGCGAATTATCTGTGTGTTATGCGGAGTTACGAGCGGCGTAGCTGTGAGTGTGCATTCGTGAGATGGCGGGTTTGATCCCATTCTGAAGCTGGTCTCCTTTGGTTACACATTTCACACCAAGCAAATGCTAAAGATGTGCCGTAATTAAGGCCACGGCCGTTTATTTCTCAGTCCTAGTACTTCTCTGTCCCATCATCGACGAAATCTTAACCTGGCTTGAGACTGTCTGATACTAAACAACAAGAAAAAAGAAGAAGAAAAAAGGACGAGATTCGGGGTGAACGCATGCAAAGTACTTTCTGACAAGATCTACACTCAACGTAAGGCTAGAACATTCACAAAAACAGGGAATTCGGCTGGAGAATACTTTCTCAAAAGGTTATCGCAGCAACAAACTCCAGAGATACAAAATGAAGTACTAAATCAGGGATGGCGAACCTTTTCCAACTAGTGTGCCATTTTAAGTCTGCTTTATTATTCTCAACTATCAACTGTGCCACTTGTTATTTTCCTTTAAGAAATTGCTACAACCTACAACCCCACCCCCAACCGCGACTTCCTTTCCAAATTCCAATTATGTTTCATAATATTTATTTATTTATTTATTTACTGATTTATTTACTTTTAGATATATATTTTGTACATACATTTGATTGCATGTTCCGTGGTCGTATTTTGCAAATACCGCAAAAAATATATCTTTAAATATGTAAGTTTTTAGAATACCTAATATTATTTGTAAAAATATAAATAATAAGCTTCCATTGTAACACACTTCGTCAATAAATATTATTACCGGGCGAGTTGGCCGCGCGGTTAGGGCGCGCAGCTGTGAGCTTGCATCCGGAAAATAGTGGGTTCGAGACCCCCTGTCGGCAGCCCTGAAGATGGTTTCCGTGGTTTTCCATTTTCACACCAAGCAAATGGGGCTGTACCTCAATTAAGGCCACGGCGGTTTCCTTCCTACTCGTAAACCTTTCCTCTCCTATCATCACCATAAGACCTATCTGTGTCGGTGCGACGTAAAACAAACTGTATGAAAATAAATATTAGATATAAAAATGAAAAATACTAATATTGCCAATGGATTTCACTTCCTCCTTTAGCTTCATTATCTTTCCATGTTTATAGTTAGTATACTCAACAATTTTACTTATTTGTCCCTCATCACATCTCCACAAGATAATCGAAAAAACAGCTATCCTCGCTTGTAAGGTCACATCCATGCTTTCATCAAAACATACTGCATACATCTGGGAGTTAACCAAATTAACTTTCAATTGCTCAGAAACTTCTTCACTCATTCTTATTATTCTATCCTTGACAGCATTTCAGCTGGCTGGCATTCCCTTAATTCTGTTAATTATTTGTTGTTTGTTAGGGAAGTTCTCAAATAATGTGTGGGACGTTATTTCAAGAACTCACCGTCAGAAAGCGGTTTCCCATGTATGCTGTACTATCCAGTGAGACAGATATAACAGCCGCAACTGATATTATTCCTAGGGTGGATGTATGATACAAAAGAACTAGTTTGTTTTGTATAGAGTTCGATATTTTATGAAACGAACTCTCTTTCTTCATTTGGCATGAAACAAACATTTGAATGATTAGTCTCGAAATGGCGCTTTACATTAAATGGGGGGAATACAATTGTTTTTGAACGCATGGCAATACATCTTTCTATTATTCCGAATTCCCTTGTCCACGATTCTTGAAAAATCCGGTCATTACCTTTGTTAAGTTTCTGTTCTTTTCGGCACTGAAAACATGTTTGCAAGGTCCGTATACAAAACCACCAGAAAACGACACTTATCTCACTTGACTTTCAGATCTATCAGTGTAGCAGTGTTGCCATATTGCACGTCCGAATGGAACAAGTATTTAGATTTTCGATATTTATTTCTTACACGTGAAGCACTATAAGATATGTATTGTCTGTAGAACAAGACGTATATTAAAACATTATTATGTTCATGTGGCGTGTCACCTAGTGACACGCGTGGCATAGGTTCGCCATCCCTGTACTAAATGGATGTGAATGATATTACTAGCAAAACGACTTTTGGGCGTAGAGTCAGTATTTGTAGAGCATTCTCCACCAAAAGATAACATGAAAAATATCCCAGGATACATTCCTCAAATACGTTGAATTTTACACAGGAGGGAATGAAAAAGCAAAATTTCCAAACTACACAGTGGTTGAATAACACAGGCAAAGCACCCCTTCGCAATGAACTGGATTCCAAGGTTAATTAAGAAGAAGTGGCGGAACACATGCCTCACTTACGCCACCATGGTCAAAATGTACTTGGGAATTACGGGAAGAAAATACACAGACCTACTTCACTGACAATTAGTACTCTTAGAATATGGAATGAAATGTCTGACTCGTTGGCAAAATGTTCAGCGTACTGGCCTTCGGTTCAGAGGGTCTCGGGTTCGATTCCCGGCAGGGTCGGGGATTTTAATCGCTTCAGATTAATTCTTCTGGCTCGGGTGTTTGTGTCCGTCCCAACACTCTCCTCATCATATTCACGCAACACACTACACTACCAACCACCACAGAAACACGCAGTGGTGATTACATCCCTACCGGGCGAGTTGGTCGTGCGCGTAGAGGCGCGCGGCTGTGAGCTTGCATCCGGGAGATAGTAGGTTCGAATCCCACTATCGGCAGCCCTGAAGATGGTTTTCCGTGGTTTCCCATTTTCACACCAGGCAAATGCTGCGGCTGTACCTTAAATAAGGCCACGGCCGCTTCCCTCCAACTCCTAGGCCTTTCCTATCCCATCGTCGCCATAAGACCTATCTGTGTCGGTGCGACGTAAAGCCCCTAGCAGAGAGAGAGAGAGATTACATCCCTCCATACAGGGTTGGCGTCAGAAAGGGCATCCGGCCGTAAAACAGGGCCAAATCCACATACGTGTGACGCAGTTCGCACCCGCATCCCCACAGCTGTGGGAAAAAGTGGTAGAAAAAAGAAGAATACGGAATGAAATATATATACTTACACACATATATGTACATGATAATCAGTTATGGGTATGAGCGTCCAGAGGATAATTAAGTTTTTGATGTATTTTTTCACTCAGTGGCCAGATCACACACGAGGGTCACGCTAAAACTAATACACCACATTATCTTACAAAGTCAATTTTTATTATATGCCGTTGTTTCTTTTACAGTACATTTTTACATTATTTAGGCACAGTATACCACTTCCCTACATAACCTCGGTTCCTTCCAGCTATTTTACGCCACCTCGTAACGAGCATTTGCAAGCTTGCACGCTGAAAGTCTGGCCGGCACGTCTAAACCAGAGTGTAGCAGCCGTCATAAGAGAATCGTTACCTTCAGACATCTTTCCGTGAACCGAGTCTTTCAAAATGCCTATGAAATTGTAGTCAGAGAATGTCCAATTAGGGCTGTGGTAATATTGTCCAGACAGTTATTCGAGAGCGTCCATGGTTTTCTGACTGACTTGTGGTCAGTCATCCTGCCGTTGTCGATTTAGTCGAACACAATTCAACAATAACATCGTCCCTGTTTTGCCAAAACGGCGAATGTGACAATGCTCTTCTTAGCCATTACTTCCCTTAAGACTGGTCACGCCTTCCAGCCACATAATGATATGCGGTCCATCGGAACAATTTCCGTTGAGTTCATTTTCCTACGCGCGTGTAAAAAGGAAAATGAACCTTACTGTACCATACTGAAGGAATGTATGTTTGCATGACATTTACCCACTCCTAGAGTGTGATGTATTTAAGGTTCATTTTCCTTTACAAACGCGCATAGGAAAATGAACTCAACGAAAATTGTTCTGATGGACCGCATATTAATATATGGCTGGAAGGCGTGACCAGGCGTGACCAGTCTTAAGGGAAATAATGGATAGGAAGAGCATTGTCACATTCGCCCTTTTGGCAGAACAGGGACTATATTATTTGCTTCACGTCCCACTAAGTACTTTTACGGTTTTCGGAGACGCCGAGGTGCCGGAATTTAGCCCCGCGGGAATTCTTTTACGTGCCAGTAAATCTATCGAAACTAGGCTGACGTATTTGAGCACCTCCAAATTCCACTGGATTAAGCCAGGATCGAACCTGCCAAGCTGGGTTCAGAAGACCAGTAACTCAACCGTCTGAGCCACTCAGCTCGGCCTAACACAATTCAGTAGCGTGAACAGTTCCTTTAGGGCTGTCACATACGCATCGAAAATAATGATTGTTCGTTAAGCCATGATGTCCACAAACATGAGTCCATCTGAATCCCAGAATTTTCCTGTCGAAGGCACCACTTAGAATTCCATTTCTTGGGGTGGAGTCGTACGATGCCACTCCATCTCCGACTAAAATGATGTAATTAATTTTCGTCTCCCTGTCCAATTCTTGAAATGAAGTCATTCTCAGTGTACGAATACAACGCCAAGAGTTCAGTGCACTCAGTCTTTCCTGTTTCTTCATAGGCAGCTGCCAACATGCTCGGTACCCACCCGGAGCTAATTTCCTTCAACCTCAGCTGTTTCGGTATTCATTTCACGCTTCCTTCCCTAACTGCCAGTTCGCGTGATATTTCGCTCACAGTTACACGTATGCAGTCCATATCCAGGCTGTAAACGCTCTCCACACTGTTTGTATGGTGTGCGATCTGCCACTGCGAGGGGGAACGTGAATCTTGACGAGTCAATTTGTCGCCCGATAATCGTAACCCCTCCCCAGCGAAACATGTGACCTTGCCGCGGTGGGGAGGCTTGCGTGTCCCAAAGAAGCAGATAGCCGACCCGCAGTTGCAACCATATCCGTTGGGTGTCTGCTGAGAGGCCAGACTAACGAATGGTTCATCGAAAGAGGGGTAGTAGCCGTTCGGAAGTTGCAAGGGCGGCAGTCTAGATGATTGACTGATATGCTTTGTAATAATACTCAACATGGCTTAGCTGTGTTGATACTGCTACATGGCTGAAAGCAATGGGAAAACACAGCCTTAACTAACTCCCGAGAACATGCAGCTCTCTCTGTAAGAAGGATGTACTGATGATGCGTGTCCCAATGAAGCAGATAGCAGAGCTGCAGTTAAAATATTCCGGAGGTAAACTAGTTCCCCGTTCTGAACTCCGAGTGGGGACTACACGAGAGGGGGCGGTCTTCAGGAAGATGGGTACTGACATTCTGCGAGTCGGAGCGTCGAATGTTTGAAGTTGGAATCGTTGTGGTAGTTTAGCGAATCTGGAAAGAGAGATGGATAGACTAAGGTTAGATGTAGATTGTATAAGTGAAGTACGCTGGCAGGAAGAACACCATTTTTGGGCGGGCGACTACCGAATTATCAATACAAAATCAAACAGGTGAAATGCAGGAGTTGGTTTGATAATGAATAAGAAAATAGGGAAGCGGGTAAGCTACTGCGATCAGCATGGTTAATGAATTATTGTCGTCGAGATAGACACCAAACCAATGCCCACCACAATAGTGCAGGTCTATATGCCAACTAGTTCAACGGATGATTAGGAAATCGAAATAATTTCTGAAGAAATAGAAGATTTAACATAATATGTAAAATGTGACGAGAATCTAATTGTGATGAGAGACTGGAATGCAGTGGAAGGCCAAGGATGAGAAGGTAAGACAGTAGGAGAATTCGGATTGGGACAAAGGAACAAAAGAGGAAGTCGGCTGGTTGAATTCTGCAATGATCATAATTTAGTTCTTGCCAATACTTGGTTCAAACATCACAAACGACCGCTGTATACATGGACGAGACCTGGAGACACTGGAAGGTATCAACTAGACTGCATTATGAATAGGCAGATATTCAGAAACCAGCTGTCGGATTGCAAAACTTTCCCAGGAGCAGACGTGGACTCTGACCACAACTTTTTGGTCATGATATGCCATCTGGAGTTGAAGAAATTGAAGAAAGGAAGGAATGCAGGGAGATGGGATCTAGAAGAGTTGAAAGAAAAGAGCGTGAGGGATTGTTTCAAGGAACATGTTGCACAAGGACTAAATGAAAAGGCTGAAGGAAACACAATAGAAGATGAGTGGTTAGTCATGAAAAATGAAGTCAGTAGGGCTGCTGAAAAAATGTTAGGAAGGAAGAAATGATCAACTAAGAATCAATGGATAACTCATAAGATACTATACCTGATTGATGAACGACAAAAATACAACAATGCTAGAAATGAAGAGAGCAGGAAAAAAATACAGGCGATTAAAGAATGAAGTGGATAGGACGTGCAAGGTAGCTAAGTAAGAATGGCTGAAGGAGAAGTGCAAGGATGTCGAAGTTTGTAAAGTCCTAGGAAAGTTAGGTGCTTCATACAGCAAAATCAAGGAAACCTTTGAAGAAAGAAAATCTTGGTGTATGAATATTAAGAGCTCAGATGGAAAGCCACTTCTAGGGAAAGAAGACAAAGCAAAACTTGGCAGGAACATATCCAACAGTTGTATTAAGGTAAAGATGTAGATGATTTGTATCTGGAACAACAAGAGTTGTAGACCCAATTTTGAGGTCAGAGTTTGACAGACCTGTGAGAAACCTACATAGGAACAAGGCACCTGGCATTGATGATATTCTCTCTGAATTACTGACTGCCTTAGCAGAAACCAGCATGGCAAGGATATTCCATTTAGTGTGTAAGATGTATGATACAGGAGAAGTGCCATCCGATTTTAGGCAGAATGTTATTATACCTATTCCCAAGAAAGCCGGTGCTGACAAGTGTGAAAACTACCGCACGATTAGTTTAGTATCTCATGCCTGCAAAATTTTAACACGTATTATTTACAGAAGAATGGAAAGACAAGTTGAAGCTGAGTTGGAAGAGGATCAATTTGGCTTCGGAAGAAATGTATGAACATGCGAAGCAATTTTGGCTTTACGTCCGATACTAGAGGATCTAATTAAGGAGGACAAGCCCACGTATGTGGCGTTCGTAGATCTGGAGAAAGCTTTCAATAATGATGATTGGACAAAGCTATTTAAGATTCTGAAGGTGATTGGGATCAGATATCGAGAACGGAGAATTATGTACAATCTGTATAAAAATCAGCCTGCAGTCATAAGAATCGAGGGCTTTGAAAAAGAAGCAGTAATCCAGAAAGGAGTGAGGCAAGGTTGCAGTTTATACCCTCTTCTTTTTAACGTTTACATTGAACAGGCAGTAAAGGAAATCAAATAGGAATTTGGAAAGGGAATCGCAATCCAAGGAGAGGAAATCAAGACCTTGATATTTGCCGATGATATTGTTATTTTATCTGAGATTGCAGAAGATCTCGAGAAGCTGTTGAATGGTATACACGAAGTCTTAGGTAAGGAGTACAATATGAAAATAAGTAAGTCCAAAACAAAAGTAGCGGAGTACAGTCGAACGAAGGCAGGTGTTGCAGGAAACATTAGATTAGGAAATGAAGTCTTTTTTTTTTTGCTAGGGGCTTTACGTCGCACCGACACAGATAGGTCTTATGGCGACGATGGGATAGGAAATGCCTAGGAGTTGGAAGGAAGCGGCCGTGGCCTTAATTAAGGTACAGCCCCAGCATTTGCCTGGTGTGAAAATGGGAAACCACGGAAAACCATCTTCAGGGCTGCCGATAGTGGGACTCGAACCTACTATCTCCCGGATGCAAGCTCACAGCCGCGCGCCTCTACGCGCACGGCCAACTCGCCCGGTAAAATGAAGTCTTAAAGGAAGTAGATGAATATTGTTACTTGGGTAGTAAAATAACTAACGATGGCAGAAGTAAGGACATAAAATGGAGACTAGCACAAGCAAGGAAGGGCTTTCTTAAGGAAATAAATTTGCTCACTTCAAAGATTGATATAGGAATTAGAAAGATGTTCCTGAAGTGTGGCATTGTATGGAACTGAAACATGGACGATATCTAGCTCGAAAATAAATATAATAGAAGCTTTTTAAATTTAGTGTTACAGAAGAATACTTATGATTAGAATGGATAGATCGAATCACGAATGAAGAGATACTGAATCGAAGCGGTGAGAGGAGATCGATTTGGCTAAATTAGACAAGAAGAAGGGATAGAATGATAGGACACATCTTAAGACACCCAGGACTTGTTCAGTTGGTTTTTGAAGGAAATGTAGGCGGTAAGAACGGTAGTGGAAGACCAATGTATGAATATTACAAGCAGATTAGAGCATATGTAGGATGCAAGAGCTACGTCGACATGAAAAGGTTAGCAAAGGATAGGGTGGCATCAAACCAGACTATGGACTGACTACTCAAACAACAACAATCATACCCAGCGATCTGAGGTATTGCAGTAAACAGTGTAATCTCCACACACATGTTTCAAACTCATGTGAATCTTTCCCACGGTCTCATTTGTCAATACAGGAACTCTATAACAGCACATTGCTTTTGACCAACATCAAGCGCAGAAGTTGCCCTGAGCGACTACTACGAACGTACCACGCGTGGGAACTGGTCGAACTACATTCCAATACATTCAGTAAGGGGGACTTCTACGTACGGTACTTTAGAAACAAAAAAGGTGTAGAAGAAGCTGCCTTTCTGCAAGGACGTGGTGGATTAAATTTGGAGTGACTGTCGCAGTTTAGTAATTTCAAGTTAACATGAATGTTTTTAAGTCCGTTACTCTATACTAGCAGGTGCTAACAAGGTTGTAATTTTGACACTTGAATAATTTCGTAATACACTGTGAGTGCCATTAATACAGACAGCGAATATCTATTTTGAACAGTGAGAGAGGAGAACAGTACGACAGTACTATTTGTTTGCGGGTTTCACGACACAGTTATAAATGTATATATGTTATATATGTGGTCATAATGTTTCATTTCTTGCACCTCTTGTTCTAAAATATGATTTACTGTAACTGATAAACATGAATTAATTTTATGATGATGCTAATATTAACAAGTGTTTAGTCAGAGAAATCCTTCCCAAGGTAAAATGGAGAAACTTAATTTATACCAACGGAAAAACGATCAAATATAGCTGAGAGACCTTCTCGAAGTTGAATATCTTATTACATGCTTATGATACTTGACACAGAAAACGTGTCTCCTTTGAAAATTAGGTGTCGACCCAACTGTCACTTTCACTACACCATATTATGTACGACATATTCACGGCTTTCCTTGGTGAAAACAGTTTTATAACGTGCGTATTAAGTAGCTACCGTCTGGAACTTCGGTGTCTGCATCCTAGTGGCCGATTTTTAAAATTGTATTTTTGTTTGAGCGTTGACTTCAATTTATAGTATGAATTATACTGGATAAAGCACCTTCTTAAGACCATGGCAAGGAATTTGTGTGCTATGAAAATAACTGTCTATCGGTCTGCTTACGGGGCTTAGTCTCGGTCTGAGCATGAATGAATTTGCTACTATTACTCAGGTGAGTGACAAGGCGATAACGGACAACGTGGTCGTCGCGAGACGTGATGGAGCGTTCACACGTTGTGTTTCATTTACTTTAATTTCGTTCGTAATACATCCGAATTCAATTTTCGGTACTATTTTAACGTTAAATACCTTCAAGCGAATTCTTTGACTCGTGTAGTCCATTAATCTGGATATCTATGTATTCGGCTCTTTAATTGTGATAATCTGGGCAAAGTTCTGTGTCTATCACATTGTTTCACTGGTGCGTAGGCTAACTAGCACATCCATGAAGAATGGGCCATTGTGATGAGTAGCTTTGTACTCGAATTCCATTCGGGTATATGACCGGTTTTCAGTGCAGTACCAGAGTAAGGAAAATGTTTACTTGCTTCATGATTACGTCATTCTCTTCAGCAACTTGCTTCTTGTTTATACCTTCTGTCGTGCGATTTTCAATTCATTTACTTACTATTTACTAAATTGAGTGTTGACAGCATGTTTCTTTTATCTCGAAGCATTGTAGGCATAACCAGGATTCCGTGTATACTGTCAATATTTGACTAGTACATCCGATAGCTCGCTTGTGAAGTAGTCTGTATCTTCATAATGTATGATGGAATCTCAGCTTTGTTGTATAGCACCTATAGCTAACGAAGATCCTAGAGGAACTATTTTCTCTTAAATTATTCTGACGATCTCTTCTACATCCCTGCATTAGAGGTCGCTGTTATCACGCAATAACGCGAAACGATCTGTATACAGCTGAGACGCTGGAAAATAAAATTACGAAAATGATAAGCAACATAGCAGAAGGCGAAAGTTTTTCTGGTGCACAAGTTAAATATTGCGGATTCTGTCACTCGTGCAAACTTCTCGATTTCTTTTGAGTGATTTCCGACTAAAGAGTAGCTTTATAAAAGTGTTGCAATGTTTTGGCTGGGAAGATTAGGGAGAAAGGAGACGAGCTGCTCGACTAAGTGGTATGTCAGTGGAGAGATGACGTGGAAGGACATTAGTAGACGAGTACGTTTGAGTGGCATCTTTAAAAGTAGGAAAGATCAATGAAGATAAAGTTGCAATTCAAGAGGACAAATTGGGGCAAATATTTGTTTATATGAAGGGGAGTTAGGGATTCGAATAACTTACCAAGGGAGATGTTCAATAAATTTCCAGTTTCTTTGCACAAATTTTAAGAAAACGATAGGAAAACAGATAGGGAATTTGCCACCTGGGCGACTGCCCTAAATATACATCAGTGGTGATTGATTGATTGATTGATTGATTGATTGATTGATTGATTGATTGATTGATTGATTGATTGATTGATTGATTGATTGATTGATTGATTGATTGATTGATTGATTGATTGATTGATTGATTGATTGATTGATTGATTGATTGATTGATGAGAGGGTGGAAACCGAATTCTTTTTGTTTCTCAACTACATTTCTTACATTACTCGTAAACATGTCTGTCTACTTAGCTGCTGGTTCAGATACTGCCACTAGTTGCTATCTTCCAATTTCATACGAGTGGTAATTTTGATCAATAAGTCGGTCCTTCGATGAAAAGAAACCATGGGTCCCAGAGATATGAATACCCGATTTCCTTCAAGAAAGTAAAAAATTCTTCCGCTTATCCCAAGTATTTCTGGGGTCACTCAAGCCACCCAGGCTCATTTCAGGTTTGGTCGGGGGTTTACGACCGGATGCCCTTCCTGACGCCACGTTATTCTTGGCATTATTGAGAAAACATGATTATTGACTTATTATTTAGTACAATCCCCTTACCCACCTCCCACCTACGTAGCAGCCACGACCGGAGCAAGAAAACTGGCTTCAGTCCAAACGTAGTCGCTGGAGGCAACGGACTATCAGCAGCTATAGGTTAAGTACAGAAAACTTTCTGTGAGTTACTGAAGTGACAGCGGATGACTTCTGCAATCATAATTTGTCACATGTTCATAACATCACCAAGTCACAATTCATTGACAAGTTCACGCAACATAAACAATATCGTGAATATATACCCATGATTTTTACAAGTATGTTATAGTGTTTGACATGTTTTAGGTACACTGAGAAGCTTTGTATTTGCGAAAACTTGATTAGGTTTATGAAGAATTGTGATATACTTGAGAGCTTTGTGAACATTTCCTAAGTGTCTTAAAATCTTAATTAAACTCTTAATTAAACACGAAGAAACCGTAAGTCACAAAGAGATCGAACAATCTAAGTGCACATTACCTAATACAGTCCCAGCCACGCCACGAATGTCCTCCAACTGTGGTTCTGACACAACCCCTTGAGCCTAATGTCATATTTAGACTAATAATTAAAACGATTTTTACAGCTCGAGGACGAGGCTTGAATTACCTCATCCATCTCTCTTCTGATAAGTTTGAACATACTTCCCGCTTCCACTTGTGGACAACGTTTGGTGGATCCTCAAGGGATCTACTCTTCTCATCGAAAACTCTCCCCAGGAGCCTTTCTCCCTGGTAGGCCGTCATATTACCTACAAATAAAGATCCTTATGGTAAATCATTCGATTGATAGTGTTAACCGAGGTCCTGGCTTGTCACACCTTTGTTTTTTACAAGTTGCTTTACGTCGCACCGGCGCAGATAATTCTAATGACGACGATGGGATGGGAATGGTCTAGGAGTGTGAAGGAAGCCACGATGGAGTTAATTAAGGTGCAGCCTGGTGTGAAAATTGGAAACCAGGGAAAACCAACTTCAGGGCTGCGGACAGTGGGGATCGAACCCTCGAAATCCTGATTTAAAACTCACAACAGCACGCCCCTAACCGCAGAGCCAACTCACTCAGTGTCACACCCCTTATGGAAATGCATGGACCTAGACAAAGCCCTGTAAGCAGGCCAATAAACCTTTAACAGCACGAACATTTGATGCCATAGATACACAAATCACGCCATGACACTACAGCTCCGATGGGCCTTGGCCCTCTGCGCAGCCCGAATGCCTGCAGATTATGAGATGACACCTGGTCGGGGCGACGAATTTTACGTCCTTCCTTCTCGATTTTCTAGACCGCGGCCGCTATCACACCGTCAGGTGACTCCTTATTTGTTCTCACGTAGGCTCGGATCCAGGTAAAAATCCCTGACTTGGGTGGGAAAAGTGGGCGAAAACGTGGGAATCGAACCCGAAGCCTCCGGGCAGGAGGCAAGCATGCTGCCCCTAGACCACGGGGCCGGCTACTCAGTACACATCATACCGAACAGTACTACCAATGAAGCAATAATTTATAGATTTTCCGTCAGCAATGTGCAAGTACTGAAGTTCCATTGGTACTAAATACCTACATTGATAACCGTTTCAGGTCAATCATTACGGTCTTTGATATGTCTTAAAGGTGGCTAGAAGGTTAAAAACTAGCATTGAAACGAGAAACACGTTCTCACCCAAGCACCACAAGAAAACAGTTTTTTTTTTTTTTTTTTGCTTTACGTCGCACCGACACAGATATGTTTTACGGCGACGATGCGATAGGAAAGGCCTAGGAATTGGAAGGAAGCGGCCGTGGCCTTAGTTAAGGTACAGCCCCGGCATTTGCCTGGTGTGAAAATGGGCAACCACGGAAAACCATCTTCAGGGCTGCCGACAGTGGGGCTCGAACCCACGATCTCACGATTACTGGACACTGGCCGCACTTAAGCGACTGCAGCTATCGTGCTCGGTAACAGTAAAATTATCACCTTTCATCTGTGAGTAGGTAACTTAACCCCAGTTAACAGTTTTATCGTCGATGGTATTCATCAGGTAAGTGTACTTTGCGGCCGAAGAGATTTTCTTGACTAGGTATTATAATTGTAATTACTATCGTCGTAAAAGTTGTCAGAAAACAAAAGCATTTCAGTACATCCATGATTATTGCCCTTGAAGGAGTAGAAGTTAAAGGCTTCCACCATTCGTAATTTCGTCACTTAATGAGATAGAGTACCAAACAGTCCATTGCGGCTAGTTCTGTACTCGAAAGACAGGTGGGCTCGAATCCGTCGTCGGCCATCCTCTAAATCGTTTCTGTGGTTTCCCATTTAAACTCCTGGCAAATGCCGAGATGGTACTTTTCTTAAGGCCACGGCCACTTCCTTCCCATTTCTAGCCCGTACAAGTGCACCTACAACCACAGAAATACAGTCACACAGCGGTATATGTAGCTCACCCCCATGAGGTGTAATGAGAGAAACAGCTACAGAACTCGCGAGCCGAACAATATTCCCGGCACTAAAATCCGTACGCTAAAAGAAGAATAAGGTGAGATGGAGTGGTATAAGTTGAGTGAATATCAGAGTCATGTGCTTCTCTAGAACTGGAATTCCCTATTCTGAACATTTGGATTTCATTGTGGGAATCTTGAACCCACGTCTGTCCGGGTGAAATGAACACCCATTTACTGCCTCAGCTAGGAGGTATCTAGAAATCATAACATTCGACGGAAGTCTTCCCTTTTGTTAGTTAATGAGTGTGAAGAGGTGCACAAGAAATGAAGCAGTACCACTATCCACATAAAATATGACCCCTTCCTCCGGATCACAATGGTGTCTTTCTGTCCGAAAGGTTTCCACATTTAATTAAAACTTGACCCCACCCAGCTCATACCGCTTCTCTCTGACTGGCTTGAAGTAAATCCGAAGAACCAAACATAAACCAATGGACGACGTTAAGTACGTTGTGAAATGAAAAGTGGGTCATAAATAGACTCCCGTATTTAAAGTTGCTATCACTGGAGTGAATGAGGGGGGATGGGCTGGCGTGTTGTAATATGTTAGAGACTCGATCGTATGGAGTGAGGTGCGTGATAAGTTACCTGTAGACACGCTATTAGAAGTTTTGAATTTTGTTTTGTAATGACTTAAAATTTATTTATTTATTTATTTATTTATTTATTTATTTATTTATTTATTTATTTATTTATTTATTTATTTATTTATTTATTTATTTAATCTGGATCCTTAGGGGGAATGATCAACATATTGGCCTTCGCTTCCGAGATCCCCTGGTCTGACTCACAGCACTGATGGACCTTGGTCCACTGCTAAGCCCGAATGCCTGCAGATTATGAGATGACACCTGGTCGGGGCGACGAATTTTACGTCCTTCCTCCTCGATTTTCTAGACCGCGGCCGCTATCTCATCGTCAGATGACTCCTTTATTGTTCTCACGTAGGCTCGGATCCAGGTAAAAATCGCTGACTTGGGTGGGAAAAGCGGGCGAAAACTTGGGAATCGAACCCGAAGCCTCCGGGTAGGAGGCAAGCATGCTGCCCCTAGACCACGGGCCTCGCCCCCATGAGGTGTAATGAGAAAAACAGCTACAGAACTCGCGAGCCGAACAACATTCCCGGCACTAAATTTCCCTGGAGAGTTGGGAATCCACGGAAAACCACTTCGAGGATGGCTGATGTGGGAATCGAACACCCCTCAACTAAGTTGACCTCCCGGGGCTGAGTGGACCCCGTTCCAGCCCCCGTACAACATTCCGAATTTCGTGGCAGAGCCAGGAATCCAACCCGGGTCTCCGTGGGTTGGCAGCTAATTTCACTAATTCCTCTAGCTCGAGGCTGCGGTTGTGTGTTCATCTTAAAACACATAAAGATTTGCACACAAAATATTATAACACTAACCACCACTAAAACACACAACTGTATATATAAAAGAACATGTCCTGACTGACTGATTCATCATCGACGAGCCAAAACAATTGGACATAATGAAATGAAATTTTGAGGATACGTTTATAGTACAAAGTACGTGCTCGATAAGGGAGGATTTTTGGATATTCCGTCGCTAAGGGGGTGAAAAGGGGAGTGAAATTTCAAAATAAGGGGTTCTATATCTCAAAACTTTAAAAATTTACACATGTAAAAATTGGTATTTAGAATCCCCTTTAAAATTAAGGAAACACATATTATTTGTGTTCGGAAAATCCACACAGGAGGGGTGAAAAAGGGTGAAAAAATGGTGAATTCCTTTAATGAGGACACACTTATATCTCAGAATCTGAAGATATTACAGACCTGAAAATTGGTATTTGGGAACTCCTTTAAAAATAAAGAAACGCGTATTTTTTGTTTTTGGAAAATCTAATTATTGGGGGGAGTGAATAAGGGGGGAATTTATAACATGAGTGTATCTATATCTCAAAATTTTAAAGTTTACGGATGTATGTATTGGTATTTAAAATTAAAGAAACATGTATTTTTTGTTTTCGGATAATCCCAATAGGAAGGGTGAAAAGGGGTAAAAAATGGGTTCAATGGCTTTAATGAGGATACTTATATCTCAGAAACTGAAAATATTACAGACCAGAAAACTGGTATTTGGGATCTCCTTTAAAAATACTGAAACACGTATCTTTTTGGAAAATCCAATTAATGGGGAAAGGGGTGAAAAGGGTGTGAATATATAAAATGAATGTATCTATATCTCAAAACTTTAAAAGTAAAAAATTGGTATTTAGGATCCCCTTTAAAAATAAAGGAACACGTTTTTTGTTTTCGGAAAATCCCAACAGGAGGGGTGAAGAAGGGTAAAAAAAATGGTTGAATGCCTTGTATGAGGATACTTACATCTCAGAATCAGGAGATATTACTTGCCGGAAAATTGATATTTTGGGGATCTCCTTTGTAAGTAAAGTAATACGTAATTTTTTTTCGGAAAATCCCAATAGGAGGAGTGAAAAGGGGTGAAAAAATGGTAGAATGCCTTTAATGAGGACACTTATATCTCAGAAACTGAAGATATTACAGGCCTGAAAATTGATATTTGGGATCTCCTTTAAAAATAAGAAACGCGTATTTTTAGTTTTTTCAAAATCTAATCAAAGGTGGGGGGGGGGGGGTGAAAAGGGAGGAAATGAGTGTATCTATATCTCAAAACTTTTAAAGTTTGCAGATGTAAAAATTGGTATTTCGGATCCCCCTTTAAAAATAATGAAACACATATTCTTGTGTTTTCGGAAAATCCCAATAGGAGGGGTGAAAAAGGTTGAAAAAGTGGTTGAATGCCTTCAATGAGGATACTTATTTCTCAGAAACAGAAGACATTACAGACATGAAAAGTAGTATTTAGAGACACCTTACAAAATAAAGAAACACGTGCGTTTTTGATTTTGGAAAATATAATTAATGGGGGTTAAACAGGAGTGACAAATTGGGGTGATTTTTTAGAAAGACTATATCTACAGTATATCTCAGGAACGTATTATTTTACAGACGTAAAAATTGGTATTTGAAATCTCCTGTAAAAGTAAATAAATATAGGTGATTTGTTTTTGGAAACTCCACTTAAGGGGAACTAAAAAGGGGGTGAAATTTTCAAATGAGCATTTCTACAACATATCTGAAAAACTTAAAATGTTACCGAAGTAAAAAATAGTATTTTTTTATTTATATTAAAATAAGGAAACATTTTTTTTCGTTTTCTGAAAAACCACTTGGGTGGAGGGGTAAAAGTGACTGCAAATTGGGTTGAATTATTTTAATAAGAATACTGATACCTCAAAAGCTGTATATGTTACAGAAGTGAAATTTGGTATTTGGAATCTCCTTTCAAAATAAAGAAAAATATTATTTTTTGTTTTCGGAAATCCACCTAAGCGTGGGGGGAGGGAAATAAAAAATTAGTCGAATTATTTGTATGTTGATAGTATTACCTCACAAACGAAAGATTTTGCAGACGAGATAATTAGTATTTGTAATCTGCTTTAAAATTAAAGAAACACGTATTCTTCGAAAATCCAATGAAGGGGGGAGGTGAATGAATAGAAAAATTAATTGAATTAATTGTATGAGGATACTTTCACCTAATAAAAACTAAGGTTGTTACAGACGTGAACATTGGTATTTGGCACTCCTTTGAAAACAAAGGATAAAGCGTTTTGGGGGGAAATCATCTTGGAGGCGGGGATGAGAAAGAGTAGAATTCCTTTTATGAGGACACATTTCTCAAAAACTGGAGATGTTAGAATCGTTATAATTGGTATTTAGAAGATCCTTTACTATTAAGGAAACAAGTATTTTCTGCAGGAATATTCACTTAGGGGGCGGGGGGAGTACGAAAGGAAGTGAAAAAAGTGAATTCTTTTTATGGGGATACATATACCTCAGATCTGAAGGTACCAGACGTGAACATTGGTATTTGCAATCTCCTTTACACATAAAGAAACACGCCTTCTATTTTGGGGGGGTTAATCAACTTAACGGCGGTGGGGTCAAAATGGAGTTGAGACCAATTAATTTTACTGTTCATAATGTACTTATTCTGATCATAAACTGATGATTTTTAATCTTTCCTGGGTTCGTTTTCAAGAGCCATCTTTTCCTTTAGAGGACATAAAGTAGGATTACAGTAGATTCTCCTGGCATACAAACCAAAATTATTACACATTTGAAATAAACGATAGGAATTATATTGTCCGTGCAATTGTTCACCTCTAAAATAAAGTGAATAATGCACAGACGTATATCATTCGTGTCGCCAGAAATCTCGCGCACTTTACCACGCGCTACGATGGTGCTGGTCACATTGTCAGCAATGACAATGGCGGCATATGTAATTTACCTCCGAGTAGCGGTCTTGCATCTTGCTCTGATGTCCGGAACATCAATAATAATAATAATAATAATAATAATAATAATAATAATAATAATAATAATAATAATAATAATAATAATAATAATACCCGTGTGGGGATTTACCGGTTACCTCCATCGGGCGCGTCCCATTGGAATTGGGGAAGCTCGCTGGCTCTACCGCCAGCAGAGTCAGAGGGTAGTAGGGAAATAAAATACCACCGTGAAAAAAACTGGTCCCTTGCCAGGGTTACGGCGAAGACTGGTAAATGACCAGAAGCCAGAAAACATCTTGAGGCAACCTCTAGGGCTAACAACCCTAGTTGTAAAAGGATGGGTACCCGTCCAAAGCAAAGTCAAGTCAAAAAGCATGATGGCACAACATTTCACGAAACATACCCCAGGGGGTAAATCTTCGGATAAATCCCTCGTCGTGAACGCCACGGCGCACGAGTCTCGTTCGGATTCTGGGGGAGACTCGACATCATGCAAGAGACGAGTCGAAGCGTCTCGGTGTACCCCGAAGAGTCAAAAACTCAGGCCAAAATCTAAAACCTTTCTAGCAACTTTCAACATAAATTCACTTACACAAACTGGCAAGCTGAAAACCCTCACCAAAGCTCTTCACGAAAATCAGATATCCATAGTGGCCGTACAGGAAACAAGGTACCCAGATGAAGAGATTTTTGAATCTGAAGGCTACCGATTTTTCAAGAGCAAAGCGCAAAGAGGAATGCTCAATGGAGCTGTGATTCTTGGAACCGCGTTTGCTGTTAGAACCAAGATCCTTAAATCGGTTGCAAATTTCGAACCTGTGAATGACAGATTGTCTATACTCACAATTAAATGCGCGAACAAAACTTGCGCCCTAGTTAACGCAAATGCTCCTACAAACGATAAGAACAAGTCTGATCCAGACGAAGTTGATAATTTCTGGGACCAACTGGATGAAAAATTGAACAAAATCCCCAAACACCATGTCTAGCTTCTTTTGGGTGACTTCAATGCCCAACTAGGTCGTGAGCAGAAGTACAAGAAAGTTATAGGAAATTACCCTGCTCACAAAAGAACCAATCCCAACGGCAAAAGACTGGTGACCATTTGCGAAAATCACAACGTGCAGGTCATGTCGACCCACTTTCGCTATCTACCCAGAAAGCAAATGACTTGGCGTTCTCACGTCCAAGCTCTCGGAGAGTTCCAAATCGATCATGTTGCGATCTCCAGGAGAAACAGCCCTGAGATTATGAATGTCAAGGTAATGAAAGGCATCAATGTGGCCTCAGATCATTATATGTCTCTTATCAAATTCAAACCAATTCCCGCAAACACAAGGAAGACAACTAAACAGATCAAACGCTTCGACAATGATAAACTTCGGAAAAGGGTCGAGGAGTTCCAGGAGAAGGCTAGACCAAATGACTGTGACTTTAACAACGCCAAAACTCTCCTTGATGAGGCCGCCAAAGACGTTGCAGAAATCAAGAGAAGCAAAAAGCATGCCTGGTGGAATAGTACCTGCGAATCAGTCCTCCAAGAATGACTCAATGCGTGGAAACAGTACAACTCTACGAAATAAGAAAACGATTGGGAAACCTACAAAACCCAACGTGCCCAAGCAGCTAGGGTGTTTAGAACTGAGAAACGTAAATACGAAAAATCTGTCATTGAAAAGATAGAACAAAACTTTAGGAAGAATGAAAGCAGAGAGTACTACAGAGCCTTCAAACGCAAACTCACTGGTTATAAACCACCATCTCTATGCTTTGAGCGAACGGACGGCACACTGGCGACGTCAAATGAAGAAAATTGCAGCATTCTGGCTGATTACTTCAAGAATTTACTTAATTGCTCTAAACCGCAAAGCACCATTGACACCAAGGAACTCTTACTCAGGTACCCAGATTCCAGACCACCCGACAGAGATGAAATCAAGCGCCGCATTGCCCGTCTCAAAAATAAAAAAGCGCCCGGGGAATACTCAGTAGTAGCAGAACTATGGAAATATGCCCCAGAAGAATCACTTGATATCTTGCAAAAGCAAAAATAGAAGAAATTTGGAACAAGGAGACCCTACCCGAAGATTGGAAAATAGCTTTGATCCATCCATTACACAAAAAAGGCAGCATGAAGAACATCAACAACTACAGAGGAATATCTTTGCTACCCGTGACTTACAAAATTCTATCACTTGCCATCCTGGAGCGTTTGGAAGCACAAGCCGAACATCAAATAGGTGAATACCAAGGAGGGTTCAGAAAAGGTCGCTCAACAGCTGAACAGATCCAAAATCTTAAAACGATCATCAGATATTGTACACTAAGGTCCAAGCAGTATGTGTCTGTTTTTGTGGACTTTAAGAAAGCGTACGACTCCATTGACCGGGAAGTCCTGCTAAACATCTTAAATGAATTTGGAGTTGATTTGAAACTGTTGGCATTAATTAGAGCCACCCTGACCGATAAAAAATTCAAGGTGAAGTTCCACGGATGTCTCTCGCATTCCTTTGACATCAAAACAGGAGTCCGACAAGGTGATGGGCTATCCCCGATACTCTTCAACTGTGTTCTTGAATAGATCATCAGAACCTGGCGGGTGAGATTACAGGAAACCAACTACAGTCCATTGAGAATAGGAACCAAATTCAAGGGGATCGCAACAGACTGCTTAGCATTTGCCGATGATATTGCTGTTCTCTCAACCGACATAGAAACCGCTAGAGCTCAAGTTGAAATTTTAAAGGAAATTGCCGAACAAACTGGTTTGCAGATATCGTTTGAGAAAACAGAATTAATGGCTAACATCAAAGAGGCTCCACCAAAACTCCATACAAAATACGGGGACATCACCCGAGTAGACAAATTCAAATACCTGGGTGAGATCATCATGAAAAATGGACTGGACAAAGAAGCACTTCAGGAGCGAGTACGCAAACTGGAAATAGCCTACCAAACATCCCGCACAATCTGCAACAAAAAATGCCTTTCACAAAACACCAAGATACATCACTATGAAACAGTTCTGAAGCCAGTAGTTCTATATGCAGCCGAAACCCTGTCTCTAAATGCCAACAAAGGACTCCTTGAAGAACAGGAGAAAAGAGAACGCAAAATTGTGAGAGGAATCTTGGGATCAAAGTACAGAAATGGAATCCATCAAAAGAGATCCAACAAGGAAGTCTACAGCAAAATAGAGGAAATTACCGACACAATCAGAAAAAGACGGGCACTATTTTACGGTCATCTGAAAAGAATGGACAGAAGAAAGTTAACTAAAGAAATCTTTCACTTTTTTGATTCAAACCCCAAAACCACAATTCCCTGGTTTAGAAATACCAAAGAAGACCTGCAAATGCTACATATCTCAGCTGAAGACGCCTTTAACAGAGATCTCTTCCGCAAGAAAATATTGACGAACGGGCTAAACCGAGACGAGCAACCGAAGAGAAGACACGGTGCCCCTTGGACAGAGGAGCGTAAGCAGGCCCACTCACAAAGAATGAGGGAAATTTGGGCTCTAAAGAAGGGCAAGTTCAGTGTCAAATGTAACAAGACTTAACGTGGTCCTTGATGGCCACAGCGAACTGTATATAATAATAATAATAATAATAATAATAATAATAATAATAATAATAATAATAATAATAATAATAATAATGTTCTGGACCCACGTCAAAATGTGCGGGTCGTGCTGGAAACGGGTCCTGCCGGGGTAATGACTACGAATGTAGTCCCGCAGCGGGTTCAGTACCGCCAAGGCACCCAAGACGTCACCACGCTGGATCTCCTCAAGGATTTGATCCATATTAAAAATGCTTATAGGAAAAGGTGGCAATGATTTTGTGGCCCAACTGACCGGGTGGAATACCTGGACCTAGCGCGGGAAGTACGAAATCGATTGCTTTAAAGAAAGATTGAAAAATGGAAAGAATTTTTGCCGCAATCTCTCAGAAAACGAGTCAGATCGCGAATTTTGACGGATGCTCTCAGAAAACGAGTCAGATCGCGAATTTCGGCGGATTATATATAAAACGTTCAATATTCAATTATAAATTCCATTACAATACCGAAGCGAAGCGCGGGTATCTTGCTAGTAGTGAATATATCCTTTCATGATGTTCGCATCAAGAAAGGCTTCCGGCCTTGTTCTACTTCTTAATCCATTCTCTACCAGGGTTTCCCCTCCGACTCTGCGAGGGATCCCACCACTACAGCCTCAAGGGCAGAGTCCTGGAGCGTGAGACTTTGGGTCGGGGTACACAACTGGTGAGGAAGACCAGTTCCTCGCCCAGGCGCCCTCATCTGCTATGCTGGACAGGGGCCTTGTGGTGGAATGGGAAGACAGGAAAGGATAGACAAGGAAGAGGGAAGAAAGTGGCCATGGCCTTAAGTTATGAACCATTCCGGCATTTGCCTGGAGAAGTGAAAATCCACGGAAAACCACTTCGAGGATGGCTGAGGTGGGAATCGAACACCCCTCAACTAAGTTGACCTCGTGAGGCTGAGTGGACCCCGTTCCAGCCCTTGATCCTCTTTCCGAATTTCGTGGCAGAGCCAGGAATCCAACCCGGGTCTCCGCGGGGTGGCAGCTAATTTCACTAACCACTACACCACAAGGGCGGACATTATTATTATTATTATTATTATTATTATTATTATTATTATTTTACAGTCAGCTTTACGTCGCACCGACACACATAGTTTTTACAGCGACGATGTGATGGAAAAGGGCTAGAAGTAGGTAGGAAGGAAGTGACTGTAGCCTTAATTAAGGTAAAGTCCCGCATTTGTCTGGTGTGAGAATTGGAAACCACGGAAAACACTCTTTCGGGCCGCTGACTGTGGAGCTTCGAACCCACTACCTCCCGAATGCAAGCTGATAGCTATGTAACACAAACCGCGGGGCACTTGATCGGTTCGGCCTTAAAACTGAGCTTAATAGGCCTACATATTACTGAAAACCCCAAGTAGTTGAGAAGAGGCGTGGAAGAACAAGAAGAAACGTAGTATATTTCATTCCACGTAATATAGCAGAATACAACGCAATCACATAGGAATTCAAAGACAAATATTTCCAAAATCTACTTCATCATCATCATCATGGGCTAAATACTACGCCTTCACGCTGCAACCATTCTTTTCTATTCCCTGCTACTATCTCCAGTTCTTTTAACTCTGGAAACTTATCCTGCTCCTTATGCACTTCTTTTTCTTCTTTCTTCGTTTTCCGCTTCCTTCCTTCCTTCCTTCCTTCCTTCCTTCCTTCCTTCCTTCCTTCCTTCCTTCCTTCCTTCTCTGTCCAGGACCTTTCCTTCTATTCTATCTTTCGGAAACTGACTGTTTCTCAGTATGTGGTTTACAAACGTGATTTTCCTCTTTTCCATTTCTTCCAAGATTTATCTCTTTTCCTTCTATTCCTATAAGTCTTGCGTATTTGTTTTATTTTCTGTCCTACTTGTTTTGGTCATCTTCATCCAAAGCCATCACAAACAACCTTTACACAAAATAGACACGGCTTTAGAAACTTTCCTTGAAGTATACTACTTTTTGGGGAAAAAATGTCTAAGAATACTGCAGGTATTGCATTACAATTATCAGTTCCTCGATTTAATAAATAACCCATACTTCCAGGCTTCCTTCTACTTTCCATGAATTACCGGGCGAGTTGGCCGTGCGCGTAGAGGCGCGCGGCTGTGAGCTTGCATCCGGGAGATAGTAGGTTCGAATCCCACTATCGGCAGCCCTGAAGATGGTTTTCCGTCGTTTCCCATTTTCACACCAGGCAAATGCTGGGGCTGTACCTTAATTAAGCCCACGGCCGCTTCCTTCCAACTCCTAGGCCTTTCCTATCCCATCGTCGCCATAGGACCTATCTGTGTCGGTGCGACGTAAAGTCCCTAGCAAAAAAAAAACTTTCCATGAATTATCTGTCCTGCTTATGTAACAGGGCTTTTCTAGTCAACTGTGCATCTCTCCGAGGCTGGCTTATTCGCATAGGCAGCGTAATTAACGAGCATCGAACATAATTGTGCGTTTCTCCTTCTAACCTTGAACTCGCACGTTTTTCTAGCATTCTTGTCACACATCTCTAGAAATGAAGTCATTAGCAACAAATCCTGCAGCGTTTCTCTGTATCATTTCTAGTTGATTGATCATTCCTGTTGTGTACGTATCCCATACTGTGCCCGTCGTAGTCAGTCTGCGAACACGAGACACCCCAGGGGTGCTCAGTCCGGTGGCTGTAGGCTTATAAAATAAATGAATGTGGCAGGATTATCATAGGGTTCATCAAATAAGCACGTTCCAAGTATAGAACAAATGTGACACTTTTATTTAATTAAATGCAGTATTGGCCATCCTGAAATCTATGATTATGATTATGATCGTTACGTTATGGAATTTAATATGGCTCTTGATGTAACAAACCTAGGCACAATCAAATGGGATGGTACACGACAGTTATTTCCCTGACATTCTAACAGAGTATGTACATTGTGAAAAAAAATTTTTTTTCTCGTCTTTAAAGTTATTAAGTTATTGGTTTAAAGTTGAATTAAAAATTTACATTCAGAAAAATGAGGTCTGGGCCAAGCCTTCATCGATAATCTGGAAAAAATGCAGAAATTGTAAGAACGAGTATAATAAAGAAATATCCAAGATTCAAAAAGTTAACACTCATAGCAAAAATAAAATTTACAGTCGTTCTCTTAACAATAAAATGAAAAGTTGAATTTGCCTTGGTTTTCTCTAAGTTAATCCGAGACGTCGGATATACCTGTTCACGTCGTCTCACATCTCTTTCCGTGAGAATTATACTGAACGTTAAGTATTTGACCAACAATTAAACAAAATAAAACGCCTCCTGGGCTTGCAAACGTAAGTAAATGGGGAGAATACCATCCATGTGGAAATCCTGTCCACTATCAACCGATAATATCAGTGTCACATATTTCAGAACAGAACACATAAAAAATAATCCTCTAAATATTAACAAATTACTACTTCTACAGCTAACTACGGAAATTGTCAAGAAGACTGTAAGTACCAAGAAGAAAATATCTACACTATGTACATGTCGACGAGTGTCGATCAACCGTATTACTCTCCTGTTAACGAATTTATTGAGTTACAGCAAGATTGAGTTATCACATGAGAGCGAAAAATTGCATCAACGAATGAGCTGATATAGTCACGAATCAGATATTATTTAGATATTTCGTCGAAGACCTGTTCTTTAGACCTAAGGCCTTCTCGAACATTCATCTGTACCTTGAGCTTGAAATTACTGGATTACTTGAGAAAATTTGGGATATTCCCACGAATTAAAAAGTACATCAATTAACATGGACTTTCATTTTCTTCATCTGAAGACACCAATATTAGGCTACACTGCATTTATCGCAAATAATCCATTAACATGTGAAAAGCTCAGTTTCACGAAGATTCATGCCAATTATTCCATATACTCTACACGTACCGTGTACCACAATGACGACCCTAACTTGTCGCATCCTAATCTCAAATATGTGTAGTCATGAAATATCAGGACCTACCAACGTCCTACAAATACATAATATCCACTTAAAAGTGTCTCGATGATTAATTACTCCAACTAATTATCACATGCTCCCAATGCACATGTTCACATTAAATTCGTACATAGAATTCGGACTCAATATCCCGATGACACGTTGTCTCAGACACGAGGTACAAGTAGAAGTTCCAATACAAGGAAAATATAGAAAATGTGGACGAAATATCCTACCATTAAATCCATCGGACATAAAATAATTCATATTCGTGACGAAATTTACTCAATAAGCAAAGATGGTGTCGATAACACATGGATAACTCTATCAGAACCCTCACTGTCAAATCCATGGCCACATGGTCATTAAGTAATCACATGTGTCAGTTTTACGACGTATTCGAGCAAATAAACAACCATAAAATGTGTCAAAATAGCTTACTAAGAAGAAAGAAAGAATAGAACAAAACTACATAGAACAGATATAAATGAGACGTAATCGACTTAACTTATAGAGAAATCTTCATGTCTGGAAGTCTGGGTTCTCAATCAGCCATGCCAGGATGAAAGAATCTGCATCCCGACGCCGCCAACGATGGTCAAAGGTTTAGAACTTCATGGTGAAGCACTGGTAATCCATGATGTGAGATTCCGTCCTCTTCTGGAAATATTCACGTCCACGTCTTCCGCGTCCACTCGTAAGAAAGCTGAAACTTACACAAAATGCTTTAGAGTAGGCTCCCAACACACAGGTAACTGTATTTTGGAAATGACACGTACTTAAGGGATTAATATCTGCACATTCGACGTCTGATCACAGCACTGTTCTAAATTGTATCCAATTTTCAGACGTGTAGAGCACAGGAGTGAAGCCAGTATTCACGACGTTCCACGCTGAGCGACTGAAGGTGATAGTCCAGGAACACGCCAGTGTGTGTGTGAGAATGAGTATTCGTATCACATGACTTAAATATCATGTCTGGTGCACATGCACGGAAGTAAAGTCAATTTAGACACTAAATTCTTCTACTGTACGAATCTACACTTCATCACCATTTCAGCCACAAGGTCGTGTAAATTATTTCAAAATTTCAGTTTTTAATTTATATCCTCTAAATGTGCTATTTTTTTTATCCAGTTTATTTTAATTTAGCCCTTGAGCCTTCCATAATTATGCACGTCGCCACCAAAGATATTACGAATATTTCATTCATATCGTTCCTCGCAATTACAGGTGACACGCGCTGGCCTCCTTCTTTCACTCGCCAACCTTCATTTTTTTATTTTTATTCCGTTAGCCAGCCGGCCGCTCTCCGCACAAAAAAACTCGTTCTCGCCCTTGTCCAAGGTCGCGCGCACCCCATCTCGCCGACAAGCGAACACAAGCCGCACCAACACCTGTTCACTCATTTGTGGCCTCACGGTCACAATACAGGTGCTCCGTATTCCTTTTATGCACATGTAACACGGTGGTCGCATTTGGGCCGCAAACAAGCGTGATGTTCTTGACGAATTTGAACTCGAAAAGTATCTGTCAACGACATCCAAGCTCTTTTATAATTTAGTTTATGCCAAGTGGTACTGAGCTATTCTGGTGAGAGTCAAAAACAACTAGGTTAACCGCCACTGGTGATCCCATCACAGCACCTTGTCCCATTCAGTTTTATTCATGCATTCATTCAATTAGTCATCCAATTATTAATTAAGATTTCGCTGAGCATAATCCTCGTATTATACGACCAAATTTATGTAATATCTTATCACGATTATGGGAACCGCTTCTCAATATCTGCTTCTCGTAAACGTGGGCGGTTAGGGAACGATGACCTTCGATGTTAGGCCCCTTTAAACAACAAGCATCATCATCATCATCATCATCATCATCATCATCATCATCATCATCAAACGTGGACGGAGTAAGTTCTCAATAAATCATTCTACCTCTACCGTGACACAAGGTCCTTGTAATGAGCTTCTTACGGCCACTTAACAGTGTCCGGCTACACGCAAACTTTGTTACGAGCTTCAGTATACTATTTATTGGATAATTGAGTAATAATAGGCCTTTAGCGGTAAAGGTCCTGTCTCCTATTTAACACTCTATGCTTGGTTTCACCCTTGTGAAATTAGCTATCATCCCACCATTTACCTGCATCGAATGTAAATAAAATCCAGAAAAAACTCCATACTCAGAACAGCGTAACGTCCTATGGTACGCCCATCCAGAAGTACTCACCTACAAAGATGGGTATTCACTGAGAGTTCTTCATAATCCGCACCAGTGTGGTCGTCATGAATTGTACCCATGAGGCCTTGCTTTATTGAATTTCCATCAAATCTGATTTATCAATATTCATAGGTATTTCCATCGATCTGAGATATTTTGACTATGTGTGAAACCAGCAGTCAAATGAGCTATTCGGTAAAAGTACGGACCCATGTCAAATACTAGTTTTCTTGCACAATAAATGTTCGCAATGCAAATCACTTCTCCCTCTCATGTTTGTTCGTAAAGTAAAGAATGTTCATTGACTATCACAATTTCTTCCTTTCCACAGCGAATATATGACTTTGGAATTAATGTAAACATCATTTAAAAGTCCAGTAAAATACCAACTTTGGTGCCATGAAGAAACATTTCGAAGAAAGAGGACAAATGATATGGACAGTGCCTAAAACGTTTAACAATACCTACCGATCGACAAAAGAAACCATGGAAGTTTGTAAATAGCACCATCAATGGAAGATGCAAGGTTAAAATTGCGTGCGATAGCACGTATATCTACGTCGCGTCGTTTGAGGGTGATCCAGTCCCACTTCATGATGTTTACTGACCAGTCATCAGACATTCGACAGGTATAACCAATGTGCGATAGAAATTTCTAGAACACTCAGGTGACATCATTACGAATAACTGACGGGGTTCGAGAGGGACGGTATAATTGGGCAGCGAGAGGCAGGGCAGATGGCGCGCAAAATTGCTTGGAGCACCCGTTCAAAGTCAGAACGTGCAGGAAGCAACGGACACGTGACGGTACCTATACACCAGGCATATCAAAGTCACGAGCTGACTGACAGCTCTGCGTGCTCAAGAAACAGCTGTTACGAGCGCTAGCCCAGGACGGTAATAGATAGTGCAACCCTGGAGGGGTGTACATTACACTTTCGTAACTACGGTACTCCAAAGGGCGTACATAATTAAATGTGTTCAACACGGCGTTTTTATAAAATACGCAAAACAACGTGCTTTGTAATCACCGTGTACTAGGAAAATAAATTATTAATTTAAAAGTTGCCATAAGCAGTGAAGTACAAAGTAAAAGGCATTCATTCTTTAGCGGCTCAGTATGCTCGACTCATCTATGAACAATTATGAATCAGAATAATACCGAATACTATGCCGCTACTATATTAAAAAACGTGAAGCGTTTTTAATCTGAAATAAAATAAAATAGTCTATGATAAAATTAGCATCACCTTAAGTAACTGTCCGACTCGTTGGCTGAATGGTCAGCGTACTGGCCTTCGGTTCAGAGGGTCCCGGGTTCGATTCCCGGCCGGGTCGGGGATTTTAACCTTCATTGGTTAATTCCAGTGGCCCGGGGGCTGGGTGTTTGTGCTGTCCCCAACATCCCTGCAACTCACACACCACACATAACACTATCCTCCACCACAATAACACGCAGTTACCTACACATGGCAGATGCCGCCCACCCCCCTCGGAGGGTGTGCCTTACAAGGGCTGCACTCGGCTAGAAATAGCCACGCGAAATTATATATTATACCTTAAGTAACTGTGTTAAAAGTACACAAACACACACTACCAAATTATATTGTCAATCCTTATGACACAGACTATGCAGCTGTATGTCTCAACAAATACTTGTAGACCAAAACAGGTAACTGGAGCCTGTCACCAGGGTGTTGTCGCGATTCCGAACAGTCTCGATTGCGGAAACAAAATATTTGGGATGAGTGCCAGGGTCCTCCCCTGTCATTTTGTTCTTTATTACGGACACCCCATTAATAGTTTCCGTGTGCCTCGACTGCAGACACTATTTTCTACAGATAAGCCTTCGTGAAATAAAACATCTGTATTGTATTGTTATTACTAGTGCATGTGCGTAAAGGTTCATTGTTAGCACCAACCGGGACTGCGTGCTTTCTTCTTAAGAGCACCTCGCTTATCATCGAGGTAGGACTTCCGTGTGGCTCCACACATGAAGTTAACAGGAAGGGTCGGACGACTCATGGACGCCATGAACCCGCACGGTTCATCGTACTCGGCCTTTAAAGTAATGAAGACCTGGTCCCATAATTAGCTTTTTTAAAATTTGTCAGCATAACTGTTTCCACCTTTTAAGAAGTTTGCCATGTATACTACTAAGTATTTGTGTATTAATTTAGGCTTATAATTATTTCTCATCTGTAAGATTCGTCATAATTTTAAATACATACTGCTATTAATACACTCTTATTTACGACATACGTTTTTGAACGAAGACGGGTGGAAGAGGATGGGAAAGGAAAACCATGAAACGCTGATGATGATGCTTGTTGCTTAAAGGGGACTAACATCTAAGGTCATCGGCCCACTCTGAAACGAGCTGGTACCCTTCCCAAATATTTTGTGTCCGTAATGAAGACTATTAATGAGGTATCCACAATCGACACACAACCATCACTGGTAGGCGTGCATAGCCCTTGGTCACCAACGTGGGAAGTACCAGCAGACAGGGTGGGGGGGAGACTTGCACCCGCGAGCACTGGTATTTCTAGCGCGGGCACTGTGCTCACCGCGGGAAAACTTTGACACATGTGCTTTACATGGCGTACTTGTTCTCGACAACCTGAACAGACCATCAGGAGGGAAGACATACCTATTGTCATCAGACAGACTCCGTACACATGCAATGGTCTTATTTTCCGCCATCCGGAGATATGCGTCAGCTTCATTAGGGCTCCGTGTCGCTCTTAGACAACTAGCGATGCAAACTCGGCATTATGGACAGGTCCGACGTTTCTAGCAATACCGTTACCTTCGTTTAAAGCAGGTTCTGCACAAAAAACCTACATGGAATGCTACAGACTCTGGACGTATTGAAGCATATTATGATATGTTTATAATGTTTATAATAACACTGTGGCATAATTTTATTTAGCACGCCAGATAGACGCGGGGAGTGAAGGAAGGAACCCTTAATGGCCATACCATAGGCCGGGAGAACCCCGTATGTCTCAGAAAGGAACCCTTAATGGCCATACCATAGGCCGTGAGAACCCCGTATGGCTCAGAAAGGAACGATTTCCTCGAGTTGGAATTGAGCCGCAAGCCGTGATTTCATTCATGTAAACTCCCACTATACCACCAGACCCAAGCGCGGCAACCAGAAGGGGGGTGAGATTTCGACGAGGGGATATACAGAACAATTGTCACAGGTTGACAAATAACTCTTTCCCAGAGCTGGAATCATTTGATTTTCAATCAATTAATCCGCAACTATGCTAAATTCCACAGATATGACACCACGCATAATTAAGATCAGAATTACCGAGATCCAGGGGTCGATAACATTATTTACTTGTTGGATTGAGAGAGGTGTGTATTAAGGGCAGCGTCCGTTGACATCTGGATGGCTGTTAGAAAGGTAAACGGTTTGTTAGACCGGGATTTCCCTCGGAGCTAGCGTCCTTTTGATGCTATAAATTCTTCGGCAAGAAGGGAAGCGCTCTCATTCGCTCACTTGTGTCTCAGTCCGCTCATTCAGTTGATACTCACTTGATGTTCGCTTATCGAGTCTCAGTCAGTCGGGCACTCAACGTCTCATTGTCGTATTAACCCGCTGTTTTGAAACGCCAAGTGCGGCGTGGCGTATTTCGCGAGCAAATTAGACATATTTATTTGTGAAGCTGTTGTCAGACTAATTTACATTGGCCGTGAGTTAGCTCACAAGACCTAGTGACGATATAAGATGTTACAAGTATTTATTTAACGCGTACGCGAATCGTGGTAATAACGTGTGCGAGTCGTGTAAGATATAACCACTGTCAAGTACTGATTACAATCGGGCTGGTTCCCTTTAATTAGTGCCGCACAAATGGGACTAATCTCTGCGCGGAGGCTATAGTCAATAGTAGTCAAACTCTAAGGTTGTAGACGTGTGTACGATCACGCTAAGCGGTGAAGTAGGTGTTCTAACTATACAATTCCTGACACGACTAGGATCAAGCAGACGACAACGTGAAGTATCCAGGAGTCGAGCAGCGGACCGCCATTCTTGCGCTCTGTGCCACCATCATGGGCTAGGCATGCATGACATAGCGGTCATGTAATTCGTGGCTGATGGAGAAGATGCTACTAAGTATAGACTTATTGTTCTATAAGCATGTGAAGTAATATTTTCATGCACTAGTTAGGACACTCTTATACAAGTAAATTAATTGTTAAATATAAGCCAGATTGGCATGTGCTATGCTCAGTTTAAGTAAAATTGAATACGTTCCGGCCTGTATGCATGTTAAGGCCCAGAGATAAGTGTTGTATAGGCTGTAAATTACATGGAACAAGGGACAGAATAGGTTAGATATAGGTGTGTGCATTACGTATTAATATTTTATTCCTGTATGAGTTGAGTTAGAGTTGTTGCGAAGATTTTTCATAATACCTAATGGGCTGTACGCCGTCAGCGTCACGATATTAAACAGATTATACTAGAGGAAGCACAGGTCAGGATGTATCTATGCATGACGCATGCATTTTCAGCTGCAAGGAGACATAACGGGAGAACTTTCAACGTCGAAAGTAGAATAGGGTCTTCAAATATGGTTGCAGGCAAATTCATGAATACAGCGGTCATGGAATCAAGGATCATTTATATGTGAGGCTAGAATGGCCGTTAGATATTTACGGAGCTGAGATGACGAGGGAAAGGCAATGAAAGCCATGGGGATTTATTTGGAGCCATGGTTTATATGTATTGATAAGCCAGTCTGTTTTTAGTGTGAGAGAATGTGCTAGGCTGTGAGCTATATTTCTCAGGGAGGATTCCGTGCAAATATGTAGCACCAAGACGGTCGGCCAGGCACCGACGAGATAATTGCTTACCAGGTAGGATAAGGTAAGGTTTATTCTGCCCGAAGGCAGGTCCGAACCTCCGCAGAGGTGTTCCTGAGCCGGAGTTTACGTGCGGTAAGGTGGCCAGTTCCTTTCCACTCCTCCATTCCCTTACCCTCCACCAACAGCGCGTGGCAACCCATCCAACTCTTGACCACGCCCAATGTTGCTTAACTTCGGAGATCACACGGGATCCGGTGTTTCAACACGGCTATTGCCGTTGGCACTTACCAGGTAGGAAGGATCCCTCAAATCAGCTGTAGACTGAGGGCTGGGCGTAGAGCGTGAAAGTGTTTACAATAGATACCGTTACTTGAGTGAAATGCCAACCACAAACCCACATTATTTAGATGTGTTTTGCTAACCAGCTGATGGGCCCTGTCGTGTCGAGTTATGCTGTAATGTTGTGTCTATGTGAGACATGCAATCTTCGGAGCCTGGATATGTTGGGATCGAACCCCGATGCCTCTAACAACCTCAGTGCATTTTCAATGTGTGTTTTATTTTGCAGATGTGATTTATATATTTTTATCTTGTGTTGTCTATCGTTGTGTGTCCGACTCATTGGCGGAATGGTCAGCGTTGCGGCCTTCGGTTCAGAGGGTCACGGGTTCGATTCCCGGCCGGGTCGGGAATTTTAATCGCCTCTGATTAATTATTCCGGCCCGGGGATTGGGTGCTTGTGTTTGTCTTAACACTTTCCTCCTCATATTCAGACAACAGAGATTACATCCCTCCATTTGGTGTTGGCGTCAGGAAGGGCATCCGGTCGAAAAAAAGTCCAAATGCACATGTGCGACACAGTTCGCACCCGCGACCCAACAGTTGTGGGGAAAAAGCGGTAGAAAATAAAGAGAAGATGAAGAATTTGTCAAATGTTGCGTCCAGTGTATTTATTTCTGTGCTGTGATGTCCTTTGCTGATTAACGGGGAGACTTAGCTCGATGGCTAATTTTGGGATGTAACGTTCTGTCCTTATTAATTGCTCATGGGTACGGACCATTATGATTAGAATCTGTCTTGTTTTGGACGGCTAATTTAGACGCAGTCCTGAACGAGTGTTTTATATATTTGTATCCGAGTGATCGGAATGTACATATGTAAATTAGGCCATTTTCTAAGTGTATCGGATATTACCATCGCATCTCATGGACGGTTTAAATCGAGCCTTTGGTCAAAGAATTATGGACTTAACGAGGCAGTCAACATAATGACATTGTAACACGTACATGTTCCATGTTAACGTTTCTTATTTTCTCGGGTTCGTTACCCGTTTTCTAAATTTTAAACGTTTGTTAACGATGTTAATTAATGTAAATGTGCGTGTCACTTTCTTTGACCAACAAAAATTGACGGTTATTCGCTTTGTTTGATATTTTGATTTATTTAGTATGATTTTAATTCATGTTTTTAGTTTAATAAATCTATTCTACCCGATAGCCTGCGTTCTCATTCACTAGATTTATATGTACGTATTTCCTGTCCATATACTTTTAGCATATTTTAGTAAGTAGAGATTTTATGCCCACATCCGGACGTATCACGCGCTTCTACCCTGAGCTAGGCCAAATTTAGGACAGGACACGGTACAGTATTGTCTTTAACGACAAATTTTTAGAAGAATATGTCTGGGAGCGGATGATCACCACGTCAGATTTTGCAGGATCGTAGGTTTCACCTTAATCCAGCCACTACAGGGATGGCAAGGGTTCCTACCAAATACAGTAAAACCTTCATGCATCTCTGGTAGTGACACGAGGATCATTGACCATGAAATTCTCGGCCCCATATGCTACTCAAAAGTGTGATAATGCTCGCCAGCACAATTTAGGCTTCCCAAGATTTTTAGGATATAGTCCAACACCACCTTGACCTACTCACTCGCTTCATTTGACACCTATCGAACATTTAAAGGACCAGATGGGGTGCCAGCTTCTTCCATGTTGAACTGCTCGTGATCTGAAGCATAACTTGCGATAACTGTGCGTTAATCTGGTCGTGACCGATCGTATCTACATATGCATGCAGGCGGTCCAGCGAGGGACTAAAGGGAACATTCTTCGTCACAGGTTGGCAGAACGTTGTCCCGATGCAATGATAATGTAATCACTTATTTATTTTAGCTGTGTCATTACGGTAATAAAATTTGGACTAAAACAACGGTTTCGTTACGGTAAGCAAATTCATGAGTAGAGAACATAAAGTATGTTCGTAAGGCTATCCAATAAACATTCGAGTTCGGGATAGAATTTTATAGGATTAAGCAAAATCTAACTGCAGTGCTTAGGAATGTGATGGCCAAATCGTTCGGAACGGATAAGCACATGTTAGAAAACCAAACACAAATCCACAGACGTTACTGTTAAAATAAGATAAAATGAAGGGGTAAGGAAACTTCATTATAGTAAGAGAAGTCAGATATTCAATAGCATGTTCTCTCCCCCAAGACTTTCAGTTCACACCGATGCTAATGCTGGAATACGTGTCAAATTGTTAGCTCTCAAATGATTTTCAATAAATATGCCACTACATAGAACCAACGTTATACACAAAAATGTCATAATTGCCACTCCTTAATTCGTTAAGTAACTGTCAGAAAACAGTGATCTGACCACCGGGCTACAGCACAGGAGGGAATCCATCCTCTCAGTATTATCTCAACTATTCCATCATTGTTTACACACAAAGTAATATACATCTGTGGAAGACTCTAATACATGTGATGAAATCTCTTTTCTTGAGATTCCTAAAGCGGAAATAGAACCTGAATTACAGAGTGGAGACAAAGGAGAGGGCGCAGACGAGGCGGCTTCCTCTACCATCATCTCCCTTGCTCTAAGGTCTCAATCAATGTCTCTTTTTACTTCTTTTATTCTCCGTAGCATATTTCTCTGTAGAAGACAAACGAACCATAGCAGCCGAGACTGCTGGCAACGAGAATGAGCAAACGTCAAAATCTCGCCTTTTGTTCGAAAGACTCCTTCTCTTCGTATTATGGTCCCCTTGCATTGGCTGTGAGGCCTCACTAACTAATAAACCCACAAAAACTCAGCAAATCTTCACCAGGAAGGAATGGTCCTGTTTGTCCAAAGGGAAATACAGCCTTCAGCGGAAGGCAGACGTACACAGTCAAATAACGGTAGAAGGTCCGTAATACTACGCTTGACGTCTCATATCTTCTGCAATTTGAAAAAACTGCTAATAAAATCCGCAACCTAGGTGTCCTTTTTTAAAAACTACACTTTGTATTTTCGCTTAATCAAATACTGATATTCACGCATGTTTACTCATTCTACTTTCAGTATCATTGCTTAAGCTTATTGTATGGAGAATAAGTCTGAAATAAGCATTGGAATTTATATAAGGGAACGAAGGATGAGAGCCAGCCTGTAGTGTACGGATAGCGTGCCTATGTCATGCCCGAAGTCCCCGACTTCAATTGCTGGCTAATCCAGGGATTTCAGTCTTGGAGTGTTGGCTGGAATGTGTTCACTCAGCCCCGTGTGACCAACTTAGGAACTGTCCCACAGAAGAGCCACCATACCCGGTCAAAAGCCCCCTGAAGCAATACGACTGTGTATGTTGTAACGCTGACCATGTGGATGTCCAGTATCTGCCATGTGGCTGGGCAGCGTCACCTTGGCAGCCAAGCCCCTAATGAGCAGTTGCCCCACGGATTTCTTTCCCTTGAGTGAATATTTACTTGCTGTATAGTGGTCGTGTCATTAAACATTTAAATACCATACGCCTTTAAATGTAGTATGTTATTCGTTATATTTACGCGAAGTATTTTGTACCGCGATGACTCTCATCACATAATAATTGCTTTCAAATTAATACTTGGGATATTTTCCATCAGTCTGCTTATATTTCTGCTGTCCTTTGAAACCAACGATCATCGGTCAATAGATGCCCGTGCGAGATATATGCTATCAACATCTATTGCTTGAGGTTAGAGGAATACTAGGGCCTATCGATAATGCTAGCCAATTTTTATAAATGTTCCTATATGTGGTAAGCTCTAATTAACGAAGTGCACTTATCTGCAGTGAATGGATCCCTTAATATACTGAATAATCATCTTTATAACTGATACCAATACGTAAATTATAGATTAACTAGCTGATGTACCCGTGTTTCGCTACGGGATTCTCAGAAAGACTGACTTGGTGGTTTTCCTAACTTAATCCAACATAGGTCATTACAAAAACGTCAGTAGGAATGTAGCGATTGAAAGCAATGTTATCATATAAAATACTCGATCAAATGAAACACCGCAAACTTTCTCACTTTCAACGAACAGTACTACGGTACCGATCTAAGAGTCCGAAGTTCCAGAGCTGGAATAACCAGGTCGCAGACTGCCGTGAACACTCCTCTGTCATTATTCCGTTAAACATGCACACTACTCATTCCAATCAGTGCCTCCGAGTAGGGATTGAATAGCTCGAATACTATGATGAACCAATGTGTTACGAACCAGATATATCAGAAAATGTATGAACCAGAGGAATGGCATGCTACTTCCCGCCAATATACAGGCAGGCTGTTTCAGTCGGTACGACCAGGCGAGTTGGCCGTGTGGTTAGGGGCGCGCAGCTGTGAGATTGATATATATAGATTTATCTATACGACCACTAATGACATAAATAACTTATTTGAGAATTACATTTCAGGCCTTCCCCTAAACTACCATTTCACTCAGCGTGAATAAAATAATTTATAGCCTAGATTGTAGTGGATCATCACCCGACATTACATGACGATTTTCATTAAATTCTCTTCAGCCGTTTCCTCTTGATGCGTGTACATACATACATACATATAGACGGACAGACAGAAATTACGGGAAAGTAAAAAAATGCATTTCCTTGTTACTGTAGACATGACAGATACAGAAATACCATTCATTTCAAATTCTGAGCAATGTACAGGCAAAACACTTATTTTATACATCGATCACATTTCAGGCCTTCCCCTAAACTACCATTTCACTCAGTGTGAATTACATTATTGATAGCCTAGATTATAGTGACGTATTCCCAGACTTTGCATACCAATTTTCGAGAAGATACGACCACTAATACAATAAATGTTTGACAATTAAATTTTAGGCCTTCCCCTAAACTACCATTTTTCTCAGCATGTATAGCCTATATTGTAGCGACTTATTTCCAATGTTTGTCTACTGATTTTCATTAAGGCACGACCACTAATAACATAAATATTTGAGAATTAAATTTCAGGCCTTCGCCTGAACTATCATTTCACTCAGCGTGATCAAAATAATTTATAGCCTAGATTATAGCGGTTAATCACCCGACTTTACATTCCGATTTTCATTAAATTCTTTTCAGCCGTTTTCTCGTGATGCGTGTACAGACAGACAGACAGACAGACAGAAATTACGGAAAAGTAAAAAATGCATTTGTCCGCCTCTGTGGTGTAGTGGTTAGTGTGATTAGCTGCCACCCCCGGAGGCCCGGGTTCGATTCCCGGCTCTGCCACGAAATTTGAAAAGTGGTACGAGGGCTGGAACGGGGTCCACTCAGCCTCGGGAGGTCAACTGAGTAGAGGTGGGTTCGATTCCCACCTCAGCCATCCTGGAAGTGGTTTTCCGTGGTTTCCCACTTCTCCTCCAGGCAAATGCCGGGATGGTACCTAACTTAAGGCCACGGCCGCTTCCTTCCCTCTTCCTTGTCTATCCCTTCCAATCTTCCCATCCCCCACCAAGGCCCCTGTTCAGTATAGCAGGTGAGGCCGCCTGGGCGAGGTACTGATCATTCTCCCCAGTTGTATCCCCCGATCCGATGTCTGAAGCTCCAGGCCACTGCCCTTGAGGCGGTAGAGGTGGGATCCCTCGCTAAGTCCGAGGGAAAAGCCAACCCTGGACAATAAACAGATTAAGAAAGAAAGAAAGAAAAAATGCATTTTCTTGCTACTGTGAACATGACCGATACAGAAATACCATTATTTTCAAATTATAAGCAATGTACAGACAAAACTCTTATTTTATATACAGGGTGAAGCGAAATTCGCGCACTCAGGCGTCGCAGCGCGACTGCTCACATGCCAGCAATAAAAAAAGTCTCTCACAAAAGTTCGTCCTTCGAGTATATCCGGCAGAAAAAGGGCGTTGAAGAGTGGCAACCACATGTAGGGTAACTACCTCTGTCAGCACGTATTCTTTGTGCTGTACAGTTGGTGCAGTGGTTACAGTTTTGGGTTAGCATTCAGGAGGTCGGGGGGTCGATCCTTGGTTGAAGCGTATTTTTTTTATTTCATAAATGTAGTCCAGGTGGTATGGTATCTGGCAACTTAATCGTCAACAGCCATTGCAGCGGGTCCTCTAGAAACCCTTTGCACTTACATACTACGATCCTACAAATGGACGAACAATCGTTTCCCTTGGTCAGCTTTGAAAGACGTCCTTTCCACGTCGTGGGCGTGAATTTATTCGCACAAATTCATATACTAAATGCGAAACCTGTTTTCTTTCTACCGTCCTCCAACGATCTCATAGATTAGTAGCAACTGTTATTCTTGCCTCGTTCAAGTCCATTGTATTTCGTAAGGGCTTACGTTACCAGTAGGCCTAGCAAGGTATTTGTTGTGTTCAGCGTTACAAAATGTTGTAAATGTAGGATACATGAGACCTAAGGTACGGTGTCTTACTGTATTACAGTATGTAATGTCCGATGGAAATTAGTAAACAAAAAATTGCGCCTTAACCCAGGATCGAACCCTCTACCACCTGCATGCCAACCCAAAACCCTATCCAATGCACCAACTGCTCAGCACGGATGTATGATGCTGACAGAGGTACTTACCGTACATGTGGTTACAGTGTTGCCAGATTGCCACTATACAACGTCCTTTCTCTGCCTGATATACTCGCAGGACGAACTTTTGTGAAAGACATTTTTTATTGCTGGCATGTAGGGAGTCGCACTGCGACGCCCGAGTGCGCGAATTTCGCTTCACTCTGTATATAGATTACATTTCAGGCCTTCCCCTAAACTACCATTTCACTCAGTGTGAATAACATTATTGATAGCCTAGATTATAGCGACCTATTCCCCGACTTTGCATACTAATTTTCGTGAAGATAAGACCACTAATACAATAAATATTTGACAATTAAATTTTAGGCCTTCCCCTAAACTACCATTATTCTCAGCGTGTATAGCCTATATTGTGGCGACTTATTTCCCATCTTTGTCTACCGATTTTCATTAAGACACGACCACTAATAACAAATATTTGAGAATTAAATTTCAGGCCTTCCCTAAACTACTATTTCGCTCAGCGCGATTAAAATAATTTATAGCCTAGATAGTAGCGGTTCAACATCCGACTGTACATTCCGATTTTCATTAAATTCTCTTCAGCCGTTTTCTCGTGATGCGTGTACAGACAGACAGACAGACAGACAGACAGACAGACAGACAGACAGAAATTACGGAAAAGTAAAAAATACATTTTCTTGTTACTGTGAACATGAACGATACAGAAACGCCATTCTTTTTCAAATTCTGAGCAATGTACAAACTCTTATTTTATATATAATTACATTTCAGGCCTTCCCCTAAACTACCATTTCACTCAATGTGAATAACATTATTGATAGCCTAGATTATAGCGACCTATTCCCCGACTTCGCACACCAATTTTCGTGAAGATACGACTACTAATACAATAAATATTTGACAATTAAATTTTAGGCCTACCCCTAAACTACCATGTTTCTCAGCGTGTATAGCCTATATTGTAGCGACTTATTTCACATGTTTGTCTATCGATTTTCATTAAGACACGACCAATAATAACATAAATATTTGAGAATTAAATTTCAGGCTTCCCCTAAACTACCATTTCACTCAGCGTGATTAAAATAATTTACAGCCTAGATTGTAGCGGTTCATCACCCGACTTTACATTCCGATTTTCATTAAATTCTCTTCAACCGTTTTCTCGTGATGCGTGTACATACAGACAGACAGACAGACAGACAGACGGACAGACAGAAATTACGGAAATGTAAAAAATGCATTTTCTTGTTATTGTGAACATGACCGATACAAAAATAGCATTCTTTTCAAATTCTGAGCAATGTACAGACAAAACTCTTATTTTATATATATAGATTTAGTTAATCATCATCATCATCATCTGTTTACCCTCCAGGTTCGGTTTTTCCCTCGGACTTAGCGAGGGATCCCACCTCTACCGCCTCAAGGGCAGTGGCCTGGAGCTTCAGACTCTTGGTCGGGGGATACAACTGGGGAGTATGACCAGTACCTCGCCCAGGCGGCCTCACCTGCTATGCTGACCAGGGGCCTTGTGGAGGGATGGGAAGATTGGAAGGGATAGGCAAGGAAGAGGGAAGGAAGCGGCCGTGGCCTTAAGTTAGGAACCATCCCGGCATTCGCCTGGAGGAGAAGTGGGAAACCACGGAAAACCACTTCCAGGATGGCTGAGGTGGGAATCGAACCCACCTCTACTCAGTTGACCTCCCGAGGCTGAGTGGACCCCGTTCCAGCCCTCATACCACTTTTCAAATTTCGTGGCAGAGCCGGGAATCGAACCCGGGCCTCCGGGGGTGGCAGCTAATCACGCTAACCACTACACCACAGAGGCGGACGATTTAGTTAATAACCAGGCTTATTGTACTACTTTCAGACGCCATTTACCCAATTATTTTGAAAACATGTGCGGGCTTATATTGTAAGTCTTCTTAATTAAGCAGCCCGTAATTGAGGGAATCAGAATGTAGTATTACTCTACAGCCCCGCTCCATGACCAAATGGTTAGCGTGCCGGCCTTTGGTCACAGGGGTCCCGGGTTCGATTCGCGGCAGGGTTGGGAATTTTAACCATTATTGGTTAATTTCCCTGGCACGGGGGCTGGGTGTATTTGTCATCTTCATCATCATTTCATCCTCATCACGGCGCGCATCAGATCGCCTATGGCCGTCAAATCGAAAGACCTGCAACTGGCGAGCCGAACATATCCTCGGACACTCCCGGCACTAAAAGCCATACGCCATTTCATTACTCTACGGAAATTGATAGCAAGCAAGCTTGTTGTTTTACGTGACTACAGATATGATCACAGGTACCTCCAGTTTTACGTAGATTACGTGACAGTTCGCGTAATCCAGAACAGTGTTCAAGCGACGCTACTCCTTTCATGAACCTAACTGGCTCACCAGATCAGAGAAGAATTTGTAAATACTATTTCTACGCAGACGATATGAAACTTATTTGTTGTTAGTGGTTTGTTTATCGTCGCACTAACGCATCGAAGATTTTCGGCGACGGAAGGATGGGAAAGGACCACAGTGGCACCTGTGACCTTAATTTAGGTGCAACCCCAGCATTTGTCTGGTGCGAAAATGGGGAACCACGGGAAACCATTTTCAAGGCTGCCGACAAGGGCGTTTGAACCCACTATTTCCGAATGCAAAGTCACAGCTGCGCGATCCCAACCTCCCAAGTTCTTCGTTAATGCCCGACATGTTTTAGAAATCCACACTGCGTCTTTCATTTACGAGGCAAGCATGCTATTGGTCAAGAGCGATCTGCTATTTATCAACAGTCGTGTCAACCCCCGGACAGCCGTATATGAGTTACCTGCAATCGGTCAACAGTCGAGTGGGCGACTGGTCGTGCTTCACCTTTGAGTCGCCAGTCTTCAATGAGGAAACTGCGAGATTATACATCAAGTTAGATTCGTAGATCGTCTACGTACATGTGATAGTTGCTACGTCTTATTATTACTCTTATTACATGACCAAAGCCAAAAATATGAGAGGTTCTAGCACAGACTGTTTTGGTATTCTAACCTCAAAAGTTCGCCATGAAGAGAAATTACCACCTAGCGAAGTTACTTTTATGCTAGGGGCTGTACGTCGCACCGACACAGATAGGTCTTATGGCGACGATGAGATAGGAAAGGCCTAGGAGTTGGAAGGAAGCGACCGTGGCCTTAATTAAGGTACAACCCCAGCATTTGCCTGGTGTGAAAATGGGAAACCACGGAAAACCATCTTCAGGGCTGCCGATAGTGTGATTCGAACCTACTATCTCCCGGAGGCAAGCTCACAGCCGCGCGCCTCTACGCGCACGGCCAACTCGCCCGGTTTACTTTTATGAGGAATGTTCCGAGAGCACCCACCATCCTGTATTTGTCTGGTATACATAAGAGGAGATCAGAAGCAAGCAAACTAATGAATGACGTGGAAAAGTCACCGCACTCCTGAACCATACTATTAACTTTTCGAATGTTTTGATATTATATGAGGTGTAATATAAACGCTTCTCATTTGTGTTTACAGTAATAAATAAGAAAATATGAATATCAGGGGGAAAGTGCGACAAGAGGACACACTTTAACATTATATGTTTAAAGTTCCTTCATTTGCTGTCCAGACGCAGAAGTGCCAATATTTTAACCTGAAAAAGTGGTTCATTATTGTACCAGATCTACATTTTTCTGGCTTCTCCTTTCCTTTTATTAAAGTTCTCTCTGTGTTTGAAAATCTCGATGGCTTCTCAAACTTACATTAACGATAACATTTCCACTACGCTGCATTATTACGTACCGCTGACGTTATAGCTAATGCAATGACACAAACACTCATCGGCGGAGAGAGACAGAGAGAGAAATGAATTTAATGACGATTTACACAGCCTTGATGCTCTCTTTACTTTTTCCAGCACATTGTTGGGTTTATTAATATATTCTGGATGACTTTCGGGTTTGTATGTATAGATAGTTATTTAGTTACCGAGTGATTTGGACGCGCGGTTAGGGTCGCGCAGTTGTGACTTTGCATTCGAAAATAGTGGGTTCAAACCCCCTGTTGGCAGCCTTGAATATGGTTTTCCGTGGTTGCCCATGTTCACACCAGACAAAAGCTGGGGCTGGACCTAAATTAAGGTCACCGGTGCCACCTTCCGAATATAGTCCTTTCTCATCGGGAAACTGTCAGACATACGCCTACAACTAGAACTGTAATCGTATGGAATGAAATGTCGTATGGCTTTTAGTGCCGGGATATCCCAGGACGGGTTCGGCTCGCCTGGTGCAGGTCTTTCTATTTGACTCCCGTAGGCGACCTGCGCGTCGTGATGATGATGATGATGATGAAATGATGACGAAGGCAACACATACACCCAGCCCCCGTGCCAATGGAATTAACCAATTAAGGTTAAAATCACCGACCCGGCCGGGAATCGAACCCTGGACCCTCTGAACCGAAGGCCAGTACGCTGACCGTTCAGCCAACGAGTCGGACATCGTATGGAGATAGGTTTTTAATCGAATCTAGGATCTGCTACTTAAAAGACTATCATTATACTCATCCGGACTAGAGAAATGATCAGCCGGATTTATTAATCTTGCTCAAAAACTGTAACTTTCCTAATTAACACCAAGTGAAAGCCAGGATGGAATGTGTACTTTGGTTATGTCTGTTTTAATAGCTGAATGGTCAGCGTTTTGGCAGTTGGTCAAGTAGTGTCAACTAGTTTGGCACTAGTTGTATTTCTAGGTGTGAAATAATTCTGTCATTGTAAAATTCATAAAAAGGCCCGGATTCGAACAGAGACCAGTCACAGAGGATGTTCCCATGCAAATTTCTACATAATGTCACTCCTTTCGAACATTATTTTTCACAAGTTTCCTTCTTTCGATTACGTAATTTTGCTGAAAAAGCGTAACACTTTAGCTTCTTTGCAGCTGGGTATGAGAGGTAAGTGACTTTGCCACTGAATTCTCGCTACGGTGACTGCAGTTGGAAGTTCGGTAAATTTGCGGAGCATTTCGGAATTCAAAATTCCGTCCTTGTACTTTGGTTATGTCTGTTTCAATAGCTGAATGGTCAGCGTTTTGGCAGTTGGTCATAAAGGCCGGCGGTTGGATTCAATGCTGGATCGATTGATGTTTAATATTCAACAATTAATTCCCTTGGCTCGGAGATCGTGTCTTTTTGCCCTCCCCAGCATTCCTGCAATTCCCGCTCCAATGTAACAATATCCTCCACCATAAGTGCACGCACTTTCCCATGCCCGTTGAAGGGTCTGCCTTAAAGAGCAGCACCAGGTTAGCAATTGCCCGTGGCCTTGGTCACAATATCAAGTCACATACGACTACAAATGCGCTTCATTTTTGTCTACGACAAGAATTTCAATCAATATCTACAAAATTTAAGTTGAATGGGCGATAGCTGCAAGGAATAGCTGCTGTGAATTTACTGAAGATGAAGACCTTACGTTCCTCGGAAATTATTTCTGTAGATGGATACACCAGCCAAGCAATACTAAAGCAGAAGTTAACATCTTCGATGTTAACAACCACTAGGCTAAAAGATGGCTCAGCGTCTATTTTTGCAATACACTGTTATAGTGCAATATGTTTCCGATGAAACAGAGTTACATTAGATAGAACACTGCCCTTCAAGCAAGACCTGACGAGGAGCGCCGCATAACTGAATACTTGGAACAACATTATCCTAATTCTGTGCGGTACAACATACGTGTCACTATCCTCTGACGTTCAACCATTTGTCTCGCCTTTTCTGCTGCTGAGTACTGTGCCCCTCTTTGGTTTAACTGTCCCCAGACCAAGAATACTGATGTTCAACTCAAGCACACCTTGAGGATTATTTGGGATATTACAAAGGCCAACACCAAATCAGTGGCTTCCTCTTCTGAATCATATTACTCATTCACATCTCGGGCGACTTCACGCTCCAATCTGATAATTCCACAAGATCATAGAAAACCCACTGTTACAAATTCATAGTGACATTGGTAAAGTGCAGTCCAAAAACCAAAAAGGAAATCCGTGGTGCAAGAGCTCCGGAGGGCCATGGCCTACCGTGCGAGAACTGCTCAGCCCAATGGCCTGCAGATGAGGTGTCGTGTGGTCAGTATGACGAATCCTCCCGGCTATTATTCTTGGCTTCCTAGACCGAGGCCGCCATCTCACCGTCAGACAGCTCCTCAACTGCAATCACGTAGGCAGAGTGGACCGCGAACCAGCCCTCAGGTCCAGGTCAATATCCCTGACCTAGTCAGAAATCGAAGCCGGGGCCTTCGGGTAAGTTGGAGGCACGCTACCCCTTCACCGAGGGGCCGGCTGACCTACAGTCGAGCAGGTCGAAATCAAGGAACACATCGGTATACACAGCTCGGAGTTTTACTCACTCGACTGGAACTCGTTTGCTGATGCAGACTTTCGCGGTATGCCTTCTATCACCATGGAGGATCCTGGATTCGATCTGCCCATGTTTTATATGCTGTTGAACTCCACAGGCGGAGCAAGTTTTTATCTGCCGAGCATGATTGTGGGCTTGAAGGAGAGACTATCCAACATATTGTATATGAGTGTTCCACGAGGGCTTACCTATGGTAACCTTGAACATTTTGTTAAGGTGACACGTGACTCAGTGGACTATCTAAGGTACTTTGATATATGTACATATCTGTGTGTCTTCGGTGCACATACTGATTCATGGTAAACACTTAATAATAACGACAATAATAATAATATTAATAATAATAATAATAATAATAATAATAATAATAATAATAATAATAATAATAAATAATCCAAAAAGACATCCTTGAAATATTTTTACTATGCATCAAATCTCTACCTCGTGACTGTTCCACCCAATAGCAAGTCATCTTTCTGCATTATCAGGTACGCTGGAACAGACCGTGTCTTCTTTCTTACCTGCAAGGAAAGAAAATAAGTATTAAACTGCAGCAAGGATCCAACAGAATAGGGCCAAGGATTGCATACCAGGAATTAGGAAACTTATAGAAAACATCTGCCTCTGTTGCTCTTTAGGAATCACTGGTCACTGTGTGTATTCTAAGCTTCATAGCCCTTAATAATCCTTGATCACTTATGCTAAGATTCAAATGACTTATGAATGTTATCTGCAGTCTGAGCAGAGATTGGTAAAATTAACTTTCTTGATATAACAAAATTTCATAGACCTAAAAGAAATGAATTACTGTATTTACACCCTTCGTCCCGAGGTAGCACTTTCATTTGCATAGGCCTAGTGTACATTAATAAATGACATTACTGACTACTGGTTTCTCATTCTTTGTCCAGATGCATTTTCAAATCGACTCGAGTGCAAATACCGTTTGTGTCTGCAACGGTGACACGAAACAATCTTTATTGCGTGATAAAATGGAAATGATTATATGTGCAATAGTGGAATTTCCACAGTTGATATACAATGAACTACTCGTTTATAGACATCGTGCGCAGGTTGCTAACTATAGAGGCTCTACGAAGCGACATACAATATTTTAACTATCATACATCATTATGCGGATGGCGTGTGACGTACGGTTAACGTAGTTTTATTCCAAGGGACATGCTATAAAACACATTGCCATCTCCACTGTAGCAGCAGAGAAGGATGAGGGTGTAACCTGACACCGTGCTAAGCACGCCATTGTAATGCACTTAATAAACTCTCTCTTTGTGTGGAACACGAACTGCTCTTGCCAGACCACAATCTTGTTTATTTCTATCTCAGCTGCTCATGGCACAACTTCCTCAGGCGAGACCAGCTCCACGATGGGGTTGCGACAGAGTGTAATGGTTTAGACCTGGGCGCGAAAGACCATGTTTCCTACACTCACTCCAGTAAAGTACATAAGGATAAGTATAGAGACAGCGCCTAAAAATAAAACATATATATACTGCCTGACAAAAATAGTTAAGCACCCAGAAGGAGTGGTTGAAAGTGGATGAAACTACATGCTGAAAGACCATATGCCTTTATGGAACGGATTACAATGTGGGATGAAAGAGACAAGGCCGTTGGCAGTTACAGGTGGAATGTTGGCACCAGGTCAGTAGGTCGTCGCCCCCTCCCCCCTGCCCTCAATGCATGCCCTTATTCGGTTTGGAATGGTGTCAAATAGCCTTTGGATCCTCTCCTGAGGCAGGTTCGTCCACATTTGTTGCAGTTCTCCCTCCAGATCCCTCAGGTTGGTACTGGGATGGAATACGATTCCAGTGTCATCCCACACGCGTTCAATGATGGAGAGGTCCTGGAATCTTGCTGGCCATAGGAGGACATCAAGGTGCTCTAGGCAAGAGGTAGGACGTGCGGACGCAGAAAGTCTGACGTATCGCTGTGCCGTCAAAGTCTGCCAAGGCACTATTCGAGGCGACCTGAACACATATCCTATGGCTCCCCACACCATGATGCCAGGGATTATCCCTGTGTGTCTTTCCACAATATGGCCAGGATCTTCCGTCTGTCCGCACACGACGGTCATCGGAGGATATTGAGCAGCGGGACAAATCACTGAACATGATGCGGCGCCAGTCGTCCTCTGTCCATGCCTCACGGTCAAGGAACAACTCCAAAAGCAGGCGTTGATGTTCTGGTGTCAGTGGCAACCGACACATGGGGCAGTAGAACCCCAATGCGAGTCGTCGAGGCACTGTGCGGGAACTCACAGAATGTTGTAGAATCTCCAGTACATGTTCGCGGATGGCGGGTGCCAAACTTACGGAATCCCGCATTGCTTGGCTCACCATACGACAGTCCTCCCTCGGGGTGGTGTTTCATTGTCGACCCGAACCTGCACGACGTGATTGGGTGCCCTCGTGTACCCATTTAGTCCAACATCGGGCCACTGTGACATCTGAATGGCCCACATGCCTGGCATTTGCACGGTACGACCTAGCAGTCCCACAATGCCGTCAGTTGGTGGATAGGCTACCTAACGCGTCTGCGAGGCACCACGGGTGCCTCGTACTGTACGTAGCCCTCTCTGGACGTCTTTCTTAACTGTTTAACTCGCAGAAGATGACTGGTAACAACTTATCAACAACAGGACGGTGCCATCACGCATGCACTCTGCTGGACGTTCTACACACTACAGATACTTGTAAATCTATTCATTTACTCACACATCAATAGTATGCATGTATACTGAAATGGATTAATATTGGACCACTCCTTCTCGGTGCCTAACTTTTAGTCAGGCAGTATTTAAATGAATTGTATTTATACGTCTTGTTGACTTTAAATAATTATTAACTCAATTATTATTATACTGGACGGTTTAATGGTTGAAAGGAAATATAACAAAAATTAAATGAATATTGTCGAAACGTGGCTCTACTTCAGCATAATGCGTCCCTTTGCAGCAGTGACAGCTTGTAGTCGACGAGGCAAAGGGCCAACCAACTTCTTTCTCATTTGTGGGTACACTTTCGACCATCCCAGAGTAAGTGCTTTTTTTTCAAGGTCTGTCTTCCTTGATATGCTTGATGTGCTTTATATCCCTGCCTTCTTTGCCCTTTAAATGCTGAAATTCTCAATTGGATTGAGATCGAATGATTGTGTTCTGATCGCAAGCTGGTTTCGTGTTGTATGAAGCTGCCAAATTGTTTTATTTCAAAATTTAATTACTGAAAGTCCTAAACGGTCTTGAATACTTCCACCACATTTCTGTCACACGCGCAATATTGTCTTGCTGCAAGTATTTATTGTCCGCAATACCCAATTCATAAGCGCTGAGTTGCGTATTTTGCTGCAACACCTCGATATACTTCCTCGTATTCATGGTTTCGACAATCAGAATCAGGTTTCCCACACCAGACGACGCAATGTTGCCACAGACTATGCTATGCCTCCCACCGTTCTTCACTGTAGAGTTAAAGTTATCATTCCTCACCTCTTGGTAGGGACTCCACCACCTCAAGGTTTGTCCGCCATTGTCAAATAGTTTTTACTTGCTCTCATCAGAAAACAAGACTTGGTTCAAAAATTCCATCGGCTTATCTTTGTAGGTTCTGAAAAAACCCCAGGCGTTTCTTCCTGTTAATCCCGGTGATGTAGGTCTTCTTCCCTGTAGTTCCACTGCGGAGCTTAGTTAATATCGAACGGTTTCAAATTAAATGCGTTTGCCCGATTCTGCAACAACGTCTATGGGTAAAGGTGCAGCTCTCCTTACTGGCTCCTTTAAGGGGGAGTGGGTTATTATTATTATTATTATTATTATTATTATTATTATTATTATTATTATTATTATTATTATTATTATTATTATTATTATTACTACTTGCAGTTTTAGACCTTTTGGCTTTAGGTGACGGACCAAAGAGCCAGCTACAAATACATTGGAATGAATAGAAAAAATACACACTTAATTTACACTTGCAATACGTACACGCGTATTAAGTATTCTATAATATTATACTTGGATTTCGTAGTTTTAAAAGTTGTGAGTCCATACATAACAAACAGAAACACACACATACAGAGAGAGAGAGAGTGAGGGAGAGAAGAAATTTAATCACTGCAATTGTAGTTTGTTAATACTTTCCTTCCGATATTGTAGGAGTGCGGACCTTGTAATCTCAAATCTGCGTCTTTCATGAACTTTGCAATTGCTCCATACACTTTTGGTTTCTGGGATGATAAAATACACTGTATATTAAGTGGGAGTCGAAAGTTGACTGAAAGTAAAGTTATAAATTTTTTCCGATGCAGACGGTAAAGTTGACAGTAGAAGAAGATGTGATTGAAGTCAGCGATTGCTTGGCGGTCACAGCGAAAGTAAGGTGAGTCTAGGACCCTAGGATTCTACAAAATAGGACTGAACTCGAGTTAGAGAAAGTAAGTCTGGTGTGCAGATGATCAGATGGGTAAGGCCGAAGGCTGTGATATCAGCATTATCGTTTGCACCAGAGATATCGAGAAGAAGGGCAAGTTTTTAACTTTTCTTAGCAAATGTCATATATATCCGTAGTGAGCAATGCATGACTGTCCGAGGTGCTTTTTCCTTTTCGGAAATCATTCTGAGTTCGTCGTAGAAGGTTATGAAATTCTAACCACCATTCGAGTCGACGTTTAATCATTCTCTCGAGAGGTTTCAGTATACAAGAAGACAAGGCGATTGGACCATATGACTTCGGATCCTGTGGTTCCTTTCCATATTTCAAGATGGGTGTCACAATCTGTGTAAGCCAGATACCGGAGTTATTTGAGATCATTTTTTAGTTTATGATCCGAAGAAGCCACTGTAGAGCTTGGATTGATAAATGGGCCAGCATCGGGTATCGAATATTATAAAAATCCTGATGCAGAACTTAAGGACTGCTTTATGACATTTTTCATCGCATCTGCTAAATTTCGGCACCTCGGCGTCTCCACAAACCTCAATAATTGATAGTGGGACGTAATACAAATAGCATTAACATCTCATCTAGTGTAAAGAGAGATCATAAAAATGATTACTCAGGTTGGTGCAGAGTTGAAGTGGTTGTGAGTCAACGAACGGTCGAGCTACTTTGTCGAACAATTCCTCTATACAGGCTGGTGAGGTTACATGGGCTCGTGGACTGTGATATTCGTGTCGAAATGCTTTAATTTCGTTCTAAACGTCAAATATATTGGCATTCCTACCTACTAATGCACAAAATTCCTTCCAACTGTGTTTTTTCCTTTCTTTCAAGAATCTTCTCACTTGAGCTGTGATTTTCTGGCATTGCTGATACAACTCAAACGTGGGTTATTCACGATATTGCCGAAGCGCTGTCCGTCGTCGTGGAACAGATTGAGAGCAATCTGGGGTCCACCAGATTGCTGGTTTTCTCGTGTATGCAGATCGAACTTTCTGCAGTGTAATTGAATCGGATGCAGCTTTCCCCATAGCGGAAATGTAGAGATTGTAGCTGATACCACTAGAATTTTGCAGTGGAAGGCGTAGTATACCATACTGGATGTAAATAGAGGCCAATTTGCTTTAGAGATTTTCCATTTTCCTGATAACACTTTCTGATACTGAGGAAGAGGAGAATTCTCCACCATAATCAAAATGGGAATGTTGTTGGAACCCCCAGAATCAGACCAGTCGTTTGACAGTAATAAAGAAAGAGTGGTAACAGTAAGACTGACTGCAGATTTCTGCCTTTTCGGTGAAGGAACCAAGGTAGGGGAATGATCATTGAGGATTACTACAAGATATTGTTCCACTATATTGCCTATGTCATTACCGTAGCGATGGGTGGTTGTACAACCCCATGCTGTGGAGTGAGCATTGAAATCTCCACAGATGTATGCCGGATGTAGTTGAGTCGTAATTTCCTGCCATATTTCCAAGGTGATTGCTGTTCTCAGTGGGCAGTATCCAGATGCTATCGTATGAGTTGTAGAAGTTAGTTGAACGCTAGCTGCAAATCAGTTGACATGTAGAAAGTACGCTAAGTTGGACAGTTATTCGCCTGTGTGCACCAGAATGGCTACAGCACCATATCGGTCATAATTATCATGGTCCTCCTTATGGTGGTATAGTTATGAAAATGTATATACCCTTGAGGCTTGAACCGTGTTTCTGACAGGACAACAACATGAGGCTTTATATCGTAAAATGCGTTGTCTAGACTTTCTTTGTTTGAGACAGCTGATCGTACATTCCATAGAAGAATTTTAAATGCCATTAGTAGATTGGAAGATCTTCAGCAGCATATTCTTAATCGGCATGGGTTGTAGAGATTCAGATGGTGGAGAATAAGATTGTTGGATCGGTATAGTGATGAGGTAATAGATGTGTTTAACGAACCGCTTGATAGTGTTTAGATTAAGCTGTCGACCATGAGGGACCTGAGGAACCGGTGGGTATTGCTTGACTGGCAATGGCACGTGTTGCTTTTGTCGCAGATAGTTAAATTCTGTAAGGCCATTGAAATTCAGATGATTCCCGAATGGTTGTGTAAGTCTAGGATTAGTCGGTGTAGGTCTCGTATATCTGGGGATAGTTTCATTTCTCACTCATGAATTATTGATTGATTGCTGTGGAAAGGAAGGAGAGGTAGCTGCCTCGGTGCGAAGAGAAGGGAAAATGTGTTGTCTGTTGATATTGGTGGGGGAGACAATATAGCTTTGTGTGGGAATAAATTTTCTTGGAGGCATTCCTCGGGTGATCTCGATCATCGGTGATTCAGAGTTCCGTTCTAAGAAGGCCCGCGCCTCATTGAAGGATGTGTGATTCTGCGCCGCGAACCGCTATACGTTGCCGGCCATAGCATTCCGGACATTGCTTTTCTTCCACTTCTTCCCCTGCGGCAGTGAGTCCGGATGTGGCCATGACGTTGGAACTTTGAACAAATTCTCAAGGTAGGAACAAAAGAGGATACCTCACATCGTATGCTATGAATTTACACGTACTGTGGGAGAATTTGGGAATTGAATGTTAGTAATCCCTTCACGCACCACATGCTTAAGAAATCGGCGCACTTTTAATATCCTGTGTTCAGAAACTGCTACTTCGTGAATTCCGCCCTCTTCAAGACTCGTTTCGACTGATCGAATTACACTTTATGTACGCAATGAGACTGAATATAAGCCCCTATGTTAATGTCCGAAAAATATACGCAGTAAATAGATTATTGGCATTAAAAGCACTGTTCATTTTTATTCTATGATGTCCAAGAGGCTGAATATTTACTGTACTGCTTTCGTACCAGGTATATTATTGTGAAGTAATTTTCCAAGTATCGTGGGATTCATACGGCCTATGGCACTGTCTTTGCCTTGTACATATAGACAGAAAGGTTCACGATCTGAATGCTTGTATCTATTGTGAGGTGGCTGCCATATTACATGCTCGGTACTGGCGGAGGTCGACTGACCTCCGAGTGAATGGTGTGTCAGAACGCCATTTCTAAGTTGGCACGTGGTTGAGGAACTCACGTCAGACCCATTAGAACTATTAGAACTGGCTTAGGAACGGAACTGCGACCCAGACATCTCAGATGAAAAGTGAGTAGACTCATTTAAAGATTATGGAACTCTTCCTGATTGGTCATTGGGACTGATGGCTTTCTTTCTATATGCACCTCCCACAGGGTCTTCTAGGGTTCATTTGTTTGCAGCATTAGCACTCATTGCAGTCGATTCCACATATACATCAGAATTGGAAGCAGAATGAAGTACCTGTAATGCGATTCCTACACTAGAAGATAAAGTGTTACCTTCGTGGATGTCACTGTGTGAATCTCTTGATAACAGCTGTAAGGACCTCCCTCCCCACTTAATCCACCATCTATGATTGAATTTTCCCACTCACACAAGCACTGTCATTAAAGGTAGTGATCAAATGACATGACAAGAACAAACACAGGTTGAGTCAAACAGCTAGTATGAAAGTGCACTAAATCACAATGTAAACAACTCGAGCGCGTTCAGCAGAGCACGTCTTCATTCTTCCCCCGCCGCGAGCGAACGTTTGCTTGCGGTTTACCGTCGCAATAACACATCGAAGACGTTTGGCGACAGAGGGTTGGGGAAGGACTAGGAAGGGAATGGTAGTGACCGTAGCCTTGATTAAGATTCACCCCAAGTATTTGTCAGGTATGAAAATGGGTAAAATCTTTAGGACTGCCGACGATAGGATTAGAACACACTATCTCCCGAATGTGAGCTTACAGCTACGCGATCTGAACCGCGCAGCAAGCTAACTCTGTAGTGGATTATTTGATCGCTCTCTCTCTCTCTCTCTTCCTCTGTATGTCGGGCCTTACGTCTGCCTGTCCAATGTTTACGCACTGTAAATCTGGCCTCGTTGTAAATGGCGATCTTATAGTTTATCGTAGTGGAAGGTAAGGAGACATCCTCTCCTATCAAACGCCAAGGCCGTACCCGAGATTACTTTTTAGTATGAGGTTAGGATTGTTTTGGTGATGGCGTCCTTCCAAAACCTAAAGCTATAAGAACAAAAAAATACACTAGTTTTAGTTATAAAATATATTTTATCGAATAAAATAGTTTTCAAACATCTTTTCAATGACAGGCCTAACTTTAACGACACAATGTGTTAGGTGGAAAATATGAATTCATAACGGTCTAACGGGCGACACAGCACGGCACAAAATAATTATAATTTGTTTTAAAAATGGAGGTAACCAAAATATTTTCGCTGTTCAGTTAAGTTTTCAGCCCGGAGGCTAGTTGAATCCTCAAACAGCACCATCAGAGGTTGTGTGATTATAGTGGAAATGCTAAAACCGGTATTGACACAATAATGAAGCGTAAAAATCACGATAAGCAGCAAGATAGTTTGCCATTGCTTTCTTCATTGGGCTAGAAAATGCTATTGCAGCAGAACTGGCCTATTAATGGCACATTTCATAACATCCGGACTCACTAGTTATACTCCAAATGTCATTACTTAGCCGCCACCCATTCGTAAGCAGCTTCCTTTCTGTCTCAGCCTTAAATCAGAAAGAAACTTTAGTGCAAGTTATATTTTGTTGAAGACTGTGCCAGAAGATAGAATCAAAAATATTGCATCCATCAAGAAATAGCAAGAGGGTAATTTTTATCTATAATTATTAAAAAGGTTAATAGTTTTAATAATAATAGTATTGGTTTTACGTCCCACTACATTTACGGTTTTTGGAGATGTCAGGGTGCCGGAAATTTTCCCGCAGGAGTCCTTATACGCGCCAGTAAATTTACCGACCCGAGGCTGACGTATTTGAGCATCTTCAAACAGCGCCGGACTGAGCCTTGATCAAACTTGCCAAGTTGGGCTCGGAAGACCAGTACTCTACCAACCGCCCTCAAAGACGATTCATACCCTTTAGTAGCCATAGCGCTTGGCGTTGATCGGGGCCTGCAAGAGATAGCAGAACTGCAGCATGCTTATCGAAACTACTCAGCCAGTCTGTTAATACGTTTGATGCGTTTTTGAAAACTCTCCTAGTGGCTTCAGAACATGTAAAAAATAGGAAAGATCAAAATATGAAGATAAATTTGGAATTCAAGGGGACAACTGGGGCAAATATTCGTCTATAGGAAGGAGATTGGAATAACTTAGCAAGGGAGATGTTCAGTAAATTTCCAACTTCTTTGCAATCATTTAAAGAAAGGCTAGGAAAACAATATATAGGGAATCTGACACCTGGGCGACTGCCCTAAATGCAGATCCGGATTGATTGATTGATTGATTGATTGATTGATTGATTGATTGATTGATTGATTGATTGATTGATTGATTGATTGATTGATTGATTGATTGATTGATTGATTGATTGATTGACTGATTGATTGATTGATGAAAATATGTCTATATATTTACAAAAAGGGATTATTTGTTTGAAAAATTTGTTAAACGAATGTAATATTTTACACTTAAGTAGTTTGTCTTATTTCTCCTTATTCCAATCTCCTCACACCTTGGTGGAGTTGGAAATGCGAACTGTGTTACACATATGGCTTTGGCCCTGATTTATAGCATGATGTCCTTCCCGATACCAAACGGGTGTGTAGGAATATCTACACTATTACATGTTCCTGTGATGTTTGATAGTGTGGCGTGTTGTGATTATATAAAGAAACCTGAGTTGGGGTGGACGCAAACGTCCAGTCCCAGAGTCAGAGGAATTAACAAGACCCGGTAAAAATACCCGGTCCGGCCGAGAATCAAACTCGCGACCCTCTGAACCAAGCCCTAAAAACTGAACTTTCAGCCAAAGAGATGGGCACTGTTCTTGTTTATATATTATATGAGAAATATATTAATTTCCAACTTATATTTATAAAGTTGTGAATTCAAAAATTATTCAAATTAATTTGTTTATTACATTTATAATAGTTTGAATTTTAGCACAGTTACTTATAGTCGAAATGTCTTTCATTTATCATTTGAATAATATTCGTGAAATTTCAGACTAATTAACGTATTTGGACTCACTTCAATTTGCAAGTCCGTCACGAATGAATTTCTCCAAAGTGTATAGATGAGGATTTTTCTTTTGTTTTAACATTGTTGTAAGTACCAAATATTGTATTTTGATATAATTTTTAAGGAATAATTTTTTCACACCAGTTTTTAGTATTTAGTGTAAATATATTCACTGAAGTTTACATGGGAAAAGCCTCCGTGTCTCAGGCGACAGCGCGTCGGCCTCTCACCGCTGGGTTCCGTGGTTCAAATCCCGGTCACTCCATGTGAGACTTGTGCTAGACAAAGCGGAGACGGGACAGGTTTTTCTCCGGGTACTCCGGTTTTCCCTGTCATCTTTCATTCCAGCAACACTCTCCATTATCATTTCATTTCATCTGTCAATCATTAGTCATTGCCCCAGGGGAGTGAGACGTGCTTCGGCAGCGGGCATAATTCCTATCCCTGACCTGGTCACTGACCGGAAAACAGGTTGTAGGTTTTGATTTCTTTTACTTGGGAAAGAATTAAACTTTTGCTCCTGCGGAGAACACTTCAAGCACCTTATGCACACAATTTGATTAGCATTATTTTGGAAAAAAATTATTATCTGATGAAGTCTACTTACATAAATCTATTGCTGCATAAATAAATCTATTTTAAATCATTTCATCCCTAAACTCCAATAAACGATCACAGTTAGGTTAAAAAAGTATGTTTTAGAATAACGTTCATTACTGTCATTTATATATTTCATAATACGTTTACATAGAAGTAACTCGCGATATCATGATCAAACTATCCTTATTAACCATTCACAAGTTAACTGGCAGTCGAAGCCACGCGATGCTGAAACTTGCGAAAACCTATTAAGTTCTTAGTCCAACTAACTTTTAAAATCTCCAACCATAACATATCACACAGTACTTACTAATACTTGGTTCAAACACCGCAAACGACGGCTATATACGTGGACGTGACCTGGAGACACGCGGAAGTATCATACAGCATTTACTATGACTAGACAGAAATTCAGAAACTAAATGTCGGCTTGCAAGATTTAACCAGGAGCAGACGCGGGTCCTGACCGCAACTTGTTGGTCATGAAATGCCATCTGGAGTTCAAGAAATTGAAGAAAGGAAGGAATGCAAAGAGATTGGATCGACATAACTTGAGAAAAGAGTGTGAGGGATTGTTTCAAGGAACATGTTGCACAAGACCTAAATGAAAAGGAAACACAATAGAGGAAGAATGGACAGTCGCAAAGAATGAGGTCAGTAGAGTTGCTGATTAAACGTTATGAAGAAAGGAAATATAAACTAAGAATCAATGGATTACTCAGGAGACACTAAACCTGGCTGACGAACGACGAAAGTACGAGAATGCAAAAAATCAGGAGGGCAGAAAAAAATACAGGCGATTAAAGAACGAAATAGGTAAAAAATGCAGGACAGCTTAGGAAGAATGGCTGAAAGATAAGTGCAAGGATGTTAAAGGACCGGTACACTTGTCCGTGCGGTTAGAAGCGCGCAGCTGTGAGCTTGCATCCGGGAGATAGTGGGTTCGAACCCCACTGTCGGCAGCACTGAAGATGGTTTTCCGTGGTTTCCACGTTTTACACCAGACAAATGCTTGGGCGTACCTGAATTAACGCCACGGCCGCTTCCTGCCCTATGCTAGCCCGTTTCAATCCCATCGTCACAATAGGACCTATCTGTGTTGGTAAAACAAATTTAACCCTCACGGAGTCGCTCACTCAATTGAAACGTTCGTAGTCGCGCGAGGTGTTGACAACACCCCAACTATCATATCATAGTGCAGCCTACATAAAGACATTTTATTCCAAAAATGGATTTTATTATGTGTAATATAGATTCACAAACGAGACTAGCATATGGATATCATAAAATGCGAAATATTCATCTACGAAAATCCAAATACACGATAATATTGAAATTATTACTCAATTTCTGCATTTCAGTACAAAATAAATTAATACAAGAATATTTTTGACTTACACTTAATGTTTAGGTTACCAGATTGATGTAAAGGCATGTAAGAAAACATTCAACATAATACAAGGTCAGAAAATTAGTCTGTAGCACTTTGCGGTTCACCTGAATCTTGGTAACATTTTTCACACACATTCCTCATATGTTTCAGGCACCTCACTCAACAACAGCGATCACAGTACGAGTTACTCTTTAAATCTTTGTATCTATGGCATACTGTGCATCGTGATTGTTTCGGAGCTCGTTCTCTGACGTTTTTCGTCTTATTTGATGTCCAGAGCGATAAACAGCTGTCAGTATCAGAATAACAATCACACACTTTATTTCGGATTCATCGGTATGTTTAGCATCGCGATCTCTCGATTAATTTCCGGAAATAGTGTCTATGTAACTGTTTGTACAATTAGTAATAGTTCTGATCATTACATCATCCACGAATGGCGAAAAGCACTCGAGCACTGACTTAGCACTTTTAACACGAGCCTTGACACCAGGGAGATGTAACACTAGGTTTTGTTGACGGGTCCTAACGTTCCTTGGAGGGGGATCTTCCTCCCACTTAGTCTGTTTACCTTTAACCAAGAAACGATTTCCTCCTTCATGGTGACCTGAATCATTATCACTCTGTCCGCCATTATCTTCTTCACTATCAGCCTCTGTATCACTGTCATGGAGAAGTTCCTCACAATTGTCGCTTTCTTCCGGATCTGACTAATCAAAATATTCTTCACAACTTTCATCTTCTTCTAAAAGTTCGCGTGTTCTAGCCTCCTATCGTTCATAGCTACACATTTTCATGAAAATGAGACTTTCACCGCTCAAGCGAAAACTGAGTACTGAGCCGGAAATGTTACGATAGTGGTCGCGCGGGGGTATGACGACACCCCACGTGTGAAGAAAGAGCGTTAACGCCTGTCAAAGCAAAATCTAATTATGGGCACTCGCTCAACATTTCATGGTCAAGGTCACTTAGAGAGGTATAAGAGATTACAGCAAGCTAAATTAACTCGATCGCAAGATTTAGCCTAAAAAATGAACGTGGGGTGTTGCCAACACCCTACGCGACTCTTTGAGGGTTGAAATGTTGAAGGATGTTGAAGGTAGGATGGTTGTAGGAAACGTAGGTGCTGCATACGGGTAAATCAAGGATACTTTTGAATAAAGGAAAAGTAGGTGTATGAATATTAAGAACTCAGATAGATCATTACTTCTAGGGAAAGAAGACAAAGCAGAAAGATGGCAATAACATATCAAGGTAAAGAAGCAGATGATATGGTTCTGGCATAAGAAGAGGCTGTTGATGCTGATGAAATGGGTGACCCAAATTGAGGTAAGAATTCGACAGAGATTTGAGAGGCCTAAATAGGAACAAGGCACCTGGAATTGATGGCATACTGAACTCTTAGGCTACAAGGTCATGTGTTCAATACCTTAGAATTACCGACTGCCTTTGGAATAATGAGGCATGGCGAGTTTAAGATGTATGATACAGGAGAAGTGCTACCCGATTTTAGTCCGAATGTTGTAATACATAATCCCAAGAAAGCAGATGATCACAAGTGTGAGAACTACCGCGCGATTAGTTTAGTAACTCGCAACTGCAAAATGTTTAACTAGTTCTATTTAGCGAAGAATGGAAAGACAAGTTGAATATGAGTTGGGAGAAGATCAATTTGACTTCAGAAGTAATGTAGGAACACGTGAAACAATCCCGACTTTACGTCTGATCTTAGAGACCGAATTAAGAAGGACAAGCCCATGCACATGGCTTTCGCAGACCTAGACAAGGCATTCGATAATGTTTATTGGACCAAGCTATTGAGATTCTGAAGGAGATCGAGTTCGGATACCGAGAAAGAAGAATTAACTTCGATCTGTACAAAAATCAGTCTACGGTGATAAGAATCGTGGGCTTTGACAAAGCAGCAGCAATCCAGAAAGGAGTGAGGTAAGGTTACAGTTTTCCTCATTCTTTTTCAATGTTTATATAGAATAGGCGTAATGGGAATCAGAGATGAATTAGGAAAGGGGGCCGCTATCCAAGAAGAGGAAATCAAAACGCTGAGATTCGCCGATGATATTGTTTTTTATCTGAGTCTGCAGAAAATCTGGAAAAATTGCTGAATGATATGGACAGATTCTTGGGTAAGGAGTTCAAGATCAAAATAAATATCCAAAACAAAAGTAACGTACGGCAGTCGAACGAAGTCAGGTGATGTAGGAAATATTTGATTAGAAAATGTAATCTTAAAGGTTGTAGATGGATATTGTTATTTGGGTAGTAAAATAACTAACGAATGCAGAAATGCATTTGCTTACTTCGATCATTCATATAGGAATATGAATTTTTTGGAGACCTTCGTCTGGAGTGTGGCATTGTATGGAAGTGAAACATGGGCAATAACTAGCTCAGAAAGAAAGATAATAGAAGCTTTTGAAATGTGGTGTTACTGAAGAATTCTTAAAGTGAGGTGGGGAGATCGACTCACGAACAAATCGAATTGGTAGGCGGTAAGAACGGTATGGGTAGTGCAAGCTATGAATATGACAAGCAGATTAGAGCAGATGTAATATGTTGTGGTTACGTCGAAATGAAAAGATTAGCACAGGATAAGGTGGCTTGAAGCACTGCATCAAAGCAGTCTATGGACTGATGACTCGAATAAAACAACAACAACATCATTTTGGAGATGAAACGCTTACCAAATACTGCTTTTCCTGCAAATATGACTCCTTTAGATGGGGAATGCAAAAATAACTCAAATAGTTAGGGCTTATGCAAGGAAAATTGTGCCCCGTATCTGTTGCTATTTTCCTCAGATTTCTGTGCTTCAGGCTAGACGTTCTCTTTGCGAGTATTTATTTTCGTGATTTTGAGTCGAGGATTAGCATTCTGTTAATCGGCTGACTCGGGTAAGGGTTTTGTTGTTTTTATTTTTGTTGTTGTTGATGATGATAATGATGATGATGATGATAACGATGATGGTGACTACGATGATGGCTGCTTTAAGGGGCCAAAAATCGATCTTATCATACCCAGGTAATGGTTTTACGAATGCATTAATTTTAACTAAAATTCGAACTGATGGAATAATTTGCTTTAGTAATAATCACGAACTATATAAAAATATTTTTCACTAATTTTATTTTTGCAAGCGTTAATGAGCATGAACTATTCCGAACGAAGTCTTGTAGGACACTGAAAAACTGTACATTTGGATTAAAAGAAACGAATCGGGGAACCTCCGTGGCTCACACGGCAGCGCGTCGGCCTCCCGCCGCTGGATACTGTGGTTCAAATCCCGGTCACTCCATGTGAGATTTGTGCTGGACAAAGCGGAGGCAGGACTGGTTTATCTCCGGGTACTCCGATTTTCCCTGTCATCTTTCATTCCAGCAACATTCTCCATTCTCATTTCATAGCATCTATCACTCGTTAATAAAAGAAGTCACTTTGGGAGTGGCGACCCCATCATACTAATAGCCTATATCTGCTTCATTCATTACATCCCTGACCACTTCAATGACTGGAAAACAGGTTGTAGGTTTTCAAACGAATCGGTTATTTGAATTCTTTATTATAGGCTATGCCGTATGTACTTAATTTTTATTTCACTCTCTTAAAATACATTTGAAATAAACCGCATGGACTGATAACAGATATATCAAAACTGGAGAAAATGTTAACTATTTGTCTTAAAATTATTCAATTATATAAGTATTTCAACACTTACAATAAAAGGACAATGGACTTTGCTTTCCGCTCTACGTATTTATACGATGAAAAGAAAAAGATCCAGACAAAATATTTTTAAAATAATAATGACTTAGTCTGGAGCGCAAAATAAACGATTGATGCTGCAAAATTTATTTAATTCATTAAAAACAAACAATCCATATATCTCACCAAAATTAACAATTTTAATTTTTTAAGCAAATTTATTAACTATGTTCACAGAGAAACATTTCAAGGTGGCAGTTTAAATTCAGGTGCTTCATGTTTAAAATGCTCTATTCCAATATAGGTTTGATTTAATGGGTTGACTTTTCGGAAATCTATGTATCCTGTTTACATTTGTCAAGTTTAATTGGGGTAGGGTTATGAAACACCACGGGCACGTCTTTGTAATGGTAACTCCTAACTTGCGAACGTAAAGAAACTATCCTGCTGCGTATAGACCTCGGCTACTCTTGTGTATACGGCACCGTGTTACTTGCGAATATCTGATCACTCAGTAACCAAGCGCTGTACTGTTACCCATTCCTGCGGTACTAATCAGTCTCAATGTATGTAGGATTAACCAATCGAAGTTTGGATTATCCACTGCGAGTGTTTCTGTGCGAATATTTTATTGTATCATTTTGTGTATTCGTTATCTAGACACGCCTTGCATGGTCTATCAAAACTTTTAACCATAAGATTTCCGATTCATTTTGGTTCCAAGACAAGAGGTCTTTTGGTGGTTGGTAGTGTAGTGTGTTTAAACTTTTGCTGTCTTCAAATATAACATACCTCTCTTCTTCGCTGTATAATATTTGTATTTCAAACAAGAAATATCACATAATATTACATGCATTTCAGTTCCAATCCGTTAACGTGTAAATACTGTTCAATAGAGAGAACAACCAGGTGTCCGACTCGTTGGCTGAATGGTCAGCGTACTGGCCTTTGGTTCAGAGGATCCTAGGTTCGATTCCCGGCCGAGTCGGGGATTTTAATCGCTTCCGATTAATCCTTCTGGCTCGGGGACTGGGTATTTGTGTCAGTCCCAACACTCTCCTCTTCATATTCACACAACACACTACACTACCAACCACCGCAGAAACAGGCAATAGTGAGTACATCCCTCCATGTAGGGTTGGCGGCAGGAAGGGCATCCGGCCGTAAAACAGGGCCAAATCCACATACATACATACATACATACATACATACATACATACATACATACATACATACATACATACATACATACATATATATATGTGTGACACAGTTCGCACCCGCAACCCCACACTTGTGGTGCAAGCGGTAGGAAGGGAAGAAAAAGGAAGAGAGAGAACAACAAGGTAATCAATATAAACCAAACTGCTTCTGTGATATGAAAGGAAACTAATATCACCCGTGCCGTAAGGTGCAGAGATGTGGGATTTCACAGACTTGCTTGCAATCTACATTATTTGAATTAATATTAATTTCTGCTATTATCGAATGCAGTTGCAATCTAATATTCAGTTATATGAATTAACGTCGTCTTCGAAGTTAGGGATCGGAATTTGAAAGAAATGTACGCTATTTAACATTGTAAGCATGGTCCTATTTAACATACAGTCACTTAAGGAAGTATTCATCAGCATGCGCTGCTAAATAAAAGTGCGTAGTTTTAACATCAAATTAAAAACTACATCCAAGCTGATAGATACCATGATGCTGAATGATATAACTAAGTAATTGGTTATACATATTTTCATATGCCAACGAAATTCTTTACGAAAATAAAGGATGTTGTAATTCGTGCGGAATTCAGCCGAAAGAAATTATTCATGCACCAGACTAGTTGTAACCAAAAGCCCGTTCTGCAAGGAACACTGTGTGTTCTGTGAATTATTAGCTGTGGAACACCAGAATGGGTCAAAGGGAAGGAAACGACTGTGGAGGAAAGAAATTAATATTGTTGTCTCCCAATATCCACGACAATAATCATATTCTAAAATTGCAAGTATAATCGGAAAAAGTCGAGCGACTGTGCAATCCATCATTAAGCGATATATGAACAGAAAAATAGTAATCAACGATGTAAGAAAAAGTCCTCCACAGAAGCTTAGGTCAAGAGGGACTAGAATTCTGTTAAGGATGATCAAGAAATCCCATACATTGTCAGCATCTGCACTACTTGCACAAGTGCGTGACCAGTTCGTAAAGGACATCGCTCCAAGGGCAATCCGTACCATTCTCAACCGTTCGGACTACAGAGTCAGGGTACCTACACGAAAAGCCTACATTCGTAAAAATAACAATATACGGAGATTGGAATTCGCGCAACAGTATGTACACAAGACAGTAGATTTCCATGATACGGTATTATTTACGGATGAGATTAAATTAAATATGACAGGGCGAGTTGGCCGTGTGGTTAGGGGCGCGCAGCTGTGAGCTTGCATCCGGGAGATACTGAGTTCGAGCCCCACTGTCGGCAGCCATTAAGATGGTTTCCCACGGTTTCCAATTTTCACACCAGGCAAATGCTGGGGCTGTACCTTACTTAAGGCCACGGCCGCTTAATTACTACTCCTAGGCCTTCCCTATCCCATCGTCGTCGTAAGACCTATCTGTGTCGATGCGACGTAAAGCAACTAGCGAAACAAAGTAGCTCTTCCTGATTTCGTAATCCTGGGAGGCGTGGCTGAGGATATTTGTTCGCTTTCTACTCTTAAACTGGTAATATCTATTTCAAACTGCTTAAAGGGGAATTTTCTTTTGATCTCAATCGCCTAGCTTCACTGAGCTTTCCTCTTGAATTGGCGTCTGCCTGTCGGGGCTTCAGAACTCTTGCGCAATCCAATGCAACACATCTTGGAGTTTTAACACAATAGCCGTAACAGTTTCAATACGGTACGCATACATGAATATACTGTCGCCAAGTGCCGCAGAACGAACCTACTGCGTTCACTGTCTTCAAAATCCATAAACTCATTTCCTTGAGGTAACCAAACCTTCCAAGGTCCATCACTGATTTTCTTCCCGTAACATCTCGGTCCACCAGCCTTCTAGTTAATCACTCGTTACTTATTTGAAATGTGAGGTTTCTGTGTCTAATTCATTCAGGCAAAAGAAGTTCAGCGAGTATTGAGAAAATGTAGCATTCCTGAGAATAAGTTTATATCTTTTCGGAAGAAATCTAGGGGGATTGAATGTTAGATACGAGATACAAAATTGGAACAGGTGGGATCTAACCCGCCAACTTTGGCTCAGGAAGCCAGCACTCCACAGTGTAAGCCGCTCGGCCTCGCTTCACATTCTTGAATGTATAGAACTGACTTTATTGGCATGTGAAAACTTTCTTCTAACGAAATGTCAGGGAACATATTCACATTTTTGGAGACGTGAAAAATTGACTGGCTTGTCTAGAACATAGAAAACTGTTTCAATTCTGATTAATTTATGTATTCATCAATTTATTTCTCAGCTTACAAATTAGATTTATTTTTCAGTATTGATCATTTACTGAGGATTTACGATTTTCACGGCAAATTTTCACTTATGTCCTTGAAAATCACGGAGTAATTTGCTTGTGAGCATAATTTTCTTCTATAGAAGCAAACGAATATTTTACTGCTTATACGGGACTTGGAACATAATGATCAACATCGCTGTGCAAGCACTGTGCTTACAATCTCTTAATTAATCTGTACTATCATGGTTCTGTTCTAAATTTTCTGCAGTTATCTAGGCCAGAATAAGGAATGAAACGGCTCAAGTCTAAATGCTAGTCTCCATTCAGAACTTTCCCCAGAATTGAAGTGGAAAATAACTTCGAAAATAGCCTAAAGTGAGATTTCAAACCACATGTCTTCTCAACTTTGTTTCCGAAGCTGAGTATAATCGAATTCAGATATTTAAATTAGCCTTAACTTCATAGCAAAGTCGGCAGTTTTAAACTAAGCCAACAAGATGGGAAGCCATTATGTTATCGTCTAGAATATGTCGATGGTCTTCAAATGTTGAGGCCCAACACCAGAGTAAATGATAGAGAAATCGTTTTGTATTCTTTCTTCACACATAACATACATATAGCGTAAGAAAGGCGGTTAGTTTCACTGGACAGTAGTGATGGATGTTACACACGTGTGTATCTCGATATTTACACAGAATTGCAATATTTTATGCTGTATTAATGAAATAATTGTGTAATGGATGCAGCCAATTAATTGAAAAAAGTATCTGAAGGTTGAAACAACCAAAACCCAATAAAATTTAAACTCACACAAAGGTATCTTATGTCTGTCTACCATTTTATTATTACTTTTATTTTATTACTAGCAAGATACCCGTGCTTCGCTACGGTATTATACTGAAATTTATAACTGAATGTTTATTGTTTTAGATATATAATCCGCCGAAATTCGCGATCTGACTCGTTTTCTGCGAGAATCCGCCAAAATTCTCGATCTGACTCGTTTTCTAAGAGATTACGGCAAGTATCCTCCCATTTTTCAATCTTTCTTTCCAGCAATCGATTTCGTACTTACCGGGCTAGTTCCAAGTATTCCGCCCGGTCAGTTGGGTCCCTAAATCTTTGCCATCTTTCCCTATAAGCATTTTTAATATGGATCAAATCCTTCAGGAGATCCGGCGTGGTGTCGTCTTGGGTGCCTTGGCGGTACTGAACCCGCGGCCAGACTGCATTCTTAGTCATTACCCGTCACGGGGCCCGTTTCCAGCGCGGTCCGCACATTTGACGACGGTCCAGAACATTATTATTATTATTATTATTATTATTATTATTATTATTATTATTATTATTATTGATGTTCTGGACCCCACAGCAAGATGTAAGACCGCTACTTGGCGGTAAATTACATCTGCTGCCATTGTCATTCTTGACAATTGACCAGCAACATTGTCGCGCGTAGGCAAGTGTGCGTCATTTCTGGCAATACGAATGACATACTTCCGTGCATTATTGGCCTTATTATAGAGGTGAACAATTTGACGGGCAATCTTATTCCTATTGTTTATTTCAAATGTGTTTAAATTTTAATTTATATGTCAGGAGAACCTACTGTAATCTAAGAACGTTTTCCGAAGGAAAAGATGGCTGTTGAAAACGAATCCAGGAAAGATTTAAATGATCGGTTTATGATCAGAATAAGTACATCGAAAATATACAGCCTGTTCTCAGTCATTCGACAGGGTCAGGAATGGAATGAATAAAGCCCCATCTAGCGGCGACAATAGGAATTATGCCGGCTCCCGAAGCACACCTCTGGGGCAATGACCGATGAATGACAAATGAAATGAAATATTGGACAGTGTTGCTGGAATGAATTATGACATTGAAAACCTGAATATCCGGAGAAGAACCTATCCCGCCTCCGTTTTGTCCAGCACGAATGTCACATGAAGTGACCGGGATTTGAACCACGGAACCCAGGTGTGAGAGGCCGGCGCGCGGCCGCCTGAGCAACGGAGGCTCCTTATAAGTACGTTGTGAACAGTAAAATCAATTGTTCTCACCTCCTTTTACACCCCAAGTTTATTTACACCCCCAAAATATTTAAAAGATGGAGTGTTTCTTTATGTTTAAAGGAGGTTCCAAACACCAATGTTGACGTCTATTACCTTCCGTTTTGAGATAAGTATCCCCACAAAAATAATGAACTTTTTCACTTCCTTTCAAACTCCCCCCTCCCCCCTTAGTGAATTTTCCGGCAAAAAGTACTTGTTTCTTTAATAGTAAAGGATCTTCTAGATACCAATTATCACAACTCTAACTTCTTCAGTTTTTTATTTAAGTGTCCTCATGAAAGGAATTCAACTCCTTTTCACTCCCGCCACCCCCAATATGTTCCCCCCAAAACGCGTTTTTCTTTGTTTTTAAAGGAAATCCAAATACCAATTTTTACATCTGTAACAACTTTAGTTTTTATTAGTTGTATGTATTCTCATACAATTAAGTCTATTAATTTTTCAATTCTTTCACCCCCTTCATTGGATTTTCCGAGAATACGTGTTTCATTACTTTTAAAGCAGATTCCAAATATCAAATTTCACTTCTGTAACATCTTCATTTTTGAGGTATCAATAGCCTAATTAAAAGAATTCAACACCATTTTCAGTCACTTTTACCCCCACCCCCCTCCACCCAAGTCGTATTTCCGAAAACTAAAAATACACGTTTCTTTATTCTTAATAGAGATAAAAAGTACCATTTTTCACTTCTGTAACATGTTAAGCTTTTTGAGATATACTCTAGAAATTCTCATTTTAAAATTTCACCCCTTTTTAGTTCCCCTTAAGAGGAGTATCCAAAAACAAATCACCTATGTTTCTTTACATTTACAGGAGATTCCAAATACCCACTTTTTACGTCTGTACATTTTACGTTTCTCAGATATTCTGTAGATATAGTCTTTCAAAACATTCACGCCAAAATGTCACTCCTGTTTAACCGCCATTAATTGAATTATCCAAAAACTGTGTTTCTTTATTTTTAAAGGAGATTCCATGTACAAATTTTCTGTTCTGTAATATCTTCAGTTTCTGAGATATATGTATCGTCATTAAAGGCATTCAACCCATTATTAGCCCTTTCACACCCCTCCTATTGGGATTTACGGAAAACAAAATAATGCGTGTTCCTTTATTTTTAAAGGAGATTCTAAATACCAATTTTTACATCTGTAAACTTTTAAAGTTTTAAAATGTAGACACAATCATTTTAAAAATTAACCCCCCTTTTCACCCCCAATTATTTGGATTTTTCAAAAACGAAAAAATACCTGTTTCTTTATTTTAAAAGTAGATCCCAAATACCAATTTTCAGGTCTGTAATATCTTCAGGTTCTGAAATATAAGTAGCCTCATTAAAGGCATTCAACCACTTTTTCACCCTTTTCCACCCTTCCTATTGGGATTTTTCAAAAACAAAAAATACGTGTTTCTTTATTTTTAAAGGAGATTCTAAATGCCAATTTTTACATCTGTAAACTTTAAAAGTTTTGAGATATACATACACTCATTTTAAAAAATTCACCCCTTTTCACCCTCCATTAATTGGATTTTCCAAAAACAAAAAATACGTATTTCTTTATTTTTAAAGGAGATCCCAAACACCAATTTTCAGGTCAGTAATATCTTCAGTTATTGAGTTATAAGTATCCTCATTAAAGGCATTCAAACCACTTTTCACCCCTTTTCACCCGTCCTATTGGGATTTTCTGAAAACAAAAAAATACGTGTTTCCGTATTTTCAAAGAAGATTCTAAATACCAATTTTTTCATGTGTAAACTTTTAAAGTTTTGAGATATAGATGCACTATTTTTAAAAATTCAACACCCTTTTCGCCTTCCCATTACTTGGATTTTCCAAAAACAAAAAAATACATGTTTCCTTATTTTTAAAAGAGGTCAAAAGTACCAATTTTCAGGTCTGTAATTTCAACAGTTTCTGAGATATAAGTACCAGTATCCTGATTAAAGGCATTCAAACCCTTTTTTCACCCTTTATCACCCGTCCTATTGGGATTTTCTGAAAACAAAAAAAAATACGTGTTTCTTTGTTGTTAATGATGATTCTATGTACCAAATTTTACATCTGTAAACTTTCAAAGTTTGGAGATATATATACACTCATCTATATATATATAAAATAACTTGTCCTGACTGACTGATTCATCATCGCCGAGCCAAAACTACTGGACGTAACGAAATGAAATTTTGGGGATATGTTCATATTAAGATGTAGGTGCTCGCTAAGAGAGGATTTTTGGATATTCCTTCGCTAAGGGGGTGAAAAGAGGGGTGAAATTTTAAAATGAGTGTGTCTATATCTCGAAAGTTTAAAAGTTTACAGATGTAAAAATTGGTATTTAGAATCTTCTTTAAAAATAAGGAAACACGTATTTTTTTGTTTTCAGAAAATCCTAATAGGAGGGGTGAAAAGGGGTGAAAATGGGAAAAATGGGTTGAATGCCCTTAATCAGTATACCAGTACTTATATCTCAGAAACTAAAGATACTACAGACCTGAAAATTGGTACTTTTGATCTCTTTTAAAAATAAAGAAACACGTATTTTTTTGTTTTTGGATAATCCAATTAATGGGAGGGTGAAAAGGGGGTGAATTTTTAAAATGAGTGAATCTATATCTCCAAACTTTTAAAGTTTGAAGATGTAAAAATTGGTATTTAGAATCTTCATTAAACATAAAGAAACACGTATTTTTTTTGTTTCGGAAAATCGCAATAGGAGGGGTGAAAAGGGGTGAAAAAAGGGTAGAATGCCTTTGATGAGGCTACATATATTTCAGAAACTGAAGATATTACAGACCTGAAAATTGGTGTTTGGGATCTCCTTTAAAAATAAAGAAACACGTATTTTTTTGTTTTTGGAAAATCCAATTAATGGGGGGTGCAAAGGGGGTGATTTTTTAAAATGAGTGTATCTTTATCTCAAAACTGTTACAGTTTATAGATGTAAAAATTGGTATTTAGAATCTCCTTTAAAAATAAAGAAACACGTATTCTTTTGTTTTCGGAAAATCCCAATAGGAAGGGTGTAAAAGGGTGAATAATGGGTTGAATGCCTTTAATGAGGCTACTTATATTTCAGAACCTGAAGATATTACAGACCTGAAAATTGGTATTTGGGATCTACTTTAAATGTAAAGAAACACGTATTTTTTCGTTTTTGGAAAATCCAAATATTGAGGGGTAAAAAGGGGGGTGAATTTTTTAAAATGAATGTGTATACATCTTAAAACTTTAAAATTTACAGATGTAAAAATTGGTAGTTAGAATCTCCTCTAAAAATAAAGGAACACGTATTCTTTGTTTCCTGTAAATCCCAATAGGAGGGGTGTAAAAGGGTAAAAAATTGGTTGAATGCCTTTAATGAGGATACATATATCTCAGAAACGGAAGATATTACAGAACTGAAAATGTGTATATGAGATCTCCTTTAAAAATAAAGAAACACGTATTTTTTTAGTTTTTGGAAAATCTTATTAATGGCGGTTAAACAGAAGTGACAAATTGGGGTGAATTTTTTGAAAGATTATCTTGGAAACGTAAAGTGTTACAGACGTAAAAAGTGGGTGTTTGGAATCTCCTGCAAATGTAAAGAAACATAGGTGATTTGTTTTTGGAAACTCCACTTAAGGGGAACCCAAAAGGTGTGAAATTTTAAAATGAGAATTTTTACAGTATATCTAAAAAAAACTTAACATGTTACAGAAGTGAAAACTGGCATTTTTATCTCTATTAAACATAAAGAAACGTGTATTTTTAATTTTCGGAAATACCACTTGGGTGGAGGGGGGGTGAAAGTGACTGAAAATGGTGTTGAATTATTTTAATTAGGCTACTGATATCTTAAAAATGAAGATGTTACAGACGTGAAATTTGATATTTGCAATCTGCTTTAAAAATAAAGAAACACGTATTCTCGGAAAATCCAATGAAGCGGTGGGAGGGATGTGAAAGAATTGAAAAATTAATTGACTTTAATTGTATGAGAATATATACATCTAATAAAAACTAAAGTTGTTACAGACGTGAAAATTCGTATTTGGATCTCCTTTAAAAACAAAGAAAAACGCGTTTTGGGGGGGGGGGGAAATCTTGGGGGGCGGGAGTGTAAAGGAGTTGAATTCCTTTCATGAGGACACATAAATCTAAAAGTGAAGAAGTTAGAGCAGTGATAATTGGTATTTAGAAGATCCTTCACTATTAAAGAAACAAGTATTTTTTGCGGGAAGATTCACTTAGGGGGGGAGGGGGAGTAGTTTGAAATTAAGTGACAAAAGTAAATTATATTTATGGGGATACTTATATCTCAAAACTGAAGGTAATAGACGTGAACATTGGTGTTTGAAATCTTCTTTAAACATAAAAAACAAGCCTTCTTTTAATTTTTTTTTGGGCGGGGGGTGCCGGTAAATAAACTTTACGGCGGTGGGGTGTAGAAGGAGGTGAGACCAATTGATTTTACTGTTCTTAATGTACTTATAAGGATCCTCCGTTGCTCAGGCGGCAGCGCGCCGGCCTCTCACAGCTGGGTTCCGTGGTTCAAATCCCGGTCACTCCATGTGACATTCGTGCTGGACAAAACGGAGGCGTGACAGGTTTTTCTCCGGATACTCCGGTTTTCCCTGTCATCATTCATCCCAGCAACACATAATAGTAAGAATAAGAATAAGAATAAGAATATCATTAATAATAATAATAATAATAATAATAATAATAATAATGTTCCGGACCGTCGTCAAATATGCGGACCGCGCTGGAAACGGCTCCTGGACGGGTAATGACTAAGAATGCAGTCCGGCCGCGGGTTCAGTGCCGCCAAGGCACCCAATATGACACCACGCCGGATCTCCTGAAGGATTTTATCCAGATTAAAAATGATTATAGGAAAATACGGTATGGCAAAGATTTACGGACCCAACTGACTGGGAAGAATACCTGAGCCTAGCCTGGGAAGTACGAAATCGATTGCTGGAAAGGAAGATTGAAAAATGGGAGGAAACGTGCGGTAATCTAATAGAAAACGAGTCAGATCGGGAATTTTGGTGGATTCTCGCTGAAAACGTGTCAGATCGCGAATTTCGGCGGATTATATATCTAAAACAATAAGCATTCAATTATAAATTTCAGTATAATACCGTAGCGAAGCACGGGTACCTTGCTAGTTTTAAATATTCACCCTCTTTTCACCCCCCGATTAATTGGATTTCCCCAAAACAAAACAAAAAAATACGTGTTTCTTTATTTTAAAAGTAAATCCAAAACACCAATTTTCATGTCTGTAATATCTTCAGTTTCTGAGATATAAGTATCCTCATTAAGTGCGTTCAACCCTTTTTCACCCCTTTCCACCCCTCCTATTGGGATTTCCGAAAACAAAAAATACTTGTTTCTTTATTTTAAATGAAGATTCTAAATACCAATTTTTACATCTGTAAACTCGAAAAGCTTTGAGATATATATATATATACACTCATTTCAAAAATTAACCCCCTTTTCCCCTCCCATTAATTGGATTTTCCAAAAACAAAAAAATACGTGTGTCTTTATTTTTAAAAGAGATCAAAAGTACCAATTTTCAGGACTGTAATATCTTCAGTTTATGAGATATAAGTACCGGTATCCTGATTAAAGGCATCCAACCCCTTTTTCACCCTTTTTCACCCGTCCTATTGGGATTTTCTGAAAACAAAAAGAAAAGTGTTTCCTTATTTTCAAAGAAGATTCTAAATACCAATTTTTACATTTGTAAACTTTTATAGTTTTGAGATATAGATACACTTATTTTAAAACTTCACCCCCCCCCCTTTTCACCCCCTTAGCAACGGAATATCCAAAAATCCTCTCTTAGCGAGCACCTACATCTTAATATGAATGTATCACCAAAATTTCATTTCATTATGTCCAGTAGTTTTGGCTCTGCGATGATGAATCAGTCAGTCAGTCAGTCAGTCAGTCAGTCAGTCAGTCAGTCAGTCAGTCAGTCAGGACAAACTATTTTATATATATAGATTCACCACTTTGACAGATGCCAGTGACAGGGATAGGTGCTACGTCTTCTCGCCATGAGGACTGTAATGCCATTCCTACAAGGTGGGAATGCAATTAAGGAAGGGTAGCAGTGACTGGAACCTACAGTTAGCAGAATATGTTTACTAACTACTTTCAGTGGGTGGCTTCTGCATCGGTATAGTTTCCCTTCAGCATGGTCTGGCTCCGGCGTAAGTAGGTTCACTTCTCTGTTTCACGAGCTCGAGTTTCTAAAATTAGTTCCTATATGAATTCACGTAGCATAGGTAAACATTGAATTAGTAATAATATTGTTTTTACGGCCCACTAATCACTTTTTCAACTGTACTGGAGATGCCGAGGTGCCGGAAATAATTTCAGCATGAGTTATTTTATGTCTCAGTAAATCTACCGATACGAGGCAACTTATTTGAGCACCTTCAAATACCACCGGACTGAGCCCGGATCGTACCTGCCAATATGGGATCAGATGGCCAGTGCTTCAACAGTCTGAGCTACTGAGCCCGTCCATTGAATAAACAATTAAAAAGACGAGGAGTACATTTGTGCACCTCGTGTCTGAGCATGTTAATCCCCGTTATTCATTGCATTTATTAGCAATAAGATGTCAGTTCAATTTGAATCGGTGGACGGATTTATTCATTTACGTGTTGGACCGGCGAACAAACAACTATCTCTCACTGTCTTTGCAAATAAGTCATCATATTAAAGAATCATATTTCCCTTCATTACTGGACTTTCATTGACGTTTTATAGCTTCATCGCAGAGGCATTAACGTTCTAATTTCGGTCAATCACAATCACTACTGATCAGCATTTAGGGCAGTCGCCCAGATGGTAGATTCCCTATCTGTTGGTTTCCTAGCCCTTTCTTACATGATTTCAAAGAAACTGGAAATTTATTGAAATCTCCCTTGGTAACTTATTCCAATCCCTAACTCACATTCTTATAAAAGAATGCTTGCCCCAATTATCCCTCTTGAATTACAACTTTAAATTCATTAATACTTTTAAAGACACCACTCAAACTTGTTCGTCTACTGATGTCCTCCCACGCCATCTCTACACTGACAGTTAGAAACATACCACTTAGTCGAGCAGATCGTCTCCTATCTCCCAAGTCTTCCCAGCACAAATTTTGCAACATTTTTGTAACGCTACTATTTTGTCTGAAATCACCCCGAAAAAATCGAGCTCCTTTTCTTTGTTTTTTTTTTTTCAGTTATCGAATCAAGTAATGGAAGTATGGAACCATACTCGAGTTGGGGTCTTACCAGATACTTATGTGCCCTCTCCTTTACATACTTACGACAACCCCTAAACACCCTCATAACCATGTGCAGAGATCTGTACCCTTTATTTACAATCCCACATATGTGATTACCCCAATGAATATCTTTCCTTATATTAACACCTAGGTACTTACAATGATTTCCAAAATAAATTTTCACCCCATAAACGCAGTATAAAATACCGAGAGTACTTTTCCTATTTGTGAAACTCAAGCCTGACATTTAACCCCGTTTATCACCATACCAATGCGTACTGTCTTTCTCACAATATCGATGTCACTTTTCAGTTGCTCGCAGTCTTGTAACTAATGTATTACTCTATGGAGAATAACATCATCCGCAAACGTCTTTATGTCTGATTCCACTTCTTTACACATATAATGTATATAAATAAGAAAACATAAAGATCCTTATAATTCTGCCTTGAGGTATTCCCCTCTTAATTATTACAGGGTCAGATAAAGCTTCTAGAAGTATAACAACCCACTCAGTCACTCTTTTGTCTAGTCTAATTGCACTCATTTTTGCCAGTAGTCTCCCATGATCCACCCTATCAAATGTCTTAGGCAGGTCAGTCACGATATAGACCATTTGACCTCCTGAATCCAAGATATCTGTTCTATCTTACTGGAATCCAGTAAGTTGGGCTTCAGTGGAATAACATTTCCTAAAGCCGAACTGCCATCTATCGAACCAGTTATTAATTTCTCAAACATGTCTAATATAATCAGATAGAATGCTTTCCCAAAGCTAACATGCAATGCGTGTCAAACTGAATGGCCTGTAATTTTCAGCTGTATGTCTATCACTCTTTTCTTTATACAAAGCGGCTACTATAGAAACAATCCATTCATTTGGTATAGCTCCTTCATGCAAACAATAATCAAATAAGTTTTTCATATACGGTACTATATCCAAACCCATTGTCTTTAGTATATACACAGAAATCGTATCAATTCCAGCCGCTTATCTAGTTTTTAACTTGTGTACATTTTTGTATATGTCATTGTTATCATATGCAAATGTTAATACTTCTTTAGCATTAGTAACCTCCTGTACCTGGACATTATTCTTGTAACCAACAATCTTTACATACTGCTGACTGAATACTTCTGCCTTTTGAAGATTCTCACATACACACTCCCCTTGTCCATTAATGATTCCTGGAATGTCCTTCTTGTAACCTGCTTATGCACTAAAGTACCTATACATACCCTACCATTTTTCACTAAAATGTGTATGACTGCCAATTATGCTTGCCATTATGTTATCCTTAGCTGAGTTCTTTGCTAGATTCAATTTCCTTGTAAGTTCCTTCAATTTCCCCTTACTTCCACATCCATTTCTAATTATTGCTTTCCAATCTGCACGTCCTTCTTAAGCTCTTTATTTCTCTGTTATTTTTATCCGATCGCCAGGAATCTTCTTGAAAGTCTGACTAGTTAAGGAGGGCTTAAAAGTTATGAATGAAAAGCAAGCCTTGCTCTTGTCAATGTCGGGTGAAGTACAACTTGTTCGCAAATTTATCTCACTAATTGGGTGGTGTCGTTAGCATCTCAATTATTATACGAATCGGTTAAAGTACTTGGACATAATATTCTTTTGTATCAATAAAAGCGTCCGTGTGTAGCATTACGTGAACCCAAATATGGCTACGGTATCTACAGTCCAGAGCATGGAATCGGTCGGATGCATCTAGTTTCCAATTGCGTTTCTTCTTACATAATGTTGTTAAAACCTTCCATTGACATTTGTTGACCACACCAGCCCCTTGATGACCCGCTCTCTTACTGGTTTGGGGTAAATTCCGGTATAGAAACTAGTCTATGAACAGATATTGTTATCGTAATGGGAGACTTAAATGCAAAGATTGTAAGTGCTAACCAAGGCCCGGAAGAAATTATGGGAATGCATGGTATGAGACCCCCCTAACGATAATGGAGAACGATTCATCATTTTTCATGGTATGTTCATTATTTTACCTCACCGAGCATGCCATAAGGTAACCTGGCTTTCTCCTGATCATAAGACTGAAAACCAAATTGACCATTTTGCCATAAAAAGGAACTGGCGCACCTCTTTACCCGATGTGAGAATTAGAAAAAGACCAGACGTTGGTAGTGACAAATATTTAGTCATAGAAACTGTACGCATCATGATACTATCAATGAGACGATCAGATCAATGTGGAAGAGTTGACACCAGCAGGTTCAAGGAGACTACCATCAAGAAAGAGTTCTTAACAGAACTTTGAAATCGGTACGAAGAGCTCGGCAAATTGTACAGGAAGTGATCAAGGATATCGGCCAAATTAGGTGTAAGGCTAAGGAAACGTTTAACTCAACCAGTGAGGCGATGCTTGAAAAAAATAAAGGGAGGTCTGAATGGGTATCAAAAGATATTTGGAACTTAATTGAAGATAGAACGACTGCTAAAACCAAGCGATATACTGCTGAAATGTGATATATTAAAGAGGACCCGCAAGGAATATGCTGACATCAATCGATCAGTTAAGCGTTGTTTACGCAGGGACGAAAGGACGCTTGTTAATAAGCTAGCCATAGAAGCAGAGCATGAAGTGGAATTAGGAGATATAGGTACTGTCTACTCCATCAAAAAACAATTCGCCAACAAGAAATTTGATGGAAGTAAGCCAATTAAGACTAAGGAAGGCAACCTTCTTACCTCCGAGGAAGGGCAATTGAAGAGATGGAGAGAATATTTTACGGAAGTCCTGAACCGCACTACAGAGCAAACTGAGGAGACAGAACTGGAAGGTGAAGAGATACCAGATGATCAAACGATTAGCAGTGATCCACCAACGAAACAAAACAAGTCGTAGTAAAAGCCATCAAACACCTAAATAATGTCAAAGCTCCAGGAGTGGATTATGCCATATTTTAAGCTCTCAAAGCAAATCCAGATATATCTGCGGATTAGCTGCTTCCACTAATTTCTACTATCTGTGAAAAGGAGGCTTTCCAAAAAGAATGGCACAAAGGGCTACTTATCAAACTTCCGAAGAGAGGGAACCTGTCAGTTTGCGGCAACTGGCGTGGTATTGCATTGCCCTCTGTGCCTAGCAAAGTTCCTTGACGAGCCATCCTCGACAGGATTAAACCTTTTGTGAACATTAAGATGAGATGAAATGAGCACAGATGGTCACTCCTGTGCCACTCAGATCAATATCTTACGGATAATTGCAGAGAAATCAGCAGAATACCATTCGTCTTTGCATATGCGCCTTTTTGACTTTGAAAAAGCCGTCGATAGCATTTTTAGGACTAGTATCTGGACAGCAATGAAGATCTTCTGCATTTGCAATAAGAATAATCAGCTGACTAAGGGCATGTATGATAATTTTTTATATGCCAAATGGAACATAAAGGACGTTTGACGGAACCAGTTGAGGGAAGACTGGTGTGAAACAACGATGTATATTTTCACCCATACTGTTCCTTATGACTCTTGATGTTGTCATGAGAATCGAAATAAATCGACGATTGGGAATTCAGGGAAATCTTAAATCAACGACTGGAAGATTTCGACTTTGCCGGCGACCTATGCTTACACGGAAATTAGGCTTAAAGTCCTGGAAACTGAAGCACACGAAGTTGGACTTCGGATTAACATTAACAAGACAAAGGAAATGTGATTGATTAACCGAAACAATACACCGTTGCAACTGGATGGGCATGTTTTAGAGTGTGTGAATATCTTCTGCCACAGCTCACGTCCAGAGGGTGAGAGAAAGACCTAAGATGACATGGAGGAGTTCAGTGGATATAGGGAGTGAGGAATGTGGGTATACAAGGGGAAAGCTGAAATACATTGCACATCACAAAACCAGATGGTGAAGCCTTGTAACGGTGAACGGAGGAGCAGATGAAGAGCAAAGCTAAGGGTGCGTTCGCAACACTCCATCCCGTACGAATATCTAAAGAACTCGGTACGAGAACAAAACTGAGGATAATCAATAGAAATGTTAAATCTATGCTGCTTTACGCGTGTAAAACCTGTAAAGCAAACAAGTATTTGACATGGAAGATTCAGACATTTGTGAACAATCTTAGCGATATACTGGTCAGAAGTGTTACCAAATGGGAAAATGTGGAAGAGAACGCACCGATTACCGATTGAACATCAGGTCAATATAAAAAGCGGCGGTGGATTTGCCATACACTGCGTAGATCTGACATCATAGCAAAACAAGCACTCGAGTGGAATCCTCACGTCCAGAGGGTGAGAGAAAGACCTAAGATGACATGGAGGAGTTCAGTGGATATAGGGAGTGAGGAATTTGGGTATACATGGGGAAAGCTGAAACCCATTGCACATCACAAAACCAGATGGTGAAACCTTGTCTCGGTCCTATGCTCCTTAACAGGAGTTTAAGGAATTAAGTCAAAGTCAAGGTAGTTCCAGTGAGAATATACATTTCTTAATCTGATGGTTTAAGAATCTCTGGTTGATAAGAGGTGGCCTACTCGTATAGCAAAAGGAGAGTCACAACTCAAAAATGTCCCCAATGTTACAAAGCAAGAAACTAGCGTCTACTTTCACGTCACTATTGACAATGTGATCATAGCCACGGGACATCCTATTTTATGCGGAATCCAACTGGGGGGTTGCAACATTTCGTTTCAAAAGACCCACGTGAATTATAGGGGATTTGAAACTCGGGCGTTTAATGAGAAGCCAATCACCTGGCTATCACACGCCTCTAAAACTGTTCCTCCTATTTTATAGTAACTACTACAGTACCACTGTAGTATCGATAATCTCAGATCCACTGACTTACTAGGACAAGTAGCTGTTGCTCAGAATTAACAAACTGGGATGAGACTTCAAGAACCTAGACCACAAATTATTATGATGATGATGATGATGATGATTATTATTATTATTATTATTATTATTAATAATATAACGTCTTATCAGTTGATATAAATCTCAGAAAATGCCACGGCTTCAAAATATCGTTCAACAGTTTTGAGGTCAGAGTCACGTCACGCCTTCAACCTCTGCTTGCAGGTACCAGTATATTACCCATGAAATGAAGTGGCGTTGTCTTTTAGTGCCGGGAGTGTCCGAGGGCATGTTCGGCTCGCCAGATGCATGACTTTAGATTTGACATCTGTAGGCGACCTGAGCGTCGTCATGAGGATGAAATTATGATGAAGGCGACACATACACCCAGCCCCCGAGCCAGCGGTATTAATCAGTTGCTGTTAAAATTCCCGACTCACCGAACTCGATAGCTGTAGTCGCTTAAGTGCGGCCAGTATCCAGTAATCGGGAGATAGTGGGTTCGAGCCCCACTGTCGGCAGCACTAAAGATGGTTTTCTGTGGTTTCCCATTTTCACACCAGGAAAATGCCGGGGCTGTACCTTAATTAAGGCCACGGCCGCTTCCTTCCAATTCCTAGGCCTTTCATGTCCCATCGTCGCCATAAGACATATCTGCGTCGGTGCGACGTAAAAGGAAATAGCAAAAAAAATTCCCGACTCTGCCGCGAATCCAACCCGGGACTCCTCTGACCAAAGGCCAGCACACAAAACAATTTAGCCATGGAGTCGGATATATATTACCAATAATCTAGAGTAGGTTACGATTAGAATGTAAGAATTAAAGAAGCCGAATTGAGAACGCGTAAATTTCTGTCCAGTTACTTATAAAACAGCTGGAGAGTTTGTGAACTATAATTTTCCACAACAAACTACATCCATTTCCGTTGAGAACTCACTCGTACAATGCTGTTTGAATACGGCAGTGCCGTAATGGAAGAGCGCTAGCTGATGTAGACTCTCATTGACCACTTGACGTTTCTGCGCTGCACCGTTCAGTTTCGTATAATTATGTCCGCTCGGAGACAAGACGCTTATCAGCCGTGACGTCATACAACGCACGGATGTCATCGGAGGAGGTCCCGGCCTAAACTTTAATTAAGAGCGTGCTGGATACACCTGCATACTCTTATCTTCGAACACACCAAATTTACCAAACTGCATGAAGAACACTTTGCTGAGACGGAAAGACCAGAATCATCTTCAGACAGACAACATTGCATCAGACCGATATTAAATTGTCGAGCTGAGAGGTTCAGACAGTGAGTGTTTACTTCTTCTGCGCAAGCTGGCGTGTTTGATCGCAGCTCAGTATGGTGACATCTGAAGTGCTGGAACCCAAAGAACTCCCGCGGGACAAACTTTTGAGCACTTTGGCGCCTCCGATAACTGTAAAAGTAGATAGTGTGACGTTAAACCAATAATATTGTTATTAGAATCTTAAATGAAGGCTGGGAACTGGTTCAGTGATTTCATTGCATTTCTTGCATACCTAATCTTCTTCTTCTTCCTCTTGGTTGTCTTCCCAATTTACTGGGGTCCACATTTTATATATTTTTTTCCCCTTCCTACTGTCGAAAGCCCTTCCTGACGTAAAACCTACATAGAAAGATGCATTCGCTACTGAATGTTCCTGTGGTGGTTGGTAGTTCGATGTGTTGCGTGTAGTTGGAAACTGTATTAAGATAACCTCATACGCCCTTTCCGGGAATTGAACCACGGACCTTCTGAACTGAAGGACAGTCTGTTCAGCCAAGCAGCTAGATATTTTTCCTTACTAATCACTGGGTTGAAAATGTTTTTCCAATGACTATCAATGCATGCGCTGTAAGCTGATATATGTGTGTATTAATGTGCGTATCTTGAGCTAATTTCATCCTGTGTTTGGGACTTAAATACTTTTGTGATAATAATAATAATAATAATAATAATAATAATAATAATAATAATAATAATAAAAATAAAAATAGGATTGCTTGTTTAACATTCCCTCAAGCCGATGTTTTTACATGCTGGAAGCCAGCATACGTATCTCCAAATGTTCATTTTCCGACTTTAGGTTCATTTAGAGTACGTACATCGGTTCATGCTAATACTACCTTTGCTTTTAATGTGTTAATGTCAGTTCAGTAAATTATATTGCAGGCCTAGCTGTTTCTCGTTTTAATAGTAAAAATAAATTGCTTAAATTGTATATTTACATTTCACCCTCCCTGTAGGAAATGGTACTAGATGCTACTGCTTCCGTCGTACCCAGATTTCACTGGAGTTTGGCACAGTTCTGCTGGCACTGATTACACTTTCAGAATGCAACCAGCAGGACAGATGAGTGTGAGAGGCAGTCTGCTAATAACTCATGTTAAGGTGGAAGCCATCATTTTCGATGTTGACTCAGTTTAAATGTTAACTAAAAAACTTTTCTTCTGCCAAACATATAATATCAATATAAATACTACACTATAACATACCTGTACAAAGCACATTATTAAACAAGGAATAAAATACACATTATTAAACAAAGACTGACATGTTTCGTTAAAAAAATAACATCAACCGATTCTATCAAGCCACATTCAATATTTAGAAATACTTATGTTTATTTTTGTCCAAATATCTCTGAATTTGAAATATGGGACATATCTCAATGAAACCCTGTTTTCTCACCATTCCATTGTATGCTGGAGAGAAATATACATAAATAAATCCAAATATTGAAATTAACTTGATAGAATCTGATGATGTTCTTTTAAGTACGAAACATGCCATACTTCGTTTAAAATTGTGTATTTTACTCCTTACTTAAGCTTGCCTGGTGGCCATGATCGTTAAGGCGTTGAAGTTTAAACGGTCTGACACCGTGGTTAGCCGGTTCGATTTCCGATGGTCGAAAAAATGCTCAACATCAGAATGTTGACTAGCAGGGTAGGAGAGGTGGTGGTATACAATTTGTAATCAGTAGATTGCGTGCCAAATGCCTGGATTAAATTCCAAACCTTTCCGCAGTGCTCATATGGAGTGAGGACATATGACGCTGTTCATGGTGGTTCGTCTGTTGGATGGAGACGTTAAGCCTTGAGCAGACCCCTTAGTACTATTCGACAGGAGTAGGTAATGTGCCGGCACCGGGTTTCACCCTCTCCCATCCTACTATAATATATCACGTCATTTATTTCATCTCATTAATTTCTCTGATGAGGTTGACGTCGGGAAGGGCATCCGGTCATAAAAACCCGTCACGACAGATACATCTCACCTCATACTCGACCCCGTAGAGAAACGGAACAAGGGTTGGACAAACAAACAAACAAAAACATGTTATTCCTTGTTTTATAATGTGCTTTTACAGGTCTATTTTTGTCCGGCTCCATGGCTAATTGGTTAGCGGGCTGGCCTTTGGTCATAGGGGTCCCGGGTTCGATTCCCGGCAGGGTCGGGAATTTTGACCATCATTGGATAATTTCGCTGGCACTGGGACTGGGTGTATGTGCCGTCTTCATCATCATTTCATCCTCATCACCACGCGCAGATCGCCTACGGGAGTCATATCAAAAGATCTGCACTTGGCAATCAACATATCCTCGGGCACTCCCGGCACTAAAAGCCATACGCCGTTTCATTTCACAGGTATGTTGAAAATGAAAATCCACAGCCTGTTTCCAGTCATTCGACCGGGTCAGGAATGGAAAGAATGAAGCCCCCATCTAGCGGCGAGGATAGGAATTGTGCCGGCTGCCGAAGCCTGTAGCACTCCTCTGGGGCAATGATTAATGAATGACAGATGAAATGAAATGATACAAGAGAGTGTTGCTGGAATGAAAAATGACGGGGAAACAGGAGTACCCGGAGAGAAATCTGTCCCACCTCCGCTTTGTCCAGCACAAATCTCACATGGAGTGACCGGAATTTGAACCACGGAACTCAGCGGTGAGAGGACGGCGCGCTGCCGCCTGAGCTACGGAGGCTCTTCACAGGTATGTTATAGTGCAATATTTACATTGAAATTGTGTGCTTGGCAGACTGGAATGCTTTTAACTTTACATGTGTACACATGCAAAGTCTCTTGATACAGGCTATAGTAATGTGTAGCTTCCACTTAAGTTTCGGTCTCATTTATGGACGTAACAATATGGATGCTGCTGATGTGTTGCTGGTGCTGAATAATGATATTCAGAGCACGACTATTGCGTCTGGATACTGCGGAAAGGTAAAGCGTGCTGCAGTAGCACATTCTGGCACAGGGAGGAAAGAATGCAAACAAACACGCCTCATTATCTTCCTCGTATTTTAGAGTTTTAATGTGCAGGAAGAAAGTAAGAGTAGTCGTAACTAGTGTGCATCAAGGTGGGGGAGTGTGTTGTGAGAATACGTAACACCCCCACACTGTATATATTTCAAATAATAATAATAATAATAATAATAATAATAATAATAATAATAATAATAATAATAATAATAATAATAATAATAATAGCAAGGTCGATGGCAATAGTCGTGCTCTGAATATCATTATTCGGCACCACCAACACATCAGCAGCATCCACATTGTTACGACCATACACGAGACCGAGACTTAAGTGGAAGCTACACATTACTATGGCCCCTATCATGATACTTATTTTATAATTATTGTATGTCAACGAAGTGCTCATGCAGGGATTATGTTTATATCAGAATATCAATTATTTTGAAATTAGTACGGATAATTTTCTGAAGACCGTAGGTACAGATTCCACTCGTATGATCTTTGGATCCTGTACATAATTTATTTTGTACAATATTGGGAAATACGGTGCCTTTGATGGCGGGACCTAGTGTTTAGAGTGCACTATGTCTTCTGGTATGGGCTAGAGCAATTTTGTTACTTTCATTGATCTGTCTCAGCTCTATCCTTTGCTTTGACAAAATGAAAGTGACTGAGGTATGAGTGATGCTAGTAATGCCATTCCTTCTGCAGCCAGTCCCTGCTATGAATGGTGTGAAAATATTGCTCATAGGGTCGGTTGGTGCATGCATTTCAGTGGGCTTGGCAGACTGATATGTAATAGCAACTTCTGGCTAGGTGAGGAAAGCAACGGGAAACTACCTCACTCCTCATTTCCCTAGTACGCCTCTTCAGTGATGCCTAGGCCATCTATGACAGCTGATGGCGGAGCTGTTGAGGATCCAACCAGCCTTAGGGCTGAGGACTAAACATACATACATTGGGAAATACAGAGCTATTTACAGAGCTTTTTTATACATGGGAAACTTTGAGTCACGTCCCCGTCAACAACATAGCCAAGAGGATGATGTCAGTATGATCTACGGACCTAAACGTTCCATTTCAAGGTGTGGCCTTGCGGGACGACTACGTTGGAGATTAAGCGTGGTAAATCTCTCCCTCCTGATTGGATAGCCGCAGCCCAAGCTGTGGACCTAACGACGAGTTAAAGAGGGAAGGTGGAGGACTGTATAATGTGACTGGATACGGTCAAGTTTTCCAGTTCCATTACTGATTAAGATCCGTAGTCAGTGCATATCGTCGTTGTTCTATCGTTGATACATGGTAGCCTGGTGCTGTCTGTATTTAGTCACATACGTTGTTGTAGGATATCATGTGCTTTCTTTCATGATTTTCTACAGAAGGTTTACCTTAGTAGACGATAAGTATGGGATCAAGAGTAAAAGTGCACGGTTACAGAACATAGATAAGCAGCATGTGTTTGCTAAAGTGAAAGTATAATTAAGCCAAGTGGTATAATCAGTGAATATAGAACGGTACAGCATTAAAGTGAATGAATTTAACTCAGGCTACCATGTGTCGATGGTGAAATTCTGAAACGTGTGTTCATACACAAAAACAAGTCAAAGGCATCATGTATTTGTTCATTTCGTCCGTCTCAATGCAAATGTTTCTTCATTTTTCCCTGTATTTCCCTGCATTTACTACAGGACTATTTTGTTATTTATTGGTAGGATCTTCCAGGATTTGCTAATGTTCATCGACCGTGTTTCTATTTTACAACCTGTGACAATAATGTTCGGTGAATGAAGTCAGAACGGTCGATCCGGCAACACTGGCCACACGCAACGCTGCACCTGCGTAGCAGCAGGTTTTAACCACCTGATCCCAACGTTATTCAGTTGAGCATCGTGTGTGTGCTGTGTAAGACCAGCTTGACACAGTGCGTATTTAGTGCGTTGGTACTGAACATCGAACAGGAACATGAACGACCAAAAGATCAATGTACAGTTTTGTTTTAAGCTTGGCAAGACACCGAAAGAAACGCATGTGATGCTGGTACGTGTTTGTGAAAATCAAGCACTGTCCTTGTGTGTACGAGTGGTTCGCCAGTGTTTGAGGAGGCCGGGAAAGTGTTTCTAACAACCCCCGTAGCGAAAGACCGGCGACAGCCGTCAGTGATGAAAACATTGAGAAGATGAGGACATTAATCACGAACGATCGGCGATTAACTGTGTGCATGATAGCGGATGAACTGCAGATTAACCGTGAATGCGTACGAAAAATCGTTAGCCAGAAGTTAGGGAAGAGGGCAACGTGTTCTCATCTTGTGGCACATCATTTGACTGACGATCAGAAGCAGGCACGTTGAGAGGCATCACAGGATTTTGTCCAAACGGCGGATGCGATACCAAAGTTCTTGAACTGTATTGTCACTGAGGATGAAACCTGGTGTCTCAGGTACGACCCTGAAACGAAACGGCAAAACATGGAATGGCGTTCTCCGGACTCCCCTCGTCGGAAAAAGGTCAGAGCCGAAAAGTCACGCATCAAACTCGCTGTCAAAGGAAATAGATTTGACGATATTCCTGACATCCAACGAAACGTGACGAGGCTTTTGAACACCATCCCAATGGAAGCCTTCTTGCAATGTTTCCAGGGCATGCATCACCGAAATCAGCAGTGCATAGTTATGGGAGGGGACTATTTCGAAGGACAGTAAGGTCACTGCCGTGCATTGTTCATCTATGATGATAGTGCAGGACTATTCACCGAACTTTATTGTCACAGGTTGTATAATTATTGTATGTCGATGAAATGCTCATGCACGGATTGTAGTTATATCAGAATATTAATTATTTTGAAATCAGTACGGATAATTTGCTGAATACCTTAGGTACAGTTCCCCCCCCCCCCCGTTTGATCGTTTTCAGTGGGTTAGGTAAGGCCCGTCGTGGATGTACCAGTACGTAGCCTCATGTACACCCCTTGCGGGATAAATTTTCCATGCTCTTATCTAAATTCTAGGGACCGATTTTGGTAAACTCTCACCCTCAAAATATGGACATTTCTATTTATTTATTTACTAGCGAATGTACCCGTGCTTCGCTACGGTATTCTACATTGTATTCGAATATCGAAGTAAATAGTGTACATGCAGTAAATAAGATTGTTTTAAAATTGCATGTCTCTTAGCGTTATCCGAGAAAGAGCATGGGGAGGACCCCGTACGTTGTTTCCAATGCAAAGTGTTTGTTACGGATTTGTGATATAACGGCAGGCTCACTTGCCTACTGCCATTCACAATCGAGTTGGGAAGTTTACATTATAATTGCAGGCCCCATTGCCTACTACGCGGACAGAATCGATTTGGGGAGTTTCCGTTAAAATGGCAGCCCCCCTTTCCTACTTCCAGACAGATTACAGTTGAGGAGTTTCTATTATAATGGCAGGCAATTACCCTACTATCACTCGAAATTGAGTTGTGCAGTTATCATTATAATGCCAGGCCCATTTTCCTACTGCCAGCCAGCTTACTGCCAGTCACACCAAGTTGGTAAGTTTCCATCAAAATAGCAGGCCACTATGCTTAATGCCAGTCACGTTTTAGATGAGGACATTTCTTTATAATGGCGGGCACCCTTGCCTACTGCCAAACACAATCGGGTAAAGGAGTTTAAAAAAAACTGCATGCTCACTTGCCTTCTGCAAGTCACATCGAGAAGGGAACTATTCATTACAATTGTAGGCCTTCCTTACACAGGAGTTGGAGAAGGAACCCTTTCCTACTGCCAGTCAAAGTCGGTGTGGGGAGTACTGACTACAATAGCAGACCCACCCTTTCTCGATCGCTACAAATCGACATCAGTGAATATATATAGATCGACATACGAAAGTATATGCGTGTTTACAATATTGAAGACCTTCATTTACAGATTAACTGCTACTAAACGTACGTCATATCGACAAAGGATTATACCATAAGACACGCCGGATTTAGTGGCCTAAATGGCTGGTCCTATGATATGTCATCTATTCTCGGGTCAGATTGAGTTAGAAACGTGGAATAGGGTAAAGGTTTTGTAAGATTATCTCACATTACATTACTTTTCGGATAATTATGTGACAGCTACATACATAGCATTTGGCTCACATATGGCTACTGAGTGGGCCAAGAGTTTGATGATTCTGTATTTGATATAAGTAATTGAAAGAATGAATTATGCATGTGAAAATTCCAAATTGACTTAACATCGATTAATAGAGAAAAATCAAACGTAAAGGGGATAGAGATACGGCAAAAAGTCATAAGACCAAGGTTGTAGATCATTCCAAATTGAACGGAGATTGTGCAATCCGTTATGTGATAGGAATTTCCGAAGGTCTGCACCATCATTAAAATTGCCTGCATATTTCGATATTCTTCGGGGATAAAAAGTGAAAAATTTAATGATCTAGGATGTTTTCCGTTCGTTACAGGCTAAAACGTATAATTTTGTCAAATTTCAATTATCTTATTTTCCTTCTGGCAGATTATGCCGCAATCAGGATTTTGGGCGAGGCGGGTAAAAATTAGGACTTCCAGGTAACTAAACCAAAAATTATGGAGATGATCATTATTACCCCTTAAACGGAAAGCTGTACGAAAATTTCGCCAAAATAGTCAGTGTAGAGGCACACAGTCGTTACGATTTGATTTATATAGATAAGGAATCTGCTCCATGTAAAACACCCTTCGGGCTATGTGCGCTGGACTTAACATGCGAAAGTGACCATTCATGATATCTCCCTTATTAATCCTACCTACGAAAAAATGCACATGAAAAAAAAAGGGTTTAGAGGTGGAATTCTATCACGTTTGGTCGATTTCGTCAGAAAGAGTAAAATAACCATTTCGGTTCCCTATAAACCGCCAGTCCATTCCGGAACATGAAATGTTATTTAAGTTTAAAACCTACCTTTGGACAGGTGGATGCTAAATACAAAGTTTGGTTCGAATGTCTTCAGTAGTTTTCAAGTTGTAAGGAATACGCTTTACACGCACCCGCTCGTGAGTTAAGTCCGATGGGACTTGTACAGAAAAACGGTCCGTTAATGATATCTCCCTTATTAATCCTCGTATCAAAATGATGCATATGAGGAAAAAGGTTTAGAAATTAATTTCTACCAAGGTAGGTAGATTTCCATTAAGTTTGGTTGTGTATATTTTGTGGAAGTGCAAAATCACTGTTTCGGTTTCGTATAAACCCCCAGTCAGTTCAGAGATTTAGAAACAATATTTGCCCAAAACCTATCAAGGACAGGTGTATTCTAAATGTGAGTCTTGGTGGAAATACATCCAGTAGTTTGTAGCACACGCGTACATACGGCGTAATTAAGGAAGAAAATAATACAGTTAAGAAAGTTGAAAGTAGTAGAAAATGGATTATAACTGAGGACAGCCGGATAACGACAAATATGTAAATGCCAAGTGAATGTATTGGAAAATCAAATGCCCCTCAATAAATTATGCTAGTGTGAGTTATGGATATAATAAAGCGGTAACAGAGGAGAAATTTAGGTCCAGTGATTCTTAGGTAAACAAATAATAAGATGACTAATGGTGTTATTACTTAATCTATTCGAGGGCGGTTATAACCTCCAACGATATTCCGCCAATATCCCGCAGATAGGCCGATTGACGCCTCTCTTGCCTTCTACCCAAGGAACAACCACGAATTTAAAAGCATGATGAGGAAAATGGCAATACGTTACTTCCCTGCTGGCATGCAGTCAGAGACGTTGCCATGGTAACCTGTAGGTTCGTTGTCGGTCTGTCGGTCACTCAATGCAGAGCATGATACCAGCGGAAAATTGTAAATTTCTCCGTCATGTGAAGAGTAAGGTAAATTATGAACATAACGAAAGTTGTTTATAATGAAGAGACGTTTCACGTACGGTAAACTAAGTTTACTGAAAATCAATAGTATAAGAGAAAATGGAGGAAAACCATTCGGGTTTTCCTATAAACCCCCGTCTATTCAAGGATTTTAAAATAATATGCATATCAAAACCTTCCCCGGGATGAGTATACTCTAAATATGAAGTTTGGTTGAGATCTATCCAGCCGTTTCGAAGTGATGGTGGAAAAACCGTTCTGGTTTTCCTATAAACCCCCCGTCCATTCAAAGATTTTAAAATGATATGCATATAGAAACCTTCCCCGGGATGAGTATACTCTAAATATGAAGTTTGGTTGAGATCTATCCAGCCGTTTCGACGTGATGGTGGAACAGACAAACAGACAAACGGACAGACAAACAGACAAACAAACAGACACGAAACGTAAAAACCACCGATTCGGTCTTGAGTTGACCTAAAACGGAAAAATATCTGAAAAATTGGCAAAACAGAAGAAATTACAGACAGCGGACCCCCTACAATTTTATTTATATAGATTTATTTATTTATTTATTTATTTATTTATTTATTTATTTATTTATGTATTTATTTATTTATTTATTTATTTATTTATTTATTTATTTATTTATTTATTTATTTATTTATTTATTTATTTATTTATTTATTTATTTATTTATTTGAAGTTCAAGGCAACATAGAATGATTACAATTGATTCCCGATGTGTGGCAAGTGTCATAATTAACATTATAAATACAAACCCCATGGCAAAACAGCCCCGAAGAGCCATGGCCTAACAAGCGATCGCTGCTAAGCCCGAAAACCTGCAGATTACGAGATGTGACGTGTGGTCAGCACGACGAATCCTCTCGGCCGTTATTCTAGGCTTTCTATACCGGGCGTGCTACATCACAGTCAGATAGCTCCTCAATTGTAATCACGTAGCCTGAGTGAACTTCGAACCAGCCCTCAGATCCAGTTAATAATTCCTGACCTGACCAGAAATCGAACCCGAGACCCCGGGTAAGAGGCAAGCATGCTTCTTTCTTCGGTGTTGTTCATTAGTAACCAACGTCATATATTGATCAACATGCGAAATTACAATTGCAAGTTTCGTCTCATGCACAGAGCATATAATTCCATACAGCGTGTAGTCCTTTCAAACAATATGTTTTGAAAATGTTTTTTATAATGCGTTCTCTCATGCTTTCTGCGTCACTCTTTCGTCAGAATAAGCGTAATCGAAATTGTGTGAAATCGGTGGAAGGCAACCAAAGCAGAAAAGGACGAAGCTCAAAAAACTGATAGTAGACTACAATATCAAGTATAATTCTGTTAAAATGACGAAACACGTTGAACTGATAGTACAATATAAAGAATATTTCTGTTAAATCGACGGAGCGAAAAAATCTAAACTGATCAACATTTACACAAACAACGTTGCAGGAAAAGTGTGTGGAATATATTTTGTAGTTACGATTGAATGCAAGCCGTATCTGCCAAGCAGTACACAAAAGAGCTGTTATCTCATAATGGCCGAGTTCAGCTCATTTCCCAGGGGGACCTTTCTCGTACTCACAATAAAGGGGGGCAGTACTTCACACTCCTGTAGTTCTAAAGAAACTACTTCAGAATTCTCTCCACAAGAATAAAACACCGCTCTAGCGTATGGAAACCGTCAGTTACTTGATATTAATCTCAGGAAAGGCAAGCATTAAAATTCCCCTAGCACGTACAGAAACACTGTATAGGATATATCTGATAGGGGAGGTGTGTACTTAACCTGCATAAGTTCAGCCCAAAACGGTTAATAGATTTGGAAATTCATTTAAAACTTTAAAGCGATACTTTTCCGAATATAATCTTTAGTGAATTACGGATTGTAGCCGGTGTAAACAAGTCATGAGGCCGAGCTGTGTGGCTCAGAAGGTTGAGGCGCTGGTCTTCTGACCCCAACTTAGCATGTTCGAACCTGGCACACTCCGGTGGTATTTGAAAGTGCTCAAATACGTCAGCCTCGTGTCGGTAGATTTACTGGCACGTAAAGTAACACTTGCTGAACAAAATTCCAGCACCTCGGCGTCTCCAAAAACCGTAAAATTAGTTAGTGAGAAATAAATCAAATAGCATTACTATTATTATCATCATCATCTTTATCATCATCATCATCATCAAGTCATGGGGTGAACACTATCAGCCATTACACGACGATCTGATCAAACATGCCAAATGCATGGGCCAGAATTTGAACTGCGGCCACCTAAATGAAAATCCAGTGACAAGCTGTCACCAGTCTCCTCGCCGATGCCCTCTACAAACACACAACTATGACAGACATGGGTAATTAAGAAAGTAAAAAGGAGGAGTAGTCGGAACGTTTTGAGGCACTGGTCACAGCAGCGCACTTCCGACTTATTCTAAAATGATATCCTAAGGAGGCTCGGAATATTCAGAGCTCTGGCATATAATTGGGAGTTAAAATAATTACATTATATGGATAATGTCAGAAGGACATATTGCCATAACTGTTGTCCAATCATGTTACCGAAATGTAATTGTTTCCTTGGTGACAGGTGCAACATGATGCGTGATGCGTATCTCTCTCGTTTATCTTCCTTTCTTCACTCGACTCTCTCATTATCCATACCCATGATACCCTTAAATGTCATCCCAACTCACATTGTTCTTCCTTCTTCTCCTCCTTCGCAAATTAGGAAGTTTCTTTATTGATTGTAGGGCCTCTTCTTGACTTTGTGTCCTGCAGCTTTTAATGTGTGTGTTTGAAATGATCCCCTTGTCTACCAGTTCATAAGAGAGTTCCATCTAAGTCAAATTGCCTCCATAGATAATACCGTGCCTTTCATGCCATATTCACTCTTGGTTACTTATTTAACACTCAGATAAGGATTTAAATATTTGGACGAGTCGGGAGTCGAACGTAGTTAGTGGGGTCAATGGCATGACCTGTCCTTATCTTGGTTATTTATACAGATTAATTCTTGTTCCCTGAACTATTAGTTTTAGTAATAATTGTCTCCTAGCATGTCATAAACTAAACCACAGACCTTCATATACGTTAATATAAGACGAAGTATTTCACCAATATTGATTCAAGTCTTCCTTGTTACAAAACTTTTACGATCATGGAGAACGCGAAGAGAACCGTGCTGTATATCTGAGAGGGATTTACAATGTTAACATTCAATATATGCATTCTCTACAGGAGGATAAGTTAATGTTCATTCATAACTTCTTAACTCAAAACTATAAATATGTACAATAAATAACGTTTCAGAGGTTCAGAGTGAACCAACCAGGTGGACATCTGTAGTCGAGGGATGGTTGAACTCGATTTCATTGTTAGACATCTTGAAAATATACATGAGGATATTTTCCACTTTACCTCTAGGAAAATAATAAGATGGAGTTATTCTAAGACTGGCTCTAATTACTTTAGCACACTCAAGTACAAACATCACAATAATACACGTTCTTCTTAGTGGATTTTTTCCAAATTATTGGGGTCGGAATTTCATTTGCATTTGGGCCGCAGCTAGTGCCGGATGCCTTTCGTGATGTCATTCATACCTGGAGGGGCGTTTTCGCCGTTGTATGTTTCTATGGTAGATGGTAGTGTGGATTTTCCTCTTATATTACTGAAGTAATTTCATTTACAGAGCAGAACGGCCGCGCGTGTTTAACGCGCTACGGCTGTGGAGAAAAGCTCTGAATTTGGCAGTCGAGTAAATTCGAAACCTACCCTCGGCTGTCCTAAGAATGGCTTTCTGTGGTTTCGTATTTTAACTTCCAGGTAAATGCCGGAACAGTTCCTATTCATAGCCCAGAGTCGATTTCTTCCACCCCCTTATCCAGTTTCATGCACCATCATTCATTTCATCCTCATTAACTCGGCCTTCTCCAAGTTGTGACTGTGGGGAAGAATTCCACACTATACGACACATCACCTTCAGACGACCACATAAAGCCTTCCCCGGAACTATCTTCGACATTTTGAAAGCATACACATTGACTATTCAGTAGCTGCAACAACTAGACATCCGAATTTAGCACACTTCTCTGTCCGACTCGTTGGCTGAATGGTCAGCGTACTGGCCTTCGGTTCAGAGGGTCCCGGGTTCGATTCCCGGCCGGGTCGGGGATTTTAACCTTAATTGGTTAATTCCAATGGCCCGGGGGCTGGGTGTTTGTGCTGTCCCCAACATTCCTGCAACTCACACACCACACACAACACTACCCTCCACCACAATAACACGCAGTTACCTACACATGGCAGATGCCGCCCACCCTCATCGGAGGGTCTGCCTTACAAGGGCTGCACTCGGCTAGAAATAGCCACACGAAATTATTATTTATTATAGCACACTTCTCTTCAACTTTTAAATTAAGTGTATAATTATATTTCGGTTCATTTTCGTATTATTCCTTCTATTTTCTGTATTGCATATATCTCCCTCCATTTCCGTGTTGTGTTTCTTCTTTCACATTTTTATATTTATTTTGTTTTGTAAATTATTCATTGTGTTTTCATCGTGCTCTTTCTCCATCAATTTTGTGCGCTACCTAACTTGTACCATAAGCTAAATAAATAAATAAATAAATAAATAAATAAATAAATAAATAAATAAATAAATAAATAAATAAATAAATAAATTCTTCAACTGAAGTTGGAGTCAGTAATGGCATTCGGTCGTAAAAATCATTGGCTATAAATTAATGTCACCTCATTCCCCACCTCGTATCAAGGAACGGGACAAAGGAGTAGAGATATGTTGAAGTATTTTCATTTGTTCTGTAACGGTATTTGGAAGTTTAGGCCTTACTCTGTCTTTGCTAAGTAATACTCAACAAAGCAGTTCGGCTGGTTTTTCTTCCAATCAAATATGACCTGTTCCGTAAAAGAAAGAAAAACTGAATCGCATTTCAGATTACGATATCGAATATTTCAGATGACGGAGTAATTGTGCGAATGGAAAGTTAAAACTTTGTTTAGCCCTTTCCAGCTCATTTCATTTCAAGTGCTGGAGAAACGTACGGTACTATACTCTTTCATTATAGGTTATTGAAGTTTTCATCTAGAACGTGATATCAAAAATATTTAACATTCTCAAGGCTTCCTTACATTGAAATATTAGTACGTCATATGGTATCATACGGCAGATTCAACGTTGAAGTCTTAATGATAAGGTGGTCATTTCTGCGAAACACAAATATATCAGCAAATATAAATTGAACTCTGCTTGCTACAAAATATTTTGTTGGTTGTACAGAATATGCGATACAAGGATACTTCTGTGGTGAAAAATTACAATGCCACAGTCCTTTAGGGAAGCAATGAAAAATTGAACATAAAATGTACTATATTTATAAACAATCTTTTCTTTCCTTTCTTACGGAATTTGAAGTGAAAATCAATGGTATTTGCCACGAGGTTTTTGGGAGTAACATTCTCGTTTATCGCGTAGGGCCTGAAAATACTTGAATTATTTGGATGGATCGCTTGTTGAATTACCCCTGAGTTACACATATCTCCTAACACTACCAGGATGTCACACATATGGCTTCATTGGTCAAAATCACCCGGAACCGAGCTCGATAGCTGCAGTCGCTTAAGTGCGGCCAGTATCCAGTAATCGGGATATAGTGGGTTCGAACCCCACTGTCGGCAGCCCTGAAGATGGTTTTCCGTGGTTTCCTATTTTCACACCAGGCAAATGCTGGGGCTATACCTCACTTAAGGCCACGGCCTCTTCCTTCCCAGTCCTAGGCCTTTCCTCTCCATCGTCGCCATAAGACATATCTGTATCGGCGCGACGTAAAGCAAATCGCAAAAATGAATCATCCAGAAATATCATTATGCTACGTCGAATCACGGGTTGGATGCGTTTAATGGTCTCAATTCGAATTTCAAACTCAGCATTTTTGTACGTTCAGCGTATCCTGAAATTAATCTCAAATTCATAAAGTGATTCCGTAAAATACTTAGAATGTTTGCAGGTTGTCTTACTCATTCACACTCAACACAAAGAACAAATTTGTCATCAAGTTTAAGGAATTTTGCAGAAAAAAGGGTGAATTCTGGCCAGAGCCTACGCAAAGAATTGAGGAGAATATAGCATGTTTCTTCCCTCTGTGCTCCTTAAAATGTTTTTCTCACCTCGTCAGTCCAAAGATTTAGAGAAGAACTGTGTTAGGCTACATGAAATATGATTCACTTACACGTAAGTAAATCACTGGTTCTTCTTGAGATAATTTATAACATTCTGCCCAGCAGGCGTGCTGCAAGCCTCCACAATGAGCGCCGTAATGAAATCAAACATTCCCGAGACGAGAGAGCTGCTTCAGATCGTGCCAGAAGCAGATGAATCAACACTGTGTTTACCTAGCAAGGTCAACAACTCTGATTAATTACAAAATCGCACCACGCCAATTTGTTGACGTATTGAAAATCTGTCACCACCCTGAGCATATCACGGACGCTCGCAGCGTTGACGTTTTCAATTAGAAAAGACGGTATTGTGCCGCCTCGATGCTTGTCTGTAATTAATAGGCTTATGCCTAATAGTCTAGATGTTGGCCTCTTCCGGCCGATTGTTCTCTTGGTTTTTTATTATTATTATTATTATTATTATTATTATTATTATTATTATTATTATTATTATTATTATTTAAAGTTCTACACGTGAGGACTTGTTTATGAATCATTCTTTAGTTCGGCTCCTTGTCCGAATGGTCAGCGTAGAGGCCTTCTGTTCAGAGTGTTCCAGATTCGATTCACGGCCGGATCGGGCATTTCAGTCGCATATGGCTAATTTCTCTAGATCGAGTACTAGATGCTTGTGTTTGTCCAAGTACACTCCTTCTCATATACACAAAGAACATATTACACTGTTTACCATCACTGAAACATGCAAGAGCGAACTTACTCAACATAAGGATAGCGCCAGGGGAGGCATCCGGCCGTAAAACGGGGCAAAATTCATACAGAGTGTTACCCCACCCCCCGTAAGTGGGAAAAGGACAAGAATCAGAAAAGAAGAAAACAGTACGGTTTATGAATATACAAAATCTTAATGTTCTAATACTTCCGTATTATTTATGATGGAAGCTAAATTATTATGTACTATAGTAAGAAATCTCGCCCATATATGTCAATCAATCAATCAATCAATCAATCAATCAATCAATCAATCAATCAATCAATCAATCAATCAATCAATCAATCAATCAATCAATCAATCAATCAATCAATCAATCAATCAATCAATCAGTCAATCAATCAATCAAGGAAATCACCACTGATATGCATTTTTGGGCTTTCGCCCAGGTGATAGTTTCTCTATCTGGTGTTTGCGAAGTCTTTTCTTAAATGTTTTCAAAGATTTGGAGATTTATTGAACATATTCTGATCCCTAATTTCTCTTCCACCGGGCGAGTTGGCCGTGCGCGTAGAGGCGCGCGGCTGTGAGCTTGCATCCGGGAGATAGTAGGTTCGAATCCCACTATCGGCAGCCCTGAAGATGGTTTTCCGTGGTTTCCCTATTTTCACACCAGGCAAATGCTGGGGCTGTACCTTAATTAAGGCCACGGCCGCTTCCTTCCAACTCCTAGGCCTTTCCTATCCCATCGTCGCCATAAGACCTATCTGTGTCGGTGCGACGTAAAGCCCCTAGCAAAAAAAAAAAATATTCTCTTCCTATAAATGAATATTTGCCCTAATATAATATTTCATTAAGAGAAAGGAATGACCTGCGAGATTCCTATTCAGTATTACTCATTCTGTCATGCTGAGGACAGCCTATGAGACAACGGCAGGCGTGCAGCGATGATCCGATGTCTTAGTTGTCAGTCAACTACCCCGAGCCTCCTAGCGAAATTCAGCAATTAATAATAACAGTATCGTTCATTTTTTGGCCAGGAGATTATAAAAATTATATTGCGCGCCTCCGTAGCGTAACGGTTAGCACTATTAGCTGCCTTCCTCGGCGGCCCGGGTTCGATTCCCGGTATAGCCAGAAATTTAAGAATAGCAGGAGGGCTGACACGTAGTGAATATAGTACATGCAGCTCACTGTACGAAAAAAACAGCGCCCCCCCCCCCCTTGGGACGAGGACATGAGTTTACTCTACCATACGATTTAGAATCTATTAGTCCATCATTCTCATGATGTAGGGGTAGACTCTCAGCCATTCTCGAAGTGGTTTTCCATGGTTTCCCAATTCTCCTCCAGGCAAAGCCGGGACCTTACCACACTTAAGGCTACGGCAGCTTCCTTCCCTTCTCCTTTCCTCTCCCTTCCAATCATCCCACCCCCAACAAGGCCCCTGTTCAGCATAGCAGGTGAGGCCGGTTGGGCGAGTTACTGGTCATTCTCCCCAGTTGTATATCCGACCCAAAGTCTTATGCTCCTGGATACTGCCCTTGAGGCGGTAGACGTGGAATTCCTCGCTGAGTCCGAGAGAAAATCAACCCTGGACGGTAAACATATTAAAAAGGGAGAAAGAAAAACGTACGGTGGAATAAAATGTATGCCACTTGCTCCACAAATGCAAAAAGTTAAATGAACACTGTAAAGTGGTCAACATTTCGAACACTTCCTACCTAGAGACGATCACGTCGTAGTCCAAACTGGATACGTAACATCGGATAAAAACGATCCTTTTCAGGACCAAATAAAAATTCGCTCTTTTGAACACGATGACATACGGACATATTACAGTAGCTGTAAAAGGCGTTAATCGAAAAACAAAAAACATGGTTTAGCCACCTTAGCTGTTGCGGGCCGCGATGAAATATTAGCACGTTGCAGTCCTTATAGACACTTCCTGTCCAAACGTAAGATAGTGTTATTCGCAGATGTAATGTTTTTCCGCATTCGTTATAGTTTACATAACAGAAATAACACTGTCGTTAATGATTTCTACCATATTCGCGAGCATTACATAAAGAGAATGGTTGTACTAAGGCCATAATTTTTTTTTTTTTTTTGCTAGCTGCTTTACGTCGCACCGACACAGATAGGTCTTATGGCGACGATGGGACAGGGAAGGGCTAGGAGTGGGAAGGAAGCGGCCGTGGCCTTAATTAAGGCACAGCCCCAGCATTCGCCTGGTGTGAAAATGGGAAACCATGGAAAACCATTTTCAGGGCTGCCGACAGTGGGGTTCGAACCTACTATCTCCCGAATACTGGATACTGGCCGCACTTAAGCGACTGCAGCTATCGAGCTCGGTAAGGCCATAAATAAAGAGGTACTAGGGTTTTTCGGATGACTGTTGACATATGCGGTAGTTGGTTTACCTATCTCCGAAAAAATAGGGGGCTGGTGAACAACCCTGTATACACTTCCTGTCCAAACGTAAGACAGTCTTATTCGCAGCTGTGATATTTTTCCACATTCATTATAGTTTAAGTAATAGAAAAAACTCTGCCGTTAACGATTTCTACCATAAACGCGAGCATTATATAAACGGTATGGTTCTACTAAGGCCATAAAGTACAATGTTCTAATGTTTTCCGGATGACTATGGTTTACGCGTTACCCGGTATATACCGGGAGTTTCACAAGCCCCTATTTTTTCACAGATAGGCAACGCAAATAACGAATTTAACCTATAGATCCCTCTGATTTAATTTTATAAACACTAAATAGTCCGCCTCTGTGGTTTAGTGGTTAGTGTGATTAGCTGCCACCCCCGGAGGTCCGGGTTCGATTCCCGCCTCTGCCACGAAATTTGAAAAGTGGTACGAGGACTGGAACGGAGTCCACTCAGCCTCAGGAGGTCAAATGAGTAGAAATGAGTTCGATTCCCACCTCAGCCATCCTGGAAGTGGTTTTCCGTGGTTTCCTACTTCTCCTCCAGGCAGATGCCGGGATGGTACCTAACTTAAGACCACGGCCGCTTCCTTCCCTCTTCCTTTTGTCTATCCCTTCCCATCTTCCCATCCCACCGCAAGGCCCCTGTTCAGCATAGCAGGTGAGGTCGCCTGGGCGAGGTACTGGTCATCCTCCCCAGTTGTATCCCCCGACCCAGTGTCTGAAGCTCCAGGACACTGCCCTTGAGGCGGTAGAGGTGGGATCCCAGGCTGAGTCCGAGGGAAAGGCCAACCCTGGAGGGTAAGCAGATTAAGAAAGAAGGAAAGAAAGAACACTTAATAACTCAAAATTTCGCCTTATGGCCGATAAGGCTCTCCGCTACCTGTGTGTCATCACTGTAAATTCATCCATGGACCAAGCAGAAGGAAAAAGTACAATGCACAATTCTGCGCCAAATACTAAAGACCATTCTGCACACATGAGATTTATTGTGTCTTGAAATAAAACAGGTACCCGTAATACGATTGAATTAATAGGTTATGCCACGTGTTCTGTAATGTATATAAGACAAAAGAACACAGTAGAACGTCACTGAAGGCTTTGACACAAATATTAATTTTCGAGGTGGAACGGCCATACTTAATTATTAAACCTCTAGGAAACATAATGTGTTATCGGCACACTTCATCTGGATGCATTTACACCCTAGTGCGGAATCGGTCGACCTCGGCAATCTTCGAGATTCGTACTGGCAACCTTTGAAACACAAACTATGAATCGCTTAAGCACCATTGTGCGACATCTGGCGTGCACATTACGTACTAGTACTGCTGCTGTTTACACAGCAAAGCCTAACTATATAATTCGTGCTAGGAACAAAATTCGCA